>NC_081824.1:440254328-440572328 GCF_030867095.1 Alligator mississippiensis
CATATAAAGGACTATAGAAAGCTAATGACTTTGCAAAATTAGGTCCTAAATGTCCTAAGTCAAGTCCCCACAAGAATTATTTGTATTTTTCAGGTCTTAATTTAACTAGAATTAAGATGTTGGCATTAGCCCTTTGATTCGTGCACAGGTAAGGACTGGTCTTCAAGAAAATGATAAATTTTTCTTAGATAGAGCAAAAGAGCTTCTACATCCAGGTCCCTGTATCTTCCACTTCATTGTCACAGAGCATGCCTATACTATGGCAGCAGGACAGGATGTTCTCAAGTATGCCCTGGTCTTCTGCTTCTTCTCAGGCAAAGCCTCTCCAGGGTGTCCATTTAGATCCACCCTTGAGAACTTGGTTTCCAGTGTGCTTGAGAGAGCACTTGGAATCAACACCATACTTAGACTCCTGGTGGCCCTGGGTGAAGTTTCAGTATTGGGCCCCACCTAGCCAGAGATAATGATAATAATAATCATTATTTTCACCATTTTTGGGCCCGCTTTCTATCCGGGCCCTGAGCAGCCACCTAGTTCGCCCATGCCTGTGTCCAACTCTACTTGGGATGCCCCTTGAGTGTCTTGCTGGTGCACTGGGGTGCCTTCCATGTTTGAAGGATATAAGAGAGGACAGATAGGCAGGATGTTCTCAGGGGCTTTCCAACTAAGACACGCTGCCACCATGGTGTAGACATTACCCAGAATTCCTATGTATCTTGCTTGCATAAAAAGTATCCATCTTGTTATCAGTTATTGTTATTATCATCTTGTTATTATCAGTGTTGCAGTATAAGACATAGAATAAGACAAGCACCTGGCCCAAAGACCATCAATATAAGAATAAGATGAGAGATAACAGATGAATGCAGACAAATAGAGGAACACTGTGAAATAAATGGGATAAAATTAGTCATCAGAATAGGCAGTTCTCTCAGTGCACAAGTGACTGTTGTCTAGTTTTCATAGGCAGCTAGGGAGAACGTATGGAGGGATTGATAAAAGGATAAAGAATCAGCTTTGCAAATGTTTTGAAGTGTTCTGAAGCTTGAGGCAGCATGGGAAAAAACAAAGGCATTTGTTTGAAAATGACAACTAGGTGTTGATGGCTGGCATTAGTGGTCAGTCAGAAGGTATATACAGTAGCAATGTTGAAGCATTCCTGTACAAGCTGTTATGATGCAACTGTTACATCTGCATGTTTCTATAATGATATAAGTGTAACAAAACCACTGCAACTTTATCCTGCTTAATTCAGAGTCAAAGATAGGGTGATTTAACTAACTTGTATTACTCAAGGATCATGAATAGGGACCTACATAATTTACAGTTTTGCAGATTTCACATGAACTGTGAAATTTGGGATTATAAAATCCATGAAATGAACAAACAAACAAAAAAAGATAAAATGCTCTTTCCCCAGTGGAAGCCAGTAGTCCTTGCTGCCAGGAGGAGAAGGCACTGGCTGGTGGGGTGGCACAAAGGGCAGCTGACAAGATGGTGGTTGCCCCCTCGCCCTGTTTCCCCTTCCCAGCCTCTTCTCCAATCAGTGCTGAGGGGTGGAGCTGCTGTGAAATGCCCATGAAATCGGCTCTATGCTCCGTGAGCAGGCCATGAAAAACCCTTGTCTTGCTGCAATTTACGTATGTTCCTAATCCTGAAGATGCAACAGTTGCATACCTAGGTTACATCCCATAAGTGAGGGAAAGGATGAGAATAGCTTTCCCACTGAATGAGAAAGTCAGGTAAAGGGATTATCTGCACAAGTTTCCATTTTCTTCAAATTCGTGCAAATTTGTGGCCTAGTGATCACCTGTTTGATTATCTTTTGTGCATATTTAGTTTCAGCAAAATGCATTTAGGGGGGAAAAAAAGACAGGTTTTGTCAGCCGATACCAGAATGAACTTCTGGTCAAAATATACAGGAAAACTGATGTGCATTAGTCTGATAATGGCAAATGCTGAGCTCTTCAAGGCTACCACTGAAATAGGCTGAGGGATACAGATTAAATGAGATTACCACTGTGATAGAGTGTGATGTTACAATTTCCCTTAGATTTCTGTTTTATGTGGTAGAGCACACATTTTCTCAGTTCCCCAAAACTGCTACATTTTCTTGTGAAATAACTGATAATATCTTATTTTTAAGTGTCTGTAATACCTATAACAAGTTTTACTTTGAATGGCTTTTTTTAAATGATACAAAGAGGAGCAGCTCTGCAAACTGTAGTCAGCCACCTTTCTTCGGTTAGTCTACACAATCTAACTGATTTGACAGCCACTTAACACTGATCACCTGGGTTGCTTTGTTTATGCCTAATTGAATATTTATAACCAGCACCATGTGTTTGGAGCTATTAGACTGCTCACCCTATGAGCTAACTAGCTACCTAGAAAGAGAATGCTTTAACTGCCAGAACTAAGGTAATATTTTGTTTTTTTAAATCCCAAAGCACTGAATGAGGTCCTGTCATTTGTGGTTTTGCTTAATGCCTAGTAATGGATGGTAAGGCAGATCTCGCTTGCTGTATTGCAATTAAGTTTTTGTGTTGTATGGATACATACATGCTTGGTTTGGCGGAGTGCCCTAGTTGTCGAGCTAAAGTTAATGTGCTTTCCTGTTATAACAGATGCATATGCACACAGGTGTAGGCTCACACACATAGCTGTAAATGCTTTAACTGCTCTTCGGGGTAGCAAGCATTCATAACTCTACTGTACTGAACAAGCTGTCAGCATCATTGATTTGTGCCCTTAGATGAATACCAGGCATGGCACTGTTTCTTCTGTGGCAGTGGGTGGCACTGCTGGAACTCCACTCCCTGTATGGCAATACATACAGTTGAGCTAGGTTTGGAGGGGAAGTAATCTAAACCAAGTATAAAGCCCAGCACAGTCTAAATTCCTTACCCCAGGGCAAAGTGAAAGCAAGGCCAAACTGTGGGCATCCACGATCTGTTCCTAGGACTAAGTAGAAGACTTAGTGCTCATGTTAGTTTCATGATTTAGAAAAAGGTAAAATGGCCACAGGGAATATCCAGTCCACATCCTTGAACACCATGAGAATGGTCACTAAAATAAAATAAAAAAATTTGCATGTTTGATTTTAGGGGATGTTTAAAATAATTAGGTGAAAGATAAAACACGAAGTTATTTTTATTCATCTCTGCCTTAGCAGTAAAGCAGGGCACCCATAATTACTGTACAGAACGGGAGTCTGAAAACTCTGCCTCTATCATTTGGGAGATTTCTTGCCGTAAGAGGTGAAATTAATTGATTAACACTAAGTGGCTATGAAAAATGCTCTTCTTTTTAAATTGTACTTAAAATGTTAACACTGCTGGCTTGAAAGCCGAAGTTTTAAGTCCAACACAATTCTTAAATTATATTCTTGTTTGTGTTGCTTGGATAGTTCCATCTAAACAGCTTTATTGGATTACATTTTTGACCCAGGATCTTGATCTCCTAACCAAAAAGAAACCAGAAAGTGAATTATGGCTCTTTGAGGCTCATTAATTTCTTGGCCTCATGCTATTTTAGTCTAGCTGCACACAGTACTTTTACTGCATATATTGTAACATTAGAATCTATCAATTGTATTATTATTTTGGAACCATAAAAATGCCTGAATAAATATACATATTAGAAGGTGATCAATGAGTATAATACTAAGAGGTGGGGGTGTATATGATTTTCATGTTTTCCATCAATTGTGTCAAAGTATGCTTAGGTTCCAGTTTATCAAAGCTCTTAAACACATGCTGAACTTCAAAGGTTCTGCACTGTACATTTTTCAAACAACTTAACTTATGGATGTCAAAGTCAGTCACTCCTTGTTGTCTTTAATTTCACACGTGTGGGGTAGAGAATAGTTTCTAAATGGGCAGATAAATATCCTCTGTGCAAAAATGTCTTGCAATGCCAGAATAATTGAGTGTTGAAGAAGAACTTAAGAAAACAGCCCATTAAATTGGCTCTATATTCTGTTCCTAATTATGACTCATTTGAATTTCTTTGGCACTTCAAAGGAAAAACAACCTATATCCTCTAGATATTAAATAAGAGTTACTTAAAAACCATATTTAAGGAAAACCCAGAATACTGATGAGAGTGGGAAGTCTTAGAAAGTCTGCAGCATATAGTTTTTATGGGAGAGAAGAATCTGTCTGATCTGTAAAAATTAATAATTGAACTACTTTCTAAATCTTTTTCATGTTAACATTAAGCACTGTTTAAAAGTGAACTTTTATTGTATATCAGATATGGAACATGCAGCACTGATGAAAAGGGGAATGTATATATCACATGTTTGGTGTTAATGCTGCTGTCTTAAGAAACTTTCCAAATAACACAGACTTCTCTATACAAATCAGGAATGCACATCAGGACAACCCATCAAACTAACATCATTAGGCCATGATGGTTTCTGTAGCTAAAGTCCTATAAGGGATTGACGTGCCTAGCATCATATCTGCCTGCCATGATTTCCTCTAATGAATGACCAGATAGATGTCCATTTACAAGTGAAAGAAGTTCTCAGCATGATTTCAAAGCAGGGTTTTAATTTAAGTCTTGAATTCTGGAGGTGTAGCAAGACAAATTAACCCCCTTGGCTAGAGACCGAAGTTGCACATAAACTAGTTTAAGTTGTCAGAAACTGATTTAAACCTGTAACAAAACAGAAGTTCAGTGCATATAAACCAGTTTCAAAATGGCTGAAACTGGTTTAAGATAAACCTGGTTGAATATAATTGTGATGTCTGTAGGTATTATAGGGCTTGCTTGTGCTGCCCTGTGCTCATCTGCCTACAGGTGGGGACAGAGTAGACCTTGGCCCTGGATCACCAGGTCTGCTAGGAAGTGGATCTTAGGTTTTTCTCATCTGCCATGACTTTGACCTATATTTTTCCTGGGAGGCAATGCCCATGGTGATCCTGCCTGGTCTTGATCCCTGTGTCTTCGGTGGGGCTCCAAACGTCCCCTTTACCCCAGCCTAGCCTCTCCAGATGGTGTTTTATGATGTTCTTCCGCAGCCAGGTTACATTGTTGCCTGTTGTAACCTTCCCTGCACCCCAGGGTGTCCTAGTGCCTCTTTTGGGTATACCCTTCCAGGGGTCAGTCTTGGTCTGTGCTTAAACAAAACAAAACAAAAAACAAAAAAAAGACAGCAAAAGAAATCATACACACACAAAAAGAAACCCTGGCTGCTTCTCAGCCGTCTTGCCAGGGTCTGGCAATGTCTCCCTCCCAAAATCCAATCCCTTAGTCCAGTCTCTGCTGTGTGCTAGCCTGCCCTGCACCCCTATGAATGTACACAGTCTTTTTGGGGCCTCCCCCTTGTGCAGGAAGGCTCTACCTGTAACTGTAGATCTTCTGGTCCTCCTCCGGATCCTCTGTTGGGAAAACTCCAGTCCGGGGATTCTCTCTGGCCTTGTGGGTTCCCTCGCTCCGGATCCTCAGCTGCAGCTCTGCTCCGGAGATTCCCACCAGCCGCTTGTTCCCAGGCCTCTGCTTGCCTCAGGGCCACTCCCGCAGCGTTCCTTAGGCCTGTTCTGCAATTTCTGCCTGCTGAGACACTCAGTCGCTCCTCTCCCTGCGGCCTGTAGGTAACTGACCCCCCTCTGCCCCTCTCAGGGGCCAGAAATACCTTTTAGTGGCCTCCCTCCGCCAATCCTGAGTGAGACATTGCTCCAGAAATTTGGTGGGTACTTTCCTTCATTTCCAGGCTACAGCTGCAGCCCTGCCGGCCCTCCAGGCTGTAAGTCCTGTCTCACTCCTTCACAATAATATCAGACTTAACTGATTTGGATCAAATGGGTTTATGAAACTTCTGTCCCAGACCCCTTTGTGGTTCAGAGTCCTCCAGCATCCCAGCATGCTTTCCAGTCCTGGGCTGGGCTGTGCTGTCTGCTCCAGCAGAGAACAGTTAGTGGGGAGGCAGGGAGTGCACCAGTCCCCAGGCAAACCCCGGCTGGGATCTGGGGCCAGGGCCAGGGGGTTAAACCCACCTTTCCCTGAGTACAGAGATGCCCTGCTGCTAAACTTACTGAAACTTACTGCTGGCTGCGACTATGAACTACAAATCCCAGAGGCACCCAGAAGCAGGAAGAGAAAGTGATAAGCAACTCCCAGGAGTCCTGCTGCTGTGATTGAGGACTGCTAATCCCAGAGACCTAAGGGGCAGCAGGAAGAGGAAGTAAACACACAGTCCATGCTGGCTATGTGCCAGAGAACCCATGCTCTAGTGCCCCTGGCTTTTGGCCTGAGCCACTGCAGGCATGTGCCTGCATTTCCTGAATCAAAAGTAAATGTGTGTCCATTTGTTTCTCAGTTTAATCTCTGCATGTTAGACTAATCTGCAAAGAATGAATTGATTCAGCCTGGGGCTTTTTGTCTGTCTGTACTTAGCTTTCACCACTGCACCCTGGCAAGTTGCTACAGTGCTTCTATCAAATTGATAATTAAATGATCAGTAAGCATCAAATTGTCCTTGGTTGATTTTGAGATATTTTCTAATGGTAGCTAGTTAAATTAAGAGATATTTAGATTGGATAAAGCTGAAAACTTAGTAGTTGGACTTGTACCATTTGTGAGTCCTATTCCTTTCAGGAAAACAAGAATGTAGGCAGTTAAATGTTGTTAGTTATAGCAAGACTACTTTTAAAGTCTTTGCCAAGGCTTTGGGGAAGAACATCCCCAAACCTTATATTTTTGCTCACTTTTCATCAGTTTTATTCTTTCCGATTCTCTCAGTGCTGTCCTCAGGGAGTCTCTGGCTGTTGTTGCAGCTTGCATTTGCACCTTTAAGAACAATTAACTGATGTGAACAGGAGGGTATACTCCTTCCTTTCCTTCCCGAATTTCCTTTTATGGAACCTCCACTCTGTAGAGCTTTGCGGCTTGCACGTAGAATGCCAGTAAATGATTTAATACAATCTTTATGTTTTGTTTGTAATTGGCGTACTCATTGAACTGTGTGTTCTTATAAACAAAAAAAGCCATTATCTGTGGGCAACTACCTGCATTAACAGTGTAAACTTAGCCAAATTGATTGTTACATAAATGAAGTACTAAAGTTGTTACTTTCTTTTGCTGAGAATTAGGTTATAAAGAGTGGCTTTTTTAAAGGAAATCAGGTGGGATCCTTCTGTATTTATTTTAACTGTAGGGTCTCTAGGTACTACTTGCAAGCCAGTCAAGGCAATTACTCTAACATAATTACCATAGAGTATGTAATTTGTAGCATCCAGACAAATCTTACTACAGTAGCATGGTGTATCTCTGTTTTGGTGCAGTAGAAAATGAAATGGGTATTGAATGCAAACCCTCAATAGAACAGTACATTTCAAATAAACCATTGCCTTAAATGAAATCTGTAATGAAAAGGTTCACTGAATCTGGCATGGTAGAGTTTGGGGGAGCCAAGAGTGTGATTTTAGGGCATCAACAACCAAATTTCAATGGTAAACATATGGACTCGAAAGTCGTATTTTAAATGTAAATGTGACTGAATTGATTTTCTTCATTCATAACAAAATTTTCAACCCTGGGTGCCTAAAATGCCAGTGCTTAGTGCATCTGAAGTGAAAGTAACACAAGTGGCTTTCTGTCAGCTTACTTCCCTTCTGGTTGCAAGAACAGCTGGAAGCAGAGATGGGCCCCAGTACAAGTTGGAGCAACTCCAAGACCATTCTGTCAATCCACGTTTCTGGAATGTTCCGTGGCTATTTTGACCCCACTTCCAGTCTGCCACAAAAATACCATCATAGTTTCATAGTATGTAGGGTCAGAAGGGACCTGAGTAGATCATCAAGTTCGACCCCCTGCCATGGGCAGGAAAGAATGCTGGGGTCAAACAACCCTGGCTAAGTGATTATCTAGCCTCCTTTTGAAGACCCCCAGGGTAGGAGTGAGCACCACTTCCCTTGGAAGTTGGTTCCAGATCCTAGCCGCCCTGACTGTGAAGTAGTGCCTCCTGATATCTAGCCTGAATCTACTCTTGGTCAACCTATGGCTGTTATTCCATATTACTCCCGGTAGTGCTCGGGGGAACAGGGACTCTCCCATATAGCCTGCTGGTCCCCCTTGGCCAGTTTGTAGACAGCCACCAGATCCCCTGTCAGTCTTCTCTTGTGGAGGCTGAACAGGTTTATGACCTGTAGGCTCCCCTTGTAGGGCCTGCCTTGCTGCCCCCTGATCATGCGGGAGTGTCCTCTGGACACTCTTGATGCTGTCCACATCCCTCCTGAAATGTGGCGCCCAGAACTGAACACAGTACTACAATTATGGCCTGACCAGTGCTGCATAGAGGGGGAGAATCACCTCCTTAGACCTGCTTGTGATGTATCTGTGGATGCATGACAAGGTGTGGTTAGCCTTCCTGACTGCGTCCCAAATTGGTGGCCCATGTTCATTTTGGAAACAATAATGACACTAAGATCTTTTTCTGCCTGTGTGATGACTAGAAGGGAGTTCCCCAGCCTGTAGGTATGCTGCTGGTTCTTCCTCCCCAGGTGCAGTACCTTGCACTTGTCAGTATTGAATCCTATCCTGTTCTCATCTGCCCACCCCTGTAACCTGTCTAGATCTAGTTGCAGCCTGTCCCTCTCCTCCAGCGTGCCCACTTCTCCCCACATCTTAGTGTCATCCATGAATTTGAACAAGGTGCTTTTCACCCCATCATCCAAGTCGCTGATGAAGATGTTGAACAGTGTGGGCCCGAGGATTGAGCCCTGGGGGATCCCACTGCCCACATCCCTCCCGGTTGAAAAAGACCCATCCACCACCACTCTCTGGGTGCGGCCCTCCACCGAATTTGTGACCCATCTGACTGTGTAGGGATTGATGCCACAGGTGTGTAATTTTTTAATGAGAATGGGGTGAGAGACAGTGTCAAAGGCCGTCCTAAAGTCCAGAAAGACTACATCCCCCACAATACCTGCATCCAAGGATTTTTTGACCTGGTCGTAGAAGGCCACCAGGTTGGTCTGACACAACCTGCCTTGAATGAACCCATGTTGGTTGCCCCTAAGCATGATCTCCCCTGCTGGTCCCCTGCAGATGTGCTTCTGGATAATTTTCTCAAAGAGCTTCCCCAGGACCAAGGTAAGACTAACGGACCTGTAGTGTTCTGGGTCCTTCTTCCTCCCTTTTTTGAAAATGGGGACCACATCGGCCCTTTTCCAGTCCTCCGGCACCTTGCCAGAGCACCATGAGTGCTCGTAAAGCTGTGCCAGTGGTCACACAGTAACCTCTGCTAGTTCCCTCAGTACTCTGGGGTTTAGATCATCAGGACCTGCTGATTTGAACACGTCTAGACCCACCAGAAGTTCCCTGACTAGGTCCTCACTGACCCTGGGCCTGGCAGAGCCTCCCCTGGGTCCGTCGGGGATCCCAGTGTGGGGGATGCCCTGGTCCCTGCTCAAAAAGATGGAGGCAAAGAAATTGTTAAAGAGGTTAGCTTTGTCATCTGGTGTGACCACCAGATTTCCTAGCGTATCCTGCAAAGGCCCTGTGTTACCCAGTACCTTCTTTTTACCCTCTATGTATTTAAAAAAGGACTTCTTGTTATCCTTGATCTGAGTCGCTAGTCCCAGTTCCATCTCCGCCTTAGCCTTCCTAATAGTCCCCCTACAATCTCGGGCAATGGAGGTATAATCCTCCTTGGTGATGGCCCCTCCCTTCCATTGGGTATACGCCTCCTTTTTAGCTTTGAGGCGTTCGCGGATGCTTTTGGTGAGCCATGGGGGCTTTTGAGTACTCCTGCCCCCTTTGATCCATGTGGGGATTGTCACCCTTTGGGCTTAGAGGATTGTCTCCTTAAGAAATGACCACTCTTCCTGGACTCCCAACTCCCCTCCTCTCTGGAGTCAGTGCCTCCCAGACTAGTCTCCTTACCTCATTGAAATCCACCCTCCTGAAGTCTAGGGCTGTTGCCTTGCTGCAGGCCTTTGAGACCCTGCGCTGGATGGTGAATTCCAGTAGGTGATGATCGCTATCGCCCAGGTGGTCAAGAACCCACAGTCCACTCACCAGGTCATTGCCTGTGGCCAGGACCAGGTCCAACAAGGCATTTCCCCTGGTGGGACTGTGCACCTCCTGGGTTAGATGGAGATCCTGTAACTCAGCTAGGAACCTACGTGAGCAGTCAGACCTGGCTGACTGCTCTTCCCAGCAGATGTTCAGATAGTTTAGGTCACCCATGATGACCACATCCTTTGACCTAACTGCCTCCGCAAGCTGACCTGAGAATTCCTGGTCCAGCTCTTCCCCCTGGTTGGGTGACCTGTAGTAAACCCCTACCATTAAGTCCCTTTCCCCCAGACCCTCTTGTATATGGACCCAGAGCACTTCAGTCTGCCCCTCCTATGACCCAGTGCTGTTTGTTGAGGATGTGTATTGCTCTTTGATGAAGAGCACCACACCCCCACCTTTCCTCCCTGTTCTGTCCCTCCTGTACAGCCTATAGCCCTTGATTTTTACCATCCAGTAGTGTGTTGGATCCCACCAAGTTTCAGTGGGCCCCACTATGTCCGGGTTAGTGTTAGCTAGCAGGAGGGCAAGTTCCTCCTGCTTGTTCCCCATACTACGAACATTAGTGAAGAGGCATTTAAGACCTCCTGAAGGTGCATGCACCACCCTCCCTAATCCCAGGACTATCTTGGCCCCTGTCTCTTACCTGGGTATTTCTTGTGCTTGTTGCCTGTCATGGCAAGGCTGTTCTTGTGGGTGGCTCTTTGTTCGGTGTTTCATGGCTCCCTCCATCCTCAACTTCCCTTTCCCCCGACAAGCCTAGTTTAAAGCCTGCTGGAGGAGATCGGCCAACCTGAAAGAGAACACACACTTACCTTTGAGGGAGAGGCGGAGCCCATCCCACCCAAGCATGTCTCTTGTCCTGAAGTATGGGTCGTGGTCCAAAAAGCCGAAGCCCACCTCGAGACACCATTTCCAAAGTTGCAGGTTTACGTCAATGCCATGATGGAGATGGGAAGACTAGGAGGTAGTGATAGAGCTGAGTACGATAACACTATCTAGGGAGTCCCCCTTTGGCTAGGAATGCACCTGCAATGCATAAAACCATTAGGAGAGGAGCTGTGATCTTACGCAATGTGGACATATATTGTGTCATTTTTGTGTGTGTGAAGTACTGCAGGTGCTTCTCATCTCTCCCTTTTTTTTGCCTATTGTGAAAGGAAGTTTGGAAGTCTGAAGAAAGAAAAGGGAGTTGCAAAAATTAATATTATTTTTGACAGCTACTTTATGATTTGAAAAAAATAACAAAATAATGCAAATTTTAAATAATCTACTGTGGTTATTTTTGTCCCTTTATATGTTTGCCAAAAGTGACTATTAAGCAGAGACATAGCATTATATATAATGATTGATATAAGTGATTGAGTCATCTTGTTTGAGTTAAAATGCCACTTTACAAAGGACTTTTGAGTCCGTCTTCCTGCCTTTTCCCAGATAGTTTGGTGCTACTTTTATCATAAATAGGGGCTCATCTTTCAGCTGCTTCTCTTCAAAGGAATCGAAGTCAATGAATAGTCAATTGCATCAGTACTAATGCCACCGCTGGAATATATTTATTTTCCAACTTTTTAAGCATTTGCTTCCGGTGCTAAATGGACACAGATTACTGAACAATAGTAAGATAATATGGAGAAATTTTAAATCTCTCAAGGGATTAAAAATATTAGCTTTCTTTTGACTTTAAACCTGAGTAGTTTTACTGGGATATCTTTAACTTCTTTGATGTCTAAATATTGGACATTATAGCTGTTTCAAACATCATTAAAAAGAAGTGATGCCTTTAGTTCAAACATCAGTTTTTGGTAGAAATTTACTCTCTGGCATCCAGTCACACTTCAGGGCTCTTGTGAACCTCTGCTTGATTCTGAAATTAAAAAGGTGAGTTCCCAGCTCCTGAGATTTATATCTCAGGCAAGCTGTGCATGATTTGGTTTGGTTTTTGGTTTTGCAATTAATACTTCTCACTGTGTGAATTAGGGTCTGATCCAAAACCCATAGGAGTCTTTCTCCTGACTTTAATGGGATTTGAATTAGGCACACAGAAACTTGAAAACACAATTACTTTGGCAACAAAATGTTTTTCTTTTTTCTATTTGGCCAAACATTGATATTATTCCCCGTTTTGTTCTTAACGAAGCTTCATCTACAGAGCTTCAACACAGAGCACACAGTGTCCAACCAGTCCAGAGCATCTCAGTGAAACAGCAGCATCACAACTGCCAGAACAGTTTTGCAATCTGTGTTTCCAAATTGCTGCTCAAGAGAAAATGGGAAAAAAAAACATGTGAGCCTGTTTCTGTGTCTCCTTGAAAAATGAAGTCTGGAATCCTTCTCCATTCTCAAGAGGGAAACCTACCACATAACTGACATTTCAGGCTGCACCTCCACTCTGACATTATGCCAGCCTTCATTATCTATGAGTCCAGTTTTGATTCCACTACACCTGTATTTTTTCTTATGGAAGGAGCTCCCATACAATCAGTAAAACTGTTGAAATCCCTTATTAAATCTTGAAAATATCATTCTGCCTAGAGTGTTTCTGCAGTGCATGTACTGCGATTGCTGCTTGTTATGTCAAACTTGATTGATTCAGTGTTACCTTACCTACCTTCTTTCCCCATCACTTGTTTCTTCTTTTCCTTTGATGGCTCTTGTCATATACAAAGAATTTAAGCTTGTTGTTGAAGGGACTTGTATGTTTGTACAGTACCTAGCAGACCAGAGACTTAGAATCGCATTGGGGCTTCTGGGTGCTATCCAAATGCCTTTTAATTATAACACTTCTGGGATAAGGGTGACACAGTAGTAGAAAGATCTTTTCCACTGAGTGATAGCAGAATTCCCCACTCAGAAGAAGGTACACAGGGGACAGTCAGCTTACATGCCATGGATCTCCTCACACAACATAGCAGAAACCAGCAGAAGATGGTCATCTGTAGGAAATCCAGGAGGCTGTGTTACCTGTTCTTTTTCTGTACACTAATGGCACTATGAGTAGGATTTTATATCTCTGGTGCTGGATTTGGGATGGTGGTCACCAGCAGCAAATGTCTGAAATAAATCCATTAAATCTTTAAAGACAGTAGGGAAGAAAAGAGGTTTGATTCACTTTTTATCCCAGTTTTATATGTCTGTGACTGGCTGCTTCAGATTTAGTGAGATCAGAATCAGACCATATCTTGTTTTAGGGCTCTATTTTGTTTTTATACTTTGACTGGCCTATGTTGCTAACATTGCACCAGTGCCCCTTTAATTGTTCTAAATAGAATATTTGAAAAACGTGTTGCCTGACATTATGACTGCATATACAGAAGCAGTCAGGTATTTTTTCTGTGTGTATGTCTTGGGACTGTGGGGCAGAGCTGTGCTGCTAGCCAGTGCATCCACAGGTTCCCTTCAAGGAAGCTCAGTTGTGAAATAAGCAGGGGTAACTCTGATGAATAAACAGCCATGGACCAGGTGGTGGCAGCTCCACCAGGATGTGGCAAGGGCAATAAATGGAAATGGTTTCCCTCCTGAAAAGCATATATCCTTTGACGGTGCTGTGACATGGTGAGTGCAGGTCATCACTATAATAAGCCTGTCCAGCCCCCAGCCATGGGTCCACAAGTCCTCAAGTGCAGAGAAGGCAGAAGTTGTTAGAATTGGCTAGAGTTGGTAGAACAGCTGCAAAGGCAGATGAAGGCTGCAGCAGAACAAGATCCCTAGTTTTCTTGGTCTCCTTGCCATTCAATTAATGTCCCATTCTGTCACAAGCCATTTGGAAACTGATGTGCAGCAGCTTCTTCATGATAAAAGAAGTCTCACACAGGCATCTTCTATCAAAACAGCTAATCCAACATCAACTACATTGGGCTGTCCGTGTCATCCAGATGTCCGACTCCCAAAGCAAGTTTTATTCTCCCAGCTCAGCCAAGGCATATGCTCAAGAGGAGGACAGAAGAAGCGCTTTAGGAATGTCCTCAAGGCCAACTTAAAAAAAATGAAACACTGATGTCAACTCATGGGAGACTATCACCAAGACCACCCCAAATGGAGGAAGAGTCTGCTACAGGGTTCTCAGTACTTTAAAACCTCACAACAACAACAGGAGATGGAAAAGCAGGAGTAGCAGAAACAGCATGCCACGGACCAAATCAAGAATCCAGCTCCTTCCACCTCATGTGGAAATACATGTCTGAGCTGCAGTAGAGTCTGTCAATCCCGATAGGCTTCCTCAGCCATCTTCAGACACATAGGTAAGATGTTCATGGAAGACAATCATTCTTGACTACTAAGGATTGCTGAAGAAGAGATGTATTGGGAAGTAGGAGGCAATAATCATACTGGAGGCAAGGAAGCCAATAGGCATGTTAACTTTTCTGGGAAAAGCGTATTTGTCCTTATAATTTCAACCCTTCCCAACCATGAAAATGGGAAGGAAGAAAAACAAAATCAGTAACAAGGAAGGGCCAGATCCTGCTTGTATGGAAATCAATGAATGTCAATGGAAATAGAAATCATGTCCTAACAAGGGCATTACATTGACATGCACTCACTTTATACCTGGAAGGTGTCCTTTTCTTACCATCAACACTTTCTTTCCAAAAGTATACAAAGTGCTGAAGACTGCCTATAATAATTGCTCTTCTGTGCAACAGTGAAGGAGAACTGGAATAAAGGATATCAGAGTAGGAGACCCCTATCCTAATAACTAGATTAGGATTAGTTTTATAGACATTTTCTTTATTTCATAGACCCCTGACTGGAGCACAAGCCTTCTCAGTTTCTTTCCATAAGCTTTTCTTGGTTTTGCTTTGTTTTTATTGATGCTGGTGTGGCAGTTAAAGACACTGTTATTATTCTTTAGGAAAATGAGCACATGCAATGGCTTCAGACCACATGCTATGCCTTCACTCCCTCCTGCAGACCTTTTTCATGTAGTGTATGATCATGTGCACATGCAGAGAGAGAAGCTGTACTTGTGACTATATATAGTCTAAATATTGAAAATATTCTCCCATAAATCAATAGACATTTTAAACATCAATAGACATACTCTCCAGTGCCTTATTATGGGATTTACCCAAAGCCACAGAAGTCCTATTGCTTTCAACAGGCTTGGGAAGAGACCTAATGTGGAGTCACATGGCAAAGCCATAAGAATCTTCTTTTGTTCCCAGTGGCCTTCCTGAATGGACTCTTTGGTGGACTCCAGTTAAATAGCAAACTTTTTCTCTTAAGAAATCCTCTTTACCTAATATATAAGGACTAAGCTTGTATCAGTTTCCAAGGCCTCTGTGCCCTGACCTGTATAACCCAGCTGTACAGTTTTAGTGCAGTGCAGGTGACAGGCTCATTGATACTCAAAGTCCAATAACTTGAGGCTGAGCTAAGCCATATCTTGTAGAAACCTAGTCTTAGTATAAAGGTTTCAAGTGATGATGAATATACTACTTCCCTTTGTAGACCATTGCAGTGAGTGACACATCCCAGATTTAAGAATCCATCCTATTTCCAATGCAAATTTTGATTCCTCCATTTGACTTTACCTATTCAGACACTAACCTCTTAAAGCAAAACATTTCTACTCTACATTTTATAGAACGTAGAATAATAGGCCGCTGATCTGAGTTACCAGGGGCTACCATGATAGTACTACTAATAACTTATGTTGCAAACATTTCTCCAATTATTATTGTTCGCACAGGAGGGCAAGACAATTCCCTGTCTTATCTGCTGTATATTGTATTTGGAGAGTAATAATACTTAACTTTATCCTTCAGCTAACCTTTAGATATTTATGGTAACTTCAAAAATGCATTGACAGTCTTTGCCTCTCGTTTCCGTCATTTCTTAGAGAAAACAATCTGCAGACTCCTTTGTAATCAACAGTGGCATTATAGTCTAGTAGAAAATCATTCTTTATCTAAACTCCTTCCCCCCAACAGTATGCCTAGCTACTGAGTCCGTATCTTCTGGAACAAACATGATTTTTTAGATCCATCTTCCCCAGTCAGTCTCTCATGCTGAATAACTAGTTCCCATTTCTTCTCTTCTTTTTCAAACTTTGAAAATGCCAAGAATTTGTAGATCTGTTTTCATTGTTTATTTTCTTGCAGGACCAGAGTTGGCCTAACTTTTCAGCATCATCTTTTCATTATTCCTTTTAATGATGTGCTGTTTTGAAACTGGCTTGTCCAAAGTCATTCTTTTTTAGCTGAATTCTTTTGCCCTTGAATTTCTTGAAATGTTGTTTTTTTTATGTGAAGACTGAACATTCTGTATCCAGGAAATGTGGAGAGCTCAACACATATCTAATAACTCTAGAGACATTTAATGAGCTGGCATTTCTTTAAGGACTGCTGCTTAAATTTACTGTTCTTTTTGGGCATATGGAGATGTTTTCCAGATTAATCAAGGATAAAAAGAAAGAAGCAAATCACTCAAGAATCTCCAGTTACCATACTTGTAGATGAATTTTGTGTTTAAAAATGACCTCGAGCACATACTTGACTAAATCAATAGCATTCAAGAAATAATAAAAGTGCATTATTTTAAAAATCACATTACAATAAGTATAAAAAAGTCTAAGTAATGTTTTAAACTAGGAGATTTTATACTACATGTATGAAACTGATTTCAGCAGTGAAGTTCTGAGTCTATCTAATGCAATTGGAACTTTTGTTCAAAAGAAGTCTTTAAAGAGAAGTCCCCCTCCCCCTCTCCTGAAATTATAATGCCTTTGCTTGGGGTATAACTTGGTAAATGATCGAGTGTTTCCTTCAAGAACACAAAATAGTGATCAGCCATGACATATTTGACTATCTTAAGCTCCATGTCCCAGCCTCTTGAATCAAAGTAGTTATGATTAAGTCAACTGAATAACATCACTTTACAGTAGCTAATGATTTGGCATTTTGTGCGAATCATGGGGAAACACCTAATTGTATCTGGGGAAATTTTTTTTTAAGTATCTAAAAGTTGCTTTCGATGAGAAGTAGACTTGCAAATATGTTTTTGGAATGTGGAACTTGGATTATTAGGTCAAACTGGGGAAAAATGTTGATGAATCTTAAATTTCCTGAAAAAAATGCAGTCTCAGGAGAAAAGAAATTATTCACAAATTGGGGTTGAATTCAGGTAATCTTTTCACCATAGCAATAAAGGGGAGCATTGGAATCCAGAAAAAAGCACACTTCCACGTTTATGAAATTAGAATGAAATATTTTCTTTTGGGACAAAATGTTTTAGGTTGACCATTTTTCTTCCCCACGTGGTTTGACCAGTGAACTAAAAATCTGTTGTTTACACTGCTTTATTCCAAAATCATTTAGCACATTTGGAAATTTTAACCATTGTCTGTAATACATATTAGTCTAACTGATCTGTAGGCCAGCATATCCAAGAACTTTGTTACATGCTACCCTTATGAGATGCTAATGGCACTTAAAGTGTGAGCATCCACATGTTAAAGACGGAAAACTGGTGCCAAATGCACTCTGAGAGTCTCAAATTTATGCCACTTTGGGCAAAGGTTTATTCAGTTGTGCTACCCACTTCATGCTATGGTAATATGAGTCTGCTCCACAGAGATAAAACAAGCCATTTGCAGTCCATCCATCTCAGGATGCACCACTCCCAGGCCCTCCACTCCTGTTCTGTGGATGAACTTTCCACCCTCCTGAACTCTACTGCCTAGGAGGTGGTACTGGCCCCAAGCCAACACCCTCCTGAGTCAGGGGCTCGGCACACAGCCTCCCCTCAGTGGGCTAGCCTTTCACCTGGAACCAGGAAAAAATGGCAGGAAAATTCAATTAAGAGCAGTTACCCATGCTTAATTGAATTTTTCCCATGCTGCCTGGTTGCATTTCCCTCACCTCTTAGCAGCTATCTCCTGGCCAGGTGGCTTGGGTGAGACTGCGGCTTTACTCCCCAACTACCCACATTCCTGTCCTAGGTGGAAAGGGTGGGACTGCCCAGTAGTGCTGTGCAAATTTTCGGGTGCTGATTTGATTCAGAGGAGATTCAGCTGCCAAATCTCCAAATCTCAATTGAATTGGGAGACCAATAAAAAGGTTTGATTTGGAAAAGATTCAGAGAGCTTTAGAGATTCGGACAGTCCCCACTCACCACTGCAGGGAGCTGGACCCAGACTCTGCACTGGTAAGTAGGGGGTGGGGGGGCTGGAGGAAGGAACCATGGGGGGGACCCCTACCCACTCTCCCAGCCACATCAATGGCCGCCCCACCTGGCCCCAGCATCCCAGCGCTTTAAAAAAAACCCAACCCTATATTCACTGGCTGCTGCAGTGGCCGTTGGGGCCTCTGAGGGCTCATGGCAGAGCTCCCCACACAGTGTGGGGCAATGGGGGCCAGTGGGGATTGCCCCTGCACCTGGCAGGAGCCAGTGAGTGCAGGACTTTTTTGGTTTTTTTTTTTTAAGAGCTGGGATTCTGGGGCCAGACAGGGTAGCCTTTGACAGGGCCGGGAGAGCGGGTGGGGATGGGGCCTGTTTGATTCAGGCAATTCAGCGGCAGCCAAATCTCCAAATCTGATTCAGCCAAATTGATTTGGGACAGTGATTCTAATCACCGAATCAAATCGCTGTCCCCCAAATAGCCAAATCTGATCCCAAAGTGCTAACTAGCCACTTCGCATAGGCCTACTGCCCAGCATGGAGTTGCCAATCCAAGCTCAGCTGCATGCTATCTTGCTCCAGGGACCCCAGGAGACCTTACACTTGTAGATGCCTCAGGCATGGGTCTGAGATATCTATGAGGGTCAGCCACAGTGTAGAGCTGCAGGGAGGGGTTTTAGCACAGTGGGAGCATGTTTCCCTGCTTTTCACATCTTCTAAGAGTGTGGAGCTGCAACTAAGGGACGGGGGAATCCTCCCCTTTCCACAGCTGCTAGGAGTGCTGAACCACCGTCATAGGAAGGGGGAAGGGTAAAGTGTGCTCCCCCCTTCCTGTAGCTGCAACCCCATAGCCTTAGCAGCCACAGAGAGAGGGAAGACATGGAGCATGCTGCCCCTCTCCCCACAGTTTTGGCTCCATGGTTCTAGCAGCTGTGGGGTGGAGGGGTATATACTATAAGTTTCCTCCTTTCCCATGATGCTGATTCTGTGCTCCTGGAAGCTGTAGGGAGAAAGGAAGCATGCTCCCACCGTGCTAAACCCCCTTCTGGCAGCACTGCCATACAGCTCTTTCTCACACCCTGACTCCAGGACAGGAATAGGGACTGTGGAGCTACAGCCCTCATCAAGTCATCTGGCCAGGGGCAAGCCTGCAGCACTTGAGAAAACAGGGCCAAGCAGCATGGGGAAATTTCAATTAACCTCAACAATTAACTCAAGTAACCACATTCAATTGAACTTGTCTCTGGCTTATACCTGGCTCTGAGCAAAAGGCACAGCTCTCTTCAGGGAAGGCTGGGACCTGGGATTGAGTCTATGGGACCATGATCAGGTCTCCAGGGCTTGTTGAAGCTGGTTTACATGGGGACTGGTGGCTCTGAGCTCACCAGCTCCCTCCTACTCCACCCCAAGCCAGCACATAAACATGGGTGCCTCGGGAGGGAAGCCATGCCCCCTCCCAAGCTGCCTGCCTAAAGGGAGAGCACCCAGGGTGTGGGGAAAATGTGGTTGTTCCCTGTGCCTCAATTTCCCTGTCTCACGATGGTATAACTCCTGTTGACTGATCCCAACACCTCCCCCCACCACCCAATCCTAATTCATTGGCACATGCCAAATTATTTGGTCTTTTTTTATTTCTTGGTCTTTTTTATTTCTTTGGTCTTGTATTTATTTTCTTTCACTTCAAGTAAAAATGCTTTACATGCACTTAAAGGATTTATTTTGGAATAAAGGGAGACCAGGGAGGCATACAAAGGGAAGCCACAGCCCCCATTTACCCCCTGCTTCTCTACTTCCAACTCCCATGTTGCTAGCACCACAGCCCCAGTCCTCCCACCCCCACCACCCAGAGCAGGGTTAGAGCCCAGATGTTCTAGCTCTTAACCACACCCCTATTCACCAGCCCTCCTAGCATCAGGTTAGAGTTGTGCAGGTCAAAGATAGTATTAAGCCTTAATGTCCGACTATCAGAGTATGTTCTTACTTTAACGTTGCATAACATTTCATAGATTTCCTATGGCCTAAAGATAACATGTAAAAACACTGTTATTTAAAGCTCACAGGCCATTTCCCCCTTCTCTCCTATATCTTCTACAGTTTTTTCCACTTTTTCTCTTCTTGTTTCAGATCAACTGGGCAGATCCTCAACTAGTGTAATTACTAGGGCTGTGCAAAGCTTCAGTTGCTGATGTGATTTGGAAGAGATTTGGCCCAATTCGGTGGCCAAATCTCTGAATCTGAATCAAAACAGGAGATCTATTAATCTCTCTGAATCAAATCAGAAGCATCCAATTCGATTTGGAGAGATTTGATGATTTGGACTTAGACACAGCTTTATATATTTTTCTACATACCGCAAGGTACCAGACTTGTGAACGCTGAGATGGTGGGGCAGATGGAGTGCCCCACGGAAGTGCAAGGGGGAGTCCCCAGCACGCTCAGCAGCAGACCTGGAAGTGAACCAGAAGCACTTCCAATCCACTTCTAGGCATGCCACGGAGCGTATGGGGGACTCCCTCATGTTCCTGTGGGACACTCCATCCACCCCACCATCTGAGTGTTCATGAGCCACACCTGGTACCTCAAGGTATGTAGAAAAAACATATAAAGCCATGTCTGTGTGTCTATAGCCGAATCGCTGATTCTCAAAATCAGAATTGAATCTTCAGATTTGGATTCGGCTGAATCGAATCGGGACAGTGATCCAAATCAACAAATCAAATCACTGTCCCCCAAATTGGGCCAAATCTGAATCAGATATGGCCCACTTTGCACACCCCTAATAATTACCTATAGGTTCCTTGAAATCAGCAAAGACATGCTAATGTACACCAACGGATTTCCCTACTTGATGGAAATTTTCTGGGAGAAAGCTTTCCCTATAAATGCCTTACTCATTTACTGCCATGTTTATACATCTTAGACAATTGAGTTTAAGGGCATATTGATTTTATGTCCTAGACACTTTTTATTATTATTCCTTTCTTATTACTTAAATGCTGTATTGGCAAAACAAATGCCCATTGACATGGGCTTACTGAAACATTTTATTTTTGTGTGTGAATCTTTTGATAAAACATTTCTCTGTATCCATTGATGGAACATACAGCTCTTTTATTTAAAGCTTTGCATGTGTATTTTTAAGTGAAACAGCCATGCTGAAACTTTCAGGGATCTAATTGAAGTGGCAGAGTTTGCAGTGTCTTGGTTAAAATAAAAAAAAATTAGTGAAAAGCATGATTGCTACCACAGGTACAACAAATTGGGCAAAATGCACCTCTGATGTTGCTCACCTATAGCAGGTACGTTTCCAAAGGTTTTATTGGAATGTCAGAAATTGTTAGAGCGTCTAAGGAACAGCGCTGAATTCCACCACAACACTGCCACTTCAGCAACAAGGCACTAACCCAGTAATTCTTAACCATGGCACCTTGATCTGTAGGGTGCCACGCTATATTAGTACTTTTAGGTGTGCAAGCATGATTCACAAAAAAACCCCAGATTTTAAATAGGAACCCATAGTGTTAAAAACATTCTTACCGGGTTTGGTTTTTCTGCATTCTTTGCAACAGAAGACTAGTTCTGTTATCTTTCTGTAGTCAAAAACATGAGTGAAAACAAAGGCAATTTTGTGAGGGACGTCTCGAGTCTGAAAAGGTTGAGAACCACTGCACTAGGCATACGTGGGAGAGAAGGGAAGTTTGTCACTGCCAAATATTTATTGTGAAAGCTTTAGGAATGTTTGATAATGTAGTCATAGGTTTGCAACCTATTTATGGAACTAGGAATTGCAAGACAGTGTCATGTGCTCCTAAGAGGATGGAATTGTTTTGTCATCTCCTCCATTAAATATGTTATAGAAGGGGTCATATACACAGTCTCTTCCAGACCCATCTGCTTGAAGCAATTTATTACTTTGAGTTGTTGTGAGAAGTGTATGATCCTCAGCAGTGATCATACTGCTCCACCCTTTTACAGCATTCATAATGGGCTCCCTTCTCATTGCTCTAAACCAGCAATCCTTCTGGGGAGCCTTAAGTTAAACAACAACTCTAGAGTTCTGCTTCAGCTCTTGTCCTCCCAGCAGAGAAGAACAAGGATGGGAGGGATCTAGAATTTAGGAGCAAATAGCAAGTTCCTTGGGCTGTTACCACCAAGTCTTGATCCTCTGTAGTAACATGGTTTCAATGACTAAGTCAAGCAGGTTTTGGGGAAACAGTTGAGTGTGGAGTGCATCAGTCATCGTAAGAGAGGTTTTGTGATATAGAATCATAGAAAATTAGGGTTGGACAGGACCTCAGGAGGTCATGTAGTCCAGCCCCCAGCTCAAAGCAGGACCACCCCTTAACTAGATCATCCCAGCCAAAGCTTTGTCTAGCAGGATTTTGAAAACCTGCAAGGAGCTGCATAAATAAAATTATACTTATAATTGACTTTAGGAGCACACAGTGCAGCTGTTATTTACCAGAGATGTCAGTTATTTAATTATAGTTTATACTAGAAGATATTCAAGGTCATAGTTGCAGTATTTTTTTTAATTACAGACTAAGCTATTAAAAAAAAACCACAGAACATCTCCCCCTAGGGACCCCCAAAAATAGCTGTTGCCATTTTGTTTTATGAAGTGAGCACTTTTCTAGAATGTCTGTTGTAAGGATGGGTTGCAGTCTCTAAATCAAGGTAGGCTCACATTTTTGTTCTTTTGACAATTGCTGTTCCATGGCTTGCCCTGTTGACCAGTGAGGGATGGGGATCTTAGAGTAAACTTACCAGGAAAGACAAAAGCAAGTTAGATGTGCAAATGAAAGATGTTCTTCCAGATTTTGTTCAGCAATTATGCAGAAAAAATATGATTTTGATAACAAAGCTGTTGTAAATGCTATTTCTGGATGTGTGTATGTATGTGTGGGTGTGCTGCCAAGATGAATCAGAGGCTTTTCTTTCCCATGTCAAATACATAAACTTTAACATTATTTTCTTCTTTTCGGCAAGGGTTCAACCTGGCGATAATAAAATATCTTGTAGTTTTTGCTTTCCTAGTTTTAAATGCAATAAAGGACCTTTCATTATTCCTCATATTTTATGCTGGAAACTAACCGAAGTATAGTTGTAGGCAGTATTATGGTGAATTTAGTTTTCTTTTCTCAGCATAATATCTGGTAACATCTGGCCCAAAGTTGCTGAACCTAATAAAAATGGAATTTTAAAATATTATATTATTGTTATAAATAAAAATAAGCCAATACTAAATATATATACCTTTAGTGATGCCATCAAAACAGGGTCAAGCATTGGAATAAGTCTGGGTAGTAGAAAGCATATGACGCTAGTGTTCTATGTTTAAAGTAACAGCTATGAAAAGGAGGTGATATCTGTTTGAATTTAACATCACTGCCATTGCATGGAGGCAAATTAAGAAGTAAGAGCACTCTGTTCACTGTACCTTTTCCTCTCCTAATCTCTTACCACTTTAATCCCCTTATCAAGCTCCTCCAACTGATCTGTGGTATGTTATTAAAATTAAAAATATGGAACTGTGCTCATCTATATCACAAGAGCCTGAAACCCACTGTGTTAACTCCAATTATGTATTGGTTGTACAGGTGTAAAATGAAATGAAGCAGTAATGGTACAGACACGTTGGTCTCACTCATATCCACTGCTAACCAGCCTGGAGGAAAGAAAATCATGACAGTGACTGTTTCCCTTATTTCAGTCAACTCTCACCTTTATAAATTAGGTCAGATTCATAGTGAAGGACATTTGGAGGTTCATTTTCTTAACTGTATAGACTCTTCTCTGGCACTATTTCACCATGGAAACAGGCTTCTACCGATGCAGGAAAAGGTTGAGTTTGCTTAGATAGCTCTGCCTCTTTGAAAGCTATAATACAAGCAGGCACTAATAGTGTCCTTTGGTAATATTTAATGTTTATTGAGTCCCTTATGTATTCTAAAGTCTTCAAAAAAGAAATGTACTGCTTCACGAACCTCCTTACAGGCTCTAGAGAGAACATTGACCTGTTCTTGGCATAGATTTATCATTGTAATAATTCTTTTTCTGTCAAATGTTCCACTGAATCCACAGTCAAAGGACAATTTTGAAGCTTGGTTTTACTTCCACTGTGATTGCACTAGGGTCTCCTGTTTTACTTTTAAAAATGAGAGTTCATTTAAGGCTCATGGAAGTGAAGGATTATTTAATTATGTGTTGATTTGCCAATAATGCACTCAGCTCAGAAGAGAACATAAAGATAAGTATTGTCTATTCCCCAAAGAACCTTAGCAGATTTCAGTCCTAAATGCAGTTTTTCACACGCAGGTTCTCAATGGGTTTTCAGTTTCTTGTGTATTGCATTTTCTGTTCTAGCCCTGAGATCCTCTGCAACAGAAACAACAATATGTAAAAGCTAAATGGTGGGTTTGAGAACATGCACAACCAAAAACTACAGTTCTGCCCTTTTCACATTCTTCCAGTTGTGCAAGGAGAATTTTATAAAGAGGCTGAAAGGGGCAGTCATTTTTTTCAGGAAAAGAGGAATTTTATTTACCTAATATTGTTTGGGAAGAGCACCAAGCTCACTGTCATTATATCCAGTCCCAGTTCACTGTATAGAGAGACTGATTGCCACTGGTTTGAAATTCATTCTTCATTTTTTCTCAGAAGAGCAGTTAATGAAAACCTGGTAATAACTGTATCATGACTGACAACATAGGCTAGTATATTGACTAGATGCCAGGAAATCTATGCTCATTGTCTCTGCCACCTGCTTTCTATGTGAGCTAGGGTGGGTCCCTTGTACTTTTTGTGTTTCTAGTTCTCCTACCCTTTATCCTTTTACAGTGTAAGCTAGTTATGGCTAAAATAATCCTTCACTATATTTTTTACTGAACTTCTCATAATAAAGTCTCAATCTTGATCATAGCATCTAAAGGTCATTGTAATATAGTCAGTAATGTAAAAGTAGTCAGTAATGATGGAGCTGGTTGGCTCTAGTAAACAGAGAACAAGACATCAGTTGTGGGGCTGGAGAATTGAGGACAGTAACAGATCAGCCATTTTGATCTCATTTTTACCATTACTGTTGTCCTCACTGGGTAGTTATCAATGGGTCAATGTCTAATTCTGAAAAAAATATTGAGTGGGGTTCCTCAGGAGTCTGTGCTGGGTCTGGTATTGTTTAATATCTTTTTTAATCATTTGGAGAATGGGGCTAAGTTCACACTTAACACATTTGCAGATAACACTAAGTTGGGTAGAACTCCAGACACTCTGGAAAGTAGGGCTAGATATAAAATGACTTTGATAAGCTGGAGAAATGGTCCAAAAGCCATTAGATTTCGTAAGATGAAATTCAACAAGAACAAGTACAGAGTCCTGCACTTGGGTTGGAAAAAATTCGTGCACATATACAAACTGGGGAAAGACTAGCTGATATGCAGTACTACAGAAAAGGATCTGGGGGTCACAGTGTACCTCAGTTGAATATGAACCAACAGTGTGTTCTTGTTTCAAAAAAAGACCAAAAATGTATTGGGCTTTATTAATAGGAAAGTCACTTTCCAATCAAGGGGAGAGATTCTCCCACTCTGTTCGGCTTTGCTGAGGCCTCACTTGGGCTAGGTATAGACAACCAAAAAGCGCAAGGCAGAATCAATCAAATCTATGCGGATTTCTCTAAGCTGTGTAGATTAGAACCGGAAACGAACAGAACACATGTTCGCTCTTCGGTTTGGGGGGTGGGGCACACAGATACCTTCACTGGCCAAGGCCAGAAGGTGGGGGCCGCTTCTGCATGCCTCCAGTCCCTGCCTGAGATTGCCAAGGGCAGCCAAGTGCAAGCAGGTACCATGCCTGGTTGGCTGTCAGGCACACACCGCAACCCCGTGCTGTCACTGTGGACCCTCTCCTGTGTCCAGCTTCCAGGAGAGCCTCAGAGCAAGTCACCATAGCATGCCCCTCCCCTCACACCACTTGGGCTGCTAGGCATGCTATGGTGACCTCCTCTAGGGCTCTCCTGGAAACCTAGGGCTGGTTGCAGGGGAGGGTCCGTATTGACAGCAGGAGGTTGGGGATGTGTGCCTGACAGCCAATCAGGGACGGCCTACTTCCATAAAAGGAAGAATCAGTTTCCAAGCAGCCTAATCCTTCCTTCTCTAGAGCATTTCTGTCCCCATTGCCCAGTGCAAGCCTCCCGAGATGTCTAGCATCTTGCTGGCTACCGCTAGTGCCGAGCTCTGGCAAGACATGCCAGGCAACCCAGGAGTCTTGTGCTGCTCAGCAGGGACAGAAGAGCTCCATGGAAGGAAGGATCAGGCTTCTCAGAGCTCAGCACCAGTGGCAGCTAAGGGGTCTGATCCTTCTTCTATGGATCACTCCTTTCCCCAAGCCTCCCAGGCTACCTGGCTTGTCTTGCTGGAGCTCAGCACTCACAGCAGCTGGTAAGGTGTGCTAGGCAACCTGGGAGGCTTGCCCCAGAAAGCAGGGAAAGGAGCCCTCCATTGAAGGAAGCATCGCCTCCCTTGGCTACCTTCTACAGAGTGCTCCTGTTTCTGCTGCCTGGTGCAAGCCTCCCTTCCTCCTCTCCCCCCCCCCCCCCCCCCCCCCCCGGCAGTCTATGTCTGTGCTGGCCTGGGTCTGTGGCATCCCAGAGCAGCTGAGCACCCAGCTCATGCCAACATGTCTCCCTGCAAGAGAGAGCCTCAAAGGCCCCTGGGATGCTGGTGGACAATGACCTAAGTTGAGTTGGGAGGGGATCTGGTCAGAAGTTCAATAGACTGGTCTAACCTAAACCAATTAAATCTTGTACTACAGCCATCCAGGTCTATCTTAGACCAGGTTCTGCCATTTTTAAACCAGTCTGTATGCACTGAAATCCTGTTCTGTTACAGGTTTAGACCAGTTTTTGGTCACTTACACCAGTTTATGTGTAATGTTTGTACCTGGCTTAGGACTACTGTGTCTAAGGTCCCCCCACCCCCAACTTCAAGAAGGGCACAGACAAATTAGAAAGAGTCCAGTAGACAGCAGCACAAATGAATACAAAACTGGGAAACAAAAGTGTTCTCTGCAGATGCAGGGGACAGAATGAGAAGTATTGGTCTTAAATTGCAGCAAGGCAAATCTAGGAAGTAACTTCCTCACTGAAGGTGTTTAAGAATTGGAACAGGATATCCAGAGAGGTTGTGGAACCTCCATTGCTGGCAGCCTTTAAAGAACAGGTGAGACAGACACTTGACTGGAACGTGTCAGAGATTTTCCTGCCTTGAGAAGGAGATTAGATAAAATGACTTCCTGAGGTTGTGTTCAACACTACTATTCTATGAGTCTGTGATTACCAAGGATTCTGGTGTTCTCTGATTTTAAAAAAATCCCCAATTTTCAGTTTAAAAAAAGTAACCCCAAATCCACATTTTTCCATGAATAAAATGAAACACCAGTGTGTGTGTGTGTATGTATATGTGTGTATATATATACTAGTGGTGTTTCATTTAAATCACAGGAAAATGTGGATTTGGGGTTACTATTTTTTAACTGAAAATGGGGGATTTTTTTTAATCAGAGAAAACTAGGATCCCTGATGATTACACAGCTAAAGCTATACATTTGCTTCTCAAGTGTTAAAGGCCATCAAACAAAACTTTATTTTTAATATAAAGGTTTGTTTCACACAGCAGATGGTACTAAATCATTTATTAATTCCACAGTTAATAATTAAATTATGACAAACATATTTCCTACATTGCCCCTTTTAGCTGCCCACCTGTTAGCAGTACCTATTTCATCCTCTTAAAGAACAGCATATCTATTAGTTTTCTAGCATTTCAGCATTCCTATGTTTTGTCTTTGCTGCAGCCAAATAGTTGATCAGGGTTGGGGTTCATTCCTGCCTTTTAATCAAGAACACCTCCTGTTTGTTCAGTATGTTAAGTTTGAGCATGCAACTCTATTAGTTCCCCATTCGGTCAGTTTTGGTTGTTTGTTCAAAAGGTCCCCACATAGTCCAGAAGAATGTTTTGGATCAGTATCCTCATGGTAAACAGCCAAGCAGCTGTTTTCCAGAAGGGACCCCAGGATGTAGAATTATGCTGGGATAAGTTGTGCCTTCAGAGCCAACAGTATTTCCAGCTTTACCCTTAGCTTTCAGTAACAGGGAAATGGCTGTGCCAGCTAGAGTTGTGCAAACTGAAACACCGCCTTGTATACTTTGCTTGTATACACTGAAGCCTTCTTCCTGGAGACTGGCTCATATCTAACATCAGTGGGGTGAACAAGACTTGTTTTAGACCACATAGAACTTAGCTCTTAGGTGCAACGCTGAAGAAATCTCTAGATGATTGTTTGGTACAAAAACACAATAATAAAAGTCAGCTGCAGCCAAGAATTTTATGAATGTGCCTGGGAACATTGTTAAATTGCCATATCTATCCACATGACAGCTCTGCAATGTTCTGATTCCAAACCTCCAGAGAAAACAGTGTTTGCTTACAGGAATGATACTCGACACTTTTAAGATGTAGACCTTAGTGTCTAACAAAGCAGACAAGCATTGTTTCCCAGATATTATAAATGAGGTAGCTGTGGCACAGGAAGACTAAGGGTCAGATCCAAAAAAAAGACTAAGGGTCAGACACCTCACACCCCCCAGCGGGACTAGGTTCCTTCCAAGATGCAGTGGCGGATGCTGCATTCTTTTTAAGCACAGCTGGGGGAAGTGATGGTGTGCTGTTCTTCTTTCACACAGTAGGCTGTGGATTAGAGCTTTGCTCACTTCAATTCCTTGTTGTGCCTGAGGAGTTACAAATTCACATCTCTTGCCTCCCTGGAGAGTCTTCACCACAAGACTCCTCTCTTCTGTAGTGAGGACAATCTCCATGTGCTCTGTAGCTGTACTACCGAGCAGAGAGGAATTTGAGATTCACTGAACCAGACCCAGAGCACACGTCTCTATCTTAGTAATTATGGCTCTAATCCGTGGGGGAGAACCTGGATCCTGGGCCCTTCTCTCAGGAATATCTTGTTTTGTTCTGGCAGGTAAGAAATATGGGTTTGAATCCCCTTAGTAGAGGAATGAATTGAACTTGGTGTTTTCTAGGTGATTCTCTAACCAAATGGGATCAATAAAAGAGGTCAAAAGTCCCTTCTATCAAGGGAGGGTTCTGGGTTCTGGACCCTGAGCTGTCAGAGGGTCATACTTAAGATGCAGCGATCAGTATTTACTCCCTAACTCTAAAGATCTCCTCCACCTACCCCAACCAAAAGTGTGCTGATTTTACTTGGCTCCCTGTTCAGTAGGGCTGCGTGAAGCTTCGGTCACTGATTTGATTGGGAGGAGATCCGGGCTGATTCGGCAGCTGAATCTCTGAATCCGAATTGAATCAGGAGACCCATTAATGTCTCCAAATCGAATTGAAAGCCTGCACAGCTTTATATGTTTTTTCTATATTATACCTCAAGGTACCAGGCACCTCGTGAATGCTGAGATGGTGGGGCAGATGGAGCGTCCCAGGGGAGAGCGGGAGGGGAGCCCCCAGTGCGTTCGGCAGCAGACCTGGAAGCAGACCAGAAGCACTTCCAGTCCACTTCTGAGTTCGCCGCGAAGGGCTCAGGGGACCACCCGACAGTTCTGTGGGACGCTCCATCCGCCTCACCATCTCAGCATTCACAAGCCATGCCTGGTACCTCGAGGTATGTAGAAAAAACATTTAAAGCTGTGTCTATGGCTGAATCACTGATTCTCCAAATCAGAATCGAATCTTCAGATTTGGATTCAGCTGAATCAAATTGGGACAATGATCCAAATCAATTAATTGAATTGCTGTCCCCTGAATCAGGCCGAATCCGAATCGATTGCAGCCCGCATCGCACACCCCCTACTGTCAGTGTGTTGGCTGATCTGGATCCCTTTCTTACTTGTCTTGCTCTCAATATAGGGTTCTGAACTTGATTTTGATTATCTGCTGCCTAAAAGCTAGGTGCTGCAACACCCAACTTTTATGCACCTAAGTCATTTTTGGATCTGGCTCCAACTGACCAGCCTAATGTGTCTCAGTGGCAGATTTAAGAGGAGGAAACCAGAACTTCTGTGAGACTGTTTAATATTTTTTTCCATTAATGGTATCCATTATAATATGAAGCTTTGGATAAGATCTGTAACTATTGTTGAATAAGGAAAAGAAGTTGGACACACATCGCTAGAAGAGCATAGAAAGAGAGAAACATCTTGATCCCTCTCTGAAACAACACTTTTCATCCACTAATGATATAACTTATGACCTTACCTTTTGTAATCTTTTTGCCTTAACTGCTATTTAACTTGAAAAGCCATTTCCCTTTTGAACAAATTTCTTTTCCTTTTGATCAATATTATTCATGCTTTAAAGAAATTCCAGGTCTTGTAGAGTCTCAGGAGTGCTTGAGTCTGAAGCAGTTCTTAATATGATGTCTAAACACAACTGATGCTTTTAAGACCAAATATCCGAGGCAAAATATTCCTTGGGCTACAAAATCTTGTGAATTGATGAGGCTAGAGAGCAAAAAGGAAAAATGTTATCTTTGCACCACAGAAATAGGAAAGAAACTCCCATGAATTCCACATATATGAAGCAACTGTTCTATGGCAGAATTTGAAGTGCAAATTGCACCCCCCCCCCCCCACTGTAAAACAGTATAGGACAACCTCTAATATCATTACTTGTGTGAAGCACCATTTTCATGAGTAAGTGGCATAACATCAGTGGGATCATACACATGACAGACTACTCTTTGACATGCGAAAGGGGTTGAGAACCTGGGCCATTTTGTAGAAGGAAAAGTTTATGAAGCCCTCAGCACTCTGCTTTTTTTCTGTGTGGGCTGCTGTTTCAGGTAAATAGTCATTGATTATTTCTCATATCTTGTTGCCACAAATAGTTTCTCACAATTTTACAAGATTTGATGACTGAAGGAGTATTTTGCTTTCTGTCTCTGAAACTGATGCAAATGAGACAACTTACAGGAGTGTTACTCTACCACACGAAAGATTACAGTCTAGCCACAGGCTACTTCTTTCATATTTAATTGTGAAATACCAAGTGCTGTGTGCACTCTGTTTGCTGTTGGTATTAGAATCCAGTAAAGTATTGCAATGCTATTTCCCATTAAAATATTGAGTATGCAAGGATTTTGCACAAAATTAAAATAATAAAAGGCCTTATTTAGATACTCGTGGGTTTTCTTTTTCTGTGTGCGCTTTTGCTTTAAAAGTGAGGTATTCAGGCTATTCCTTCCTGCATAGCAAAATCCCAAAGTGAAACAAAAGCAAGTACTAAAATTCACTGTGATTAGCAAACATGCTTTAGAGTTCAAAACCTCCATAAAAATAAGCAGAGAGAGATGTTTCCCCCTCATTTGTCCAGGACAAATGACTTGAGTTTGAATGGGATACAACAAATCAATGTCCCCAGCCCACATGTTATATAGTATAGCCAACATTTATTCTTTTGAATTCAAATGAGGCTGCCCTTGATTTGTGTGAATGCTCTTCTTGGTACTATGTTAGAAGAGGATTTTCAAAACGCAGGCAGGAAGATGGCAACAATTTCTGTGTGCAAACAATATTATTAAATTAAAATAAAATGATGTTCATTATAGTGAGAAGCATTATAACAGGCTGTCTCTGTGAATGATATGCCCAGCCTTTTTGATCAATTATAGTTGCATATTCTCATAAATTGTAGTTTCTGAGGTCCTGTTAAATAGTAGATTGGAATTTGTAATGCTAAGATTGGTGAAGCATCACTGCACAAAAATACATACAGTTAATTAACCACTGGTGTTAGAAAATGGATTGTGGCTTTGTTTGAATTTTAGACTACATTTTCTCTTCACTTCTTTGCTGCATTGGCTTTCAGGAACTTGTTTCTTTCAACAGCCAGTTGAGTTTTCATTGCTTCAGTATAACAAATTACAGTATGAGCCAAATTCTCCTCTGATATATGCATACAATTCTCATGGAATTTAGTGGGAGTTGCCTGAGTGCATCTATGAATTGAATGTGGCCTAATATATGTACAGCAAGGTCTTTCAGTACTACCTTGGTTACCGCATATATAACACTTTGGGTCTTGGATAATACCTACAGTCTCTTTCATGTGAAGATCAGCAGTGGGTGACAGAGTGGCAAAAACAGAAATTGAGCTGCCTATTTGAAGTCTGAAATGAAGTCTGATGAAAAGCCAACCAAAGTCAATGAATTAAACCCTGTGGGTTTAGAATCCAGTCCTTAGTTTCTAATAGGAAACATAGAGGTGGCATGAAAATTTCACACTATTATGTAGGTTCTGATCCAGTAAATTACCATATCAACTCAAATATAAGATGAGATTTCTTTTTCCCCCAATCAGCATAGAGAATAAAGTGCTTTGCTTTATATTTCCATACAAGAAAACCTCATTAAATATGTCATCTGTCATTAAACTGTTGCCAAAAGCAGCATGTGCTGAGTAATGGAAACTTACTATGAAGTTGATTAAATGCAGTCAATCCTAAGCATGACTATAAAACACATAACTCATATTGGATATATTCCCATACTAATGGGAACCGTGTGTGTGTGTGTGTGTGTGTGTGTGTGTGTGTGTCCCTGTGTCCCTTACAAAAATGGACAGTTGCTCCCCTAGGAAGGAATGGTCACTGGCTCTGGAGGTACTGCAATACCAGGCTGGAGCAAGCTCTGTCACTCTCCCTTGGTGCCAGAAATGCTGATGGGAATCTTTTATTACAAAACAACTGAAAGAAACCACATTAACATGACATTTGTTATCCTCCCTTACAACAAAACCTTGTTCTTCTTACAGTCTTCTTACACCATTAACTTTTCATGAACCATGCCCAACCCAAGAAGAAGCAACTTTCACTCTGTCCCTTTTTGCTTTTGGAAGAAACACTGCCATTCTTCTTTCCTCCATTTCTCCTCTGCCTTCTCCTTTCCCACATCTTCAACTGGATCCACATAGGATTTCAATAAATAAATTGCTAACTTCACCAAACATTCTCTTTTGGTGAAAGCCAGTCCTTGACCAGTAGTAGGTTTCTCACCTTTCATATTGCTACTGTCACACAGAGTACTATGGTCTTCAGTCTGTGTCCAGTACATTGGGCATTACCCCATACAACACAATTGCATACGTTAAGACACAGTTCATATTGATTACCTTCAAAAAATGACACACACCCTCTCCCCCTTTTTATCCTGCTCAATAATGCAATTGAAATCCTCCACCAGAATATGCTGCCTACATCCACCTACATATATCTCTAATATCTTAAACAGAGTGATCCTTCCTTCTCTTTCAGCTGGCATGTATATATAAAACATCTCTAACATTTTCTTTTCAAACTCTACCACCATCTATTGCAGTCTCCCTTCCACAGTCACTTACACTTGCTACACTTCTGCTTCCTCAGTCTTGAGCAAAAACATAACTCCAGCTGCTTTGTTTGTGTTTGACCCCACCCACCCCATCCCTATCTCTTTACAAAATTCTTGTAATCCCTCTTCTATGGGATTCCACATTCCTGCAAACATATTATGTCTGCTTTACCCCACTCAGTATTGGCATAATCTTATCCCACTTCTTCCTCAATAATACACTTCTGACATTTATAGATGCAATACACAAAGTCATTCTTGTCCATTTAAATACACATCTCTACTACATTACAAGTCTTCTATGCTGCTGCTTGATGCTCTCAGCTATAATCCTCCCCTTCTTCACATATGCATAGTCTTTGCCAGTTGTTTTATTGCTGTAACTTTTAAGAAAGGTTACCCCTTCCCCTCTCCCCAACCTTTCTGCTTCCCTCCTTCCCCTTTCCCTTGTCCATTAGACCCAGACCACATGAGCTCCAATGAGTTTTTTGTCAACCCACCTCCCTTCCCCCTCTCTCTTTGTCCACCTTCTTTTTCCTGAGCTTCATAACATGATGTTATGATATTCTTTTCCTAATTTGGCTTTCTTCTTCCTCCTGCTCTATCCTCATTCCTTCTTCTTCCTCTATCATTCTCTCTTCTTTCTCTTCTCTTTCCTCTGTCTTAAAGTCACTTGTTCCACTTTTTTTTTCTTTTTTTTTCCTTTTTCTGTTGCCAGCTGCACCACTTTGACTACTGAAATTTCACTCTATTCCTCCCCAGCTCTTCCTTTTTGTGGTGTCTCCTCCACTGTAATGAATTCTAACTTAACATCATCTTCATCCCCACTTTACCTTTCCTATCTCTGCTTCTCCTCTGTAGATCTAGCTTTATTTGAGAATGACCGTGGGCATTGATGCTATAAGTGTCACTCTTCACTGCAAAGAACACATTTCAGTATTTCTTGGCACTGCACCACCCTGTGCCCTTTCCCTTTACAGCTGTAGCCATATTCTTGTGGCCAAGTGTCCTTTCTCCTCACACTTGCTACAGAGTTTAGGTTGCCTGAAACACATTGTAAACCCTCAGTGTGGCTGTACTTGGATTACTGGCAGTAAGTGCATTATCCCACCAGAACTCCTTTCATCTGCCCTCATTACCACCTGAGCTCTCCACAGTCCTGTCCATATAGCATATGTATCATATATCTTCTCAACATACATAACTTTTTTTTTCATAATTCTCCAACCATTTATCTTCCCCATCTAAAGCATGTCCATGTTCATTTGAATGATTAGTTCTTTCACTTGTCTTTTCTTCCACAATAAAACTTGTCCCTTAAGTTCTCTCTCACCTACTGCCACATAGGTCTTCCAAAAATCCTCATAACCTTCTTGGCTCCAATACAGAATTTCCCAAGACTTCCAGTTTGGAAAGGTGGCCAGGCTATTAAGATATTGTGCTTTAATATCCAAAACTTCAAACTATTTTTTCTATAAATTCATACCTAGTCATCATCAACATCTCTGTTCTCTTTCCCCTGTTCCTACTTGTCTTATTCTCAAACACTGATTACTTACCTTTCCGTCTCTCACTTCTGAACTTCTAGCACCAATCCAGGCAGTATACCATGCCTCTGCCCAGCCACTACACTTGATCTTAGCCAAAGGCAGCTAAGAAGCTATGTTGCTAATGGGAACCTACCACAATAATAGAGGAGTGCACCTCATCTGAATAAGATATGTGATAGTGCTGATTCTGCCAGTCCCCATCAGTACCAACTCTTTTTCAAGTCATGGTAAGCCACTATATTGAATGCATGTCAACTTCCTCTTCACTCTCACAGCTGAGCTGTGCATTTCTTTCCCATGTCTAATGATTCCTGTTGCTGCACCAACCTTAAATGTTTAGCAAACATCACCAAACAGAGCTGCAGACAGTTTATCTAGAATCCCTCTGTCGCCCCCTCTCAGCCTGTCATATATGATTAGTGTGCCTCACCCTTTATGAGGTGAAGGTGGACCAGTTTGTCCTGTACCTCATTTGCATATACATTTTTGGAGCATCCCAGGATTAATGACAAGAACACCTGATTCCAGTCATGAGTGGGGGGCTATTTAGCACATTGCTGTATTGTGGGGGGGTATCTGGATTACACACACATACTAAGCAGTGCTGAGATGTAGGGTAACCATGACTAGAAATGCTGTTGTCTCTGCTGAGGCCCAGCCCAATAAAGTACATGGTAAATCCATGAGCCTTTTGGCTTTAGACTAATATCATGCAGTTTGTACCTGTGTGATGGAACCACTAGCATAGCAGCAGGACCCCAGGATCAGTGGAGTAGAGACCCCTGGGAGTAACCAGGAAGCAACGAGGGTTCTGACCTACATGGATGACTTCAATATCACATGCAGGGACAAGTGATTGTTTGAAAGATTGTTACAAAGCATCTAAGTACATGGACCAGTGACAGGGGCCAAGTTCAACATGAGCAATAGCACCTGCCTAGTACTGGGTGAACTCAGGGACCTGTCATTTCTGAGGGTCTCTGTCCCCTGTGAGGGGGTGAAGATCCTCAGGGTGGAGTTTGACCAGAACTGACCAGACAGAGGGCATGGAAAAAGTCAGACAAGGCCAACCAGAGATTGGGACTATGTCAATCGTACTGGCTATAAGTGGCAGGGTATGTGGCGCTCATGAAGTCATCCACAGAATCCAAAGATGGTGGCGCAGTAAGGACCACAGTGTACAAAGCAAAATGGTTCAGAGGCAGAGGAGTGCCAAATGTCCTGCTGTTTCTGGGCCAAGATCATGAGCCAGATCTGCAAACTGGCAACAGGGACAGAATCCCAAGCAGCCTGCTTTGTAAAGTATTTTGCAGAGCAACAACTGTGACAGTGGCAGGTGTACAAGACCACTGGACCATGGACCAAGCCCATGGACCTTGGAGTTGTCATGGTTCTACAAGGTCCTGCAAGTCTTCTGGGGCAAATACAAACTACAAAAAGAGGCCCCAACAATCCTGATGAACAACCACAAGATGCAGGATGTGGTAGGGGCAAGGGAGATCGTGTCATTCATGGACCTACTACCTAGTGACAGCTGCCTGGTGGTGTGGGAGTAAATCTTCCACAAGGACCTGCAGAAGAAGCACAGGGACTTGAACTCACAGGTAGCCCACTGGGCATGGAGAAGCAGTGAGGAGCAGAGAGGCCCATCAAACTGCCCCAGTACTGCTGGTAGAAGGCAGAAATGCCCATCCTGCTGGTGGGAGGTGGAAACAATTGACCACCTCCTCTGAGACTGCTCATATGCCAGAAAGGTGTGGAAGAGAGTACACATACCCCTTCTGGACCAGAGAGGCAGTTCTGTATGAGCACTTAACTAAGCAGCAAGGGACCCCAAAAGCCTGCTTCAATCAATTCATCTCTATGGCAGCTAAAGGTGATGGTGATGGGCACATGGGTGTGCAGATGTGCAGTGTGGTTCCTGTAACAGGAATAAGACTGGTGTAACTGTAAATGTGTTTTGGACAGTCAAGTGAACCACGGTAGTCACATTACAAGTTGGTGGAGATATAGTTCTCTCTCTCTCTAATGTATTCTTGGATATGCTTACATCAAATTACTCTTTCCTGAGTTTAATGGTACAGTAGGTCATGCTGACCATTTATGTAGCCTGATCAACAGTGTGATTTTGTTGTTGTTGTTGCTGTTTCAAACATGGGTATGAATTCTTCTGTACTTAATATAATAAAACTACCTTTGGTTTAATTTAGAAGTTAACTTTGGTTTGGCTCATAGTGCAGCATTTTGACTTACCATATTTACTCGAATCCAAGACAAGGTTTTCACCTCCATTTAATGTAGGGGGGGCTCATTTTGGATTTGAGTACAAATAGGGGGTAGGGGACAACAGGTGTCTACTGTGGCTCCAGCTCCAGCCCTGACCCAGGGTCAGAGTTGAAGCTACAGCAGCTGCCTGTCCCCTAAGACAAGTTCCAAGTGCTGTAGAGTTAATTTCTATTTTCATTGATTTCTTATGCCACTAACTTTCATGGAAGCAAGATTGTGCTCCTGCCATCTGCCGTTTTTATTAAAAAGGAAAGAGATGACTGAGAGTAGCAGCCCATATGCATTTTCCTCATTAAAGCACACCAATGTAATGTTGTGATCATTGGCTACGATTCATTTTATTGTTTACATTTACTATGAAGTAACCACGTAACATTTTTAACAAGGCAAAATGATCTTGCAATTTTATAACCCTTCCCAACAAGCAATGACCAACTATGAAATATGTTATTTTGATTACAAAGTCTGTCATCCTTCCCTTTGATTTACACATAGTTTTATGTATAATAAATACAATTCCAGCCTCTTAGGAGATGGGATGGGCAGAATTACAAAAATAAACTAATGAACAAGTTTTCATAAATACAGTTTGGTTGGTATGTCTTGTAGCCTGGATTCAGAAATGTTCTTTACTTACATCTCTGTAGACTCAGCTATTTGGATCAGGCTAATGTTCAACCCAGGGAACTGAAAAGTTGTTATTTTCCAAAAAAAGTTATCTCATCTCTTCAAAAACTGGTAACTACTAACCTATGTGTTTTTTTTTCAAACAGAGTAGTGGTGGGGAAGGAGATGGATCTAGAAAACAGCTGCATAAGATCTTAACATCCAGGTAGCTTTACACAAGTGAAATATATTTTGTCCTCTTGCCTGTGGGCTTAGACAAGATCCTCTACTGAACTGTTCATATTGCAGTAGTTGACATTTTTGGTGCTCTCTGTCTCTATAGATATCCAAACATCACTTTTAATGAATAAATTCACTCACTCACTTTGGCAGTGATAATCACAGAGCAAAGTACCTCTTCCTTTGGTAGGATCAGTGTGATTTGAAATTGCTTTAGTAAGGATCCTGAGAACAAAATGTATGGATACAATGGATAAAAAAATTGAAAATCTTTGCATTTTCAAATCTCACTGCTGGAGCAAACTGCAGTTGAAAGACCAAGTGCAGGCTAGAAAGGAGAAACAGTAAATTAAGGAAAACATTGTCAACAGTTAGCAGCGCCTGCAAACTGAGTCAGATTTTAAAAAGCTTAGCTTTCTGAATGCTCTGCTTAGACTTACAGCATATTCAGTCCCCAGCAGTCTGCACTGAAAACAGTGGGGTGCTAAGCACTTTTGAAAATCTGTCCGCTTTATTTTCGTGCTCAAATGGAAGCTGAGCTGCTTTGGGCACTGTATCATCATACACACTGACACTTTTTAAATTAGAGTTTGGAGGAGAAAGAAAGAAAAAGTTACGGAACTTCTCTGTTAATTAAAAGAAAAGGCAGTTCATTTCAGGGTCCTATCCCCCAGCTTTCAAACTCTTTAAAGAGTTTCTTCATCTCACAAAGTCTCTCTGCCTCTCTCCCCACTCATCTGTATGATAAATTTGCTCATGTGCAACAATTTATTTGCAGGCCCTGCCGTCTGTTGTTTGTAATTTTAAAAGTCCTCTCATTTTTGCCTTATGGCTTTATTGTATTAATTGTGAAATGCCACATGTTTTTTAAATGAGTATGTTTGAGCCTTTTTCACTGCCCACTCCTTTTGCTCTGGATATTTCTCTCTGCCCTTCCTGTGATATGTTTAGTAGATAGTTGCCACGTTGTCCCCTGCTTTCTGTCAGGATAGGGCAAATATCTACCTCTTTCAAAGGGCTTCATAACTTTAATTTCCTATATTGATTGGTATTCAAGTTCTAAAATAGTGTGACTTGTACACACACCTCACCAGTTTTGTTGATGACCATCAGCCTAAGAGACAAATCTTCAGATGCTGCATTTAGATTTGATAAGTACCTGGAAGTCCTAAAGTCTATTTAAGCCACTTCCTTCTGTAAAACTATAGTGAAAGTTCTGTGAGAGAACGCCAGTGCTTCTGCATATAGTGCTGGCTGCACTGTTTAAACAGGGTAGCATATGGGCCGCATCTCCCCAAGATGCTGACTGCGCAGTAGTCTGAGACTAGGGGATAGGCAGGAAGAGATGGAGATTGTTAGTTCAATTAGTTCAAAGTTCAAAAAGTTTCCATTTTAATTTTGAGTGGGCCTATTTGGTTGTTTTTCTTATTTTGTCCCCTGTGCGTGATGGCCAGGGATCCTGGTTTTCTCTGATTAAAAAAATCCTCAATTTTCGGATTTAAAAAAGTAAGCCAAAATCTCCATTTTTCCGTGATTAAAGTGAAACACCACTATATATACATCTATATATTAGTGGCCTTTAATTTTAATCATGAAAAAATGTGGATTTTGGGTTACTTTTTTAAATCCAAAAATTGGGATTTTTTTTTTTTTAATCAGAGAAAACTAGGGTCCCTGGTGATGGCAGACCTAATGTTTAGAACCAACTATGTTATTTTTGCACAGAAGAAAGGAAATGCCCTTCATATTTTAGCATTCTTTATCACTTTATTTCATTATGTTCAGAAATGTTCTTTACTTGTCCACTCCCCTTATGGCTCTGAAACTCCCTTTTATATGCTATCAGTTATTCTACAATTACTATATTTGCCACCATAGACGCATAAGCCACAATTTCTGCTTTTCTGATTTTGTTCATAGGTCCAACTCATTTTCTACATTTAATCTAAATGTTGGAGAGTTGCATCAGGTGTTGCAGTTCAGTGCTGACCTATTCAACCTTAGTTGACTTGCTAGTAGAATATCCCAGACAGTCCAACTCGGACTTCAAGTTCAATGCATAGAATGCAAAAAAGCCTCTTTTTATGGAGTCAGGAAATGTTAGTAACGTATCTTCCTCTCAGGATTTTTGTTTTCAACATACTGTAAAGTCCAGTTAAAATACGTTGTCCCTGATACCTATCACAGCAATTGAGGACTTTGGGATAAAGCTATGTAACAATTAGCTAGAAAAGGTGCTTTTCAACTAGAACTATGGACAGTGCCTGGTTGACAGGTAATGTGATCCGTTAATGAGGGAATTACAGCTCTTCATTAGAGTCAATGCTGTCCTAGAAAGAGGTGTAAATACACTCAAGCATAGGTGTGAATTCTACTGTCCTTAATTTATTAGAATTATCTTTGGTTTAATTTAGTAGTTACCTTTGGTTTGGCTCATAGTCCAAAATTTTGACTCACCATATTCACTCGAATCGAAGACAAGGTTTTCCCCTACATTTAATATGGGGGGAGGAGGGGTGCTCATCTTGGATTTGAGTTCAAGTGTGTGGACGGGGTGGGGGGGGAGGCAAACGTTTGCTGTGGCTCCAGCCCTGAACCAGGGTCAGAGTTGAAGCTACAGCAGCTGCCTGTCTCCTGAGTACCTGGTTCCTGCTGCTACCTTTGCCCCCCTGTCACCACTGCCTTTATTTCCCCATCCTGCCCTCTGTCACTTAGCCTCCACAGCCCTGGCTCTAAGGCTGCAGCTCTCACAGCCACAAGCACTGCTGCTGGGCCAGGCAGGGGCTAAATCAAGTACATGCTCGATATCTCAGATCAGAACTGAGCCAATCCAAACCCATGGAGGAGAAGCAGGATGGTGGGATGGGTCAGGTGTCCAGGACTAGATGTGGGGGGAGGCAAACAGGAGGGTAAATGGTGAGGGGAGCAGGTGCCAGGGAGTGCAGGCATTTGGGAGCAGGTGGGAGCAGGGGCAAATGGCAGGGGTCAGGCAGCAAGGGGATCAAATAGTATGGGGAGGGCAGATGGCAGGGGAGTGAAGCAGGGGGCAGGCCACTTGGCTACCTCCAGCTTCTGCTCCCCCTTGCCCTCCCCCTCTCCCCACTACCAGTTCCCTGTTGCTACTTGCTCCACTGCAGTGGTGGGAGCAACACATGTAAGACAACACTCTAATAGTTTCTAATAGATTCTATTCATGGAAAATTACAACAAACTAATTATTGGGGGGGTTCATCTTAATTCCTAAGTTTTCTTATATTTCAGTAAATATGGTATTTCATTTTGAAAACTTTCTACTAATATTTTGATTTTATTCCTTTTACTGGCCATTTGGACTCAGTCTCATGAAACGTTATGGCCCTCTGACTGCCAAATCATCCCCAATTCTTCTGACTCTGAAGCTCCTCAACATTTCATAGATGTTTTCTGCAGGGTTGCTTGGTCATATCTTTTCCTTTCACATCTGGATGAAATAGAACTTGCAAAACTTTTTGCAGAAATATTATTTGAGGGAAAATTCTAGCTCTAACCTTCTCGATAATATTTTCGTTTAAACAAATCTGTTTTCTCCAAAAAAAAAAAGAATAATTTAAAATACCATTTTTTCAATTAAAAGTTAGACTAAAAATTCTTCACCAGATCTTGTACTCAGTCATATGAAGATCTGAGCCTGTATTTACTTGGAAAATATGGGTTGTGGCATGTGAGGCAATAACACTTAACCGTGAAGAAAGACACTATATAAAAATTATGAGTGAATCATTATTTCAGACTTTGCCTTATGAGTTTCAAACTGTTCTGCTTTTGGAATTATTCAATAAATAGAGTGGTAGATAATAAAGGGGTAGGATGGACTTCCATTCTACATGCTTGTAGACATTGGCAACCATGAACCACTAAAAAACAACCTGAAAAGTAGAGTTGCTTAGTTTGTACTGTTTAATTCCTGTTTTTCCTTTAGCATGTATACATTTGTCTTTCTTTTACAAGAGCTGTAAAGGTTTCATCAAACATTAAACTGCATTTAAAAAATAAAAATAGACCATTTTGGTTACCATGCCTGAGGGGGTAGGCCTGAGAGGTGCCTTATATGGTTGCATACAAATGCAAAATGCATGTAACAGAGCCAGATAAATAGAGATGCTTACTGGATGATACCTAGCCATATAGTAAGATCTGGGTTGCATTAGATCCATTGTACAGGGGAGTACTTACAGACTAGGCATGCCATACTGCACTGCTCTGCTTCCCAGTATGGTCCACAGGTAGTATGGACAAGCTTTTTGAGTTTTCACCTACACAGAACTTACATTACTTTTAGTGGGAAGTTGCAGTGAGCAAAGTAATTACTTGGCAGGATTCTGGTCTCACGTATAAAAGTATAGGTGTGGAGTAACTCCATTAATATTAATGGCCAAATTAAGATTTCTACCAGTATGAGGCCACTGACAGACATTCACTTAAAGGTGTAATGGGATCTGATGGCAGGATGCATGATTTTGGGATCAGGAATTAGATCCCAACCACACCTTATTTGCCAATGCGGGGGGATCCCAGGATCAGGGTCAAGGATCCACTTTCCAATCCCAAGGTCCCCATGCATTGGTGTTGTCAGCAAATTGCAGGTGCAGTCCAGCTGCATATTCACTTTTTAAATGTCCCAGCCTGATGGGATTGGAAAGATGCTCCCCAATCCTGAGGTACCCTTGCAGGGACCTGTAAAATGAGTTATGCAGATATGGTTTTATTACTCATCATGGCACACAGAGACACTAGGATCAGGCTATGGCAACCTGATCCCAGAGTTCCTGTGCTCTAGGCACCAATCCTGTTTTTCCATTGTTCTGGGACTTCTGAAGAGTGCATGTGCAGCTGGGTTTCTGATATCCCCGGTGTATGGGGACCTCAGGATTGAGGAGAGATACAAGGGTCCCCAAGCACTGGTGATGTCAGGTTCACTGTGCTCCCCACACCTGCCTCCATGTGGGACCCAGGGTCCAGGAACAAATTTTACCCCCAACCCAGCTGGGCCCAGACTCTAGGGTTGCTGGATCCTGACACACACAGCTGAATATTGGAATCTGTCAAGCACCGCTGGCCCCAAGCTGATACACATTCAGTTTAAAGCGCCCTACAAATGAGCCACAAAGTTGTTACATAATTTATGTGGAATAACTTTGTGGCTCATATTGTATTATTACGCCATAAACTGACTTGAACCTGTGGCTGGGTTATTATTTAAGGAGCAGTTAACAGGTTAATTGCATCTTAATGTAATGTGGCATGGGTCTAAGTTACATCAGAATATAATCAACCATCATGCTTCTGGAGGCAGTGTTTAAACCTAACACAGGAATACACCCTTGCTAGTAGAACTGCTGTCTTGTACAGGGGTTTCCCACCATAACTTTTAATCTGTGGGTGGAGCCTCCAAAAGTTGGGAATCAGAATTTGGTCTGCCATTTTCTCCTTTTGGTCTCATCTAACTGCTTCCATGTGTTAGATGCTATTTTAGGCTTAAATCTTGCTTTCTAGCAAAATGATGAGAGATGCATAAAATAAATAATACATGTCATATAATGTATACATATTTATATTTATCATAAAATGGAGACAATGTAGGGCAGGTTATTTCTGTTTCTGTTCTATGAAGCAAACAAAGGACAGGGTTGGGGTTTTTTTTAAGTCATTGGGGGGAAAAAAACACTGTATTTTCTTGTTTGAATCAATAACTTACTTAGATCCTGCTCTTTAAAGACTTCAAATGCAAATACTTTTTGCTTTGTTATAAACTGTTATTCTTTTTTTGCCTTCCTGTAACTGGAACAACATACTAATTTCTACAAGTTGTGACTACTAACAGAGAGCAATCACCTCACAGACTTGTACCGGAAAGAAGAGACCATCAGCGTCGCCAGAAACGGCTGCATCCACAGTCCCCGCTTCCCGAGTAGCTACCCCAGGAACCTGCTACTGACATGGAGGCTCCACTCACCGGAGAACACAAGGATACATCTGGCCTTTGACAATCAGTTTGGACTGGAGGAGCCAGAAAATGATATCTGCAGGTGAGCAAGAAGCTTTCCAGAAAACTAAAGATTTCATGTCAGTTTAAAAATCAGCAGAACGCTGTATGCATTGACACCTGGTTGCCTGTGGCCATGGACACTTTTTCCTGCTAGCAGAGCAGTGCTTATTCTGTCAGTACCAGAAAGTTTCTGCCACCACAGGGCAGCCACCAGAAAGTGTGTGTAGATACCAGTGTACTTTCTTCGGATAGCTGCAGCTTCTTTGGTGCCTCCTAGAGGTACCACGTGCCCCCTGCCAGCACAACTGCTCTACTAGAGATACACGAATAGTAAGAGCCATCCAAAGCTGTGCAGGTGAGGACACGTGCTGGTGGCTTCCCTGGGGCAGTGCCTGTCTGTCAGCAGAAGGCCTGTAATGTAGAAATGCCCATGTGTAGTGTTTTGGAAGGGTCCCTTTAGGCACCTCTTCAAGAAGGCTTGCCCAACACAACAAACACAATTCTAAAGAAATGTGCCTACCATGGACCCAGCTGCCTCCTTGCGTTACATTTTAAGTGCAAAACACTCAAGTATCTTATTTTCCTGGCTAACCGGCCAAATAATAACTGAATTGAGGTCTTCCTCAGTTAATTAACAGTGAATGTTGCCTGCTGTGAAAAACTTTTCTTTCACTTTTACAGTAAGCCATTTCCTTTTTGGAGGACAGGTAAGAATTAAGGGTTGGGAGAGTGGTATGTTCTTGAGGTTGTGTGACTGATAGTCTATCCAATTATGACTTGCATCTAGGAATATTTTTTCCTAGATGCCTTAAACATAGATCCCAAACCAACGGTGTACTCTGGCTGCTTCTTCCACTCCGTTGACCAAAGCAACCAAACTTATGGGAGGTTAAACCAATTTTGTGACTGCTTTGCATTTCCAGCGCACACAGATTAATTGGCTCGTAATAAATAAAGTAATATAAAATCCCTGGTTATTATTCATATGCAGGTTTTGTGTGAGAGAGAGGCCCAAAGCCTATGTGTATTTTCCATATCTTCAAATGCCAGATTTTTGCATTGATATTAAAAAAGCTAAAGCATCCGCTTCCAATGCTCTGCCAGATTGTTATTAATTATGGTTATATCTTTCCAAAAATCACACCCAGCCCCTGTTTATCTTAACATCTATTAGTTTGCCTTTCTAGATTTCGTTTGGCAAGTCTGTGGGGCTTTGTCATTATTATTTTTAATGCTCTGCATTACCATTGAACAGAGAATACCATTCCAGCAAGTTTGTTTTCCATTTAATAATAAAAGAATGCAGACTCAAACTGGCCTTCCCTCTCTGAATGTTTATTATCTTGGCAGCTTTTCTTTGCTCTGCTGCTGTTGGTCTGAGAGCAATAGCAGTGTAAGTAATGACAGTTACCTTGTAGTATCAGAGAGGCGATGCCAGAATATAGCGTCTACTGCACACAGAAGCAGCCTGTTCATATTTATATTGAGAATAAACTATGGCTGACCTTAAATCATTTCAACCTTGAAACACAGGGCTAATTTACTGTGGAAAAAGATGAAGTATTCTATTTTAAAGGGCCATTAAAGGTGATGACATGGTGAGAGGAAGTCAAGTCATTATTGACAGACTGGATTTTGACCATGGCTACAGACAATATGCTGGCTTTCAAAAGCTGCTAATTTATGATGTGAAGAAGAAAAGACCTTCCAAAATCTATAGTGTCTATAAAAGCTGGAAAAATACCACATATTTTGCAGAAATACAGAGTTGCTCTCAGTTATTGGAAGACTTTTATTTGCATGTCATTATTTCCAGAATGAGGACATTCTCAGGGGGAATGCGTGTAATGATTTTCAGACTTGTTAGAAACATTATTATAAGTTATAGGGTTTTTTTTACTACTTTAGAGGAACTTTTAAAAAAAGCAGGTCTTTTCCTCGACTTTACTGTGATACTGTTTCAGGCTCCACTTCAGCAAAGGGGGTGCATCTACACCAGACACTACGTCACCATAACAACATGCAATAGTGAGCCTGCATTGGCAGGCACAACCGTGATGCGGCACCTATATCACCACAGTGAAGCGCTCCTTTGCTATAGTACATTGCTACAGCGACATAGCGGCTAAAAATAACTGCACTGCTGGCACAGCGTGGTAACAGCTGTTACTACACCATCATTTAGTACTTCCTAAAGATAGTACTAAATGACGGTGCAGTAACAACAGCACCATAGGGGCATGTGTAGATATGCCTAGGATGTTGTTAAAACTTAATTATGTGCCTAAAGTTGAGCATGTACATAAATGCCTTGCTGAATGCACTGCCAAATAAGGACCCCCATGCCTCTGTTCCTTTCTTACTGCTTTTGTCCTCACTTTTCCCACCAGGAACTTCCTGACATGTTCGTTCAATTTTTCATTAATATTAATAATTGTAATCTACATAATTATGAGCATTAAATTGATTTGAATTCATTTTGGCTATGAGATGAAAATGTGAATTTTTAGCTTAACTATTTCAGAACAGAGAAAAAATATCTGAAGCTTTAAAAATATTTCTGCATTTGTTATTGGCACCTCTGCAATCATTCAAGGAGAGTTTTGAAAAGCACTGAAATTATCCAGATAGTATGAATTTTTGGTTGCTCAGAAATGGATACAAATTCCCTTATCTCACAGGTTTCCCAAACCAGTTACAACTATCAGCCCTCACAATTTCTTATGTACCATGTACTTTTATGATCAAACTTTCAATTAAAGATGGGATGCAGTCTACAGGCTACTTACCCAGGGCCTCATGAACTGCAATTTGGAAATTCAGATATGTATCCAGCTTCCAGGATTCTTGTGTAAAAGCTGTTCTTACTGTAAGCAGACCTGGTTCCAGTAAAGTTACTGGATTTGAACCAGTTTATTCTAGCAGTGAATTTAGCCCCCTCACCCAGCAGGTATCGGTCTATCATTCCTGTAATTTTCACCAAAATGTAGGAGGTCAATTATGGGATCTTGTTGCAACTTGCCAACATATTCTGATAAAATGAATTTTAAATAAAAAGTTAGAAAGGGCAGACAATTGGGATTCACGCACATGCAAAAGGGAAGAAATGGAGATTGTGGAATTCAAAACCAAGAGGAGACAGAAAATATTAATTGAGTAGGAGTCACTAGGTAGGCTCTTAAACACCTTCAACATCCTTTTGAGCAGAGGTCAGAATGAGGCTAGTGAAAATGCCCGTAACTCATTTATCTAAAACTAAGTTTTCTAGTAACAGGGAAAACATTGGTAGCAGAGTTTGGACAGATTTAGTGATGCAGTTACTGTGGATTTCTTGTTTTCTATGCTGTATAATTTTAGACTGGTGAATATAAATGCTGTAATGCTAATGCTTTCTAGCTGCATCGCATTTACATTTTTCTCATATGGTTCCTTGGCAGCAAGAGCAAACCAAATATGTTATTTACAGTACATTTCAGACACCAGTAGCTAGGTAGAGAAGGATGTCTTTGATCCAGAAGTCTCAAAGATCAGAGAAGCCCCTTGATAACACGATTCTAATAAGAATCAATTAGCAATGGTTAATCTCTGTTCTGAGGGCAAACATGTTTTGATAACAAAAGTCCTTCATGACTAAAAAAATCTGAAATTTTAGAGCTTAACAGTTCAGGGAAGCTTTCTTCTCCATCCATTTGTCATTTTCCTCTGTTCTGGACTTCTGTCTGCTTTGGCAACAGCTTTCTTCCACAGGTGGGAATATGTAGGTCCTGAGTAAGAACCTCAATAAGGTCAATAGGATAACTCCCATTGACTTTAATTTCTTTCCTATCATGTATCTTACAGCAAGACTATGGAAAACTCAAACTATAAATGCTACTGACACATGAAGACGCAAGCAGATGTTGTTTTGCTATGAGAACCTCTGCTACCATAGTGTGGGTTTTTGTCCCCATCTTGTGGTTAGCTCATATATAACTGCTGGAGTATGAGCTACTGCCTTGACCTAATTCTGCGTATGCTTAAAATTAAAATTGGTCCATTCCTCAAGCATTTGAGTATCACATCTACAGGTCATTTACTTGAAATGTGAAACATAGTTAGAATGGTAATCTATAATGGCAGAGCATATTTTCTGTTATACTCCAAAAGCAAGAAAAAAACTAGATAGCTAAGGTTCTTAGAATATGACAGGCATTGTGACTATTTGTGACTTATAATTTAATACTGTGTAATAGAGCCCACCATAAGTTTGGCTTAATTTCTTGAGCAAAGTTCTGTTTTGTTGTAGAAGCTTTATGTAAGGATAATGTGTTAAACTATCAAACTGATTTCTAGGTATGACTTTGTGGAAGTAGAAGATCTATCTGAAACCAGTACAGTTATACGAGGACGATGGTGTGGACACAAGGAAGTTCCTCCAAGAATAACTTCAAAAACAAACCAAATAAAGATAACCTTCAAATCTGATGACTATTTTGTGGCTAAACCAGGATTCAAGAGTTGTTATTCCCTTGTGGTAAGTAACTTAACTATTCAGTGGAGAAAAGAAAGACTGTAGTCTAAAAGAACAGCAGAGCTGAAGGACTGAATAGGATGCACTAACCTACCCTTGTGGTAGGGAGATGCCATGATCTAAATGATGGTGATGGTCCAAGTGGTTTTACCGTACCTGGAAGGTGAGATCCCCTTCTTCCCAACCATGAATGACCTGGTGTAGCTGAGGGTAGAAACCTGTCCATTGCACTGCAGGCAGGTATCCCTATGAGAGTCTACTATAGCCTCTCAATGGGAGGATCTCAGCTATACATTTTATGGCTATGGAGGATTGCTCCCAGGCTTTCCATCTAGCTTGCACCTTCAGCCTTTTGGCTAGGGGCAAGCAAAACTAGGGGGCATCTGAACCCCAAAGCATCCAGGATTGGGGCTTGCAAGTAGGATGCCTGCCATGGATTTGGGAGTGTCGGAAACCCAGGACTGATGAGTCTAAGAGGTAGGATACTTCCTGGTGGTAGCACCACATAGACCTGAATGACTGAGCTCTGGTTCATCAATGGAATTTGGAACTTATTTGGCTAATTTGTTCTGAGACGTGAAATTAAAATAAATAAATAAATAAATAAATAAATAAGGGGGTGGGGTGGTATTGCATAATGTGGCCTTTTGGTACTTATACAAATCAAGTATAGTTATGTGTCCCTTGCATTCTAGGCAGACTGACCCTGTAAGTCTCCCCAGATGTGGGGATCTCAGCTGCACAATTTTGTGGCAATGGAAGATTTCCTTTTGTACTTTCACCCTACCTTTAAAGTTTTGGGGAAGCAGAGAGCAAAGAGCTATCTAATCCCCAGATTTATTTTCCCTGCTGTAGCAATGGAAAGGGAACATATTCAAAGCAAACCTCAAATAATTAGATTCTATACCTGAAAAATTATAACAAATTTATAAATTTTCCATTTAGAGAATCTAATTATTGAGGGTCATCTTATAATCATAGCCATCTTCTATTCAAGTAAAAATGGTAATATAAACTAGACACAAAGCCAGCATAGGATTTACACTAATATGTTTCAAAACTGCTAACAAGTTCTGCACCAAGTTTGCTATTTGAGTGTGTTGATAACCACTTGCAGCCAATAGCAGCTACTGTTTAAATTCCATTTTTAGTCTTGTCAAAGAAAAATACCCTATGGGGTAACAGCTATGATTTGAAGATGCATGGTAAGATGCAATAAAATACAGAATGAAGGGACACAATCTGCAAGAGTTCAGACTGTAGTTCTAAAATCTGTGGGTTTTTGGTAGTGCCCTTTTTGTCACGTACCACTTGCATGAGACAAGCTTTCTGGATTTTTGTAGGCGGCACGAATGCTCATTTGTATAAACAGATTTGATACAAACATATATTCCAGATATTGTCCTGAAGAATGTTATAATCATTTTGGTGCAGTGTAGCTTAGCAGTGATGAATTTTGCAGTCAGTCACGGAACAGTAGGTAGTAATTTATTACACTGTCATCATTTTATTTTCATATCCATCACAGTTCATTTTTTTTATTCAATTCCATGTTACTTAACCAGAATAAGAAAGCCTGTATAATAATAAAGTTACAGTCATACTAGGGGAAATCCAACACTGATGCTATTTCACTTCAACCTAATGGCTTGAAGTGAATGTGAGCTATTGTACTGAGGATGTATCTACACATGCGCTTTAAGGCACAGTAGCCTGTTTTACTTCTCATTAAAGCACCACAGAAAAAACATGCTATTATGCTAATGCACAGTAAAATAGGCTACTTTGCATTAAGTAAAAACTGTGCGCATTAGTTACTGCACGATAAGGCAGCCTAATGTGCATTTGTTTAGTACCTCATGTTGGAGGTACTAAATTTAATGTGCATCAGGAAAAGCACCTTCATGCACATGTAGATGCACCCACAGAGGCCATTCTACGGTAGTGTAACCTAGTGTGGGTAAGTGGGTACCAGCCCAGGGCACCAACTTAGTAGAGGCACCAGAATGTTGCCTCCATGCCCAAGAAGTCTGCAGAAGCAGCCCCATGGTGTTGATATTGCAGCAGCAGCTGGGTTGCATGGAGACTACACTGCTGCTATGCAAGCAACAACAGAGGAATGGAAACCACACTGTAGCAGCAGCTACCAGGTACTTGCCTGGGTACTTGCCTGGAGCAGGTAAGAGTCCCATTACCTTTACTTCCCTCTGGTATTGACCGGTGGGCCTGTGCCAAGAGGCTAGTATTAGCTTCGGATTCAGATTCAGCCAATTCGGGAGACAGTGATTTGATTTGGTGATTCAAATCACTGTCCCAAATTGATTCAGCTAAATCTGATGCAGAGATTTGGCTCCTGCCAAAATCTCCAAATAACCCAAACCAGGCCCATCTCCTGCCCGCTCTCCCAGCCCAGCAATGGCTGCCCCGCCTGCCTCAGCTCCCAGTACTTTGGAAAAAAAAAAGCCCCAACTCACCAAGTGCTGCCGGATGTGTGGGGGGCAATCCAAGCTGCCCCCCACTGCCCCACACTTGGGGGGGGGACCCTACATGATTCCCCCAACCCTCCTCCACTGTCCCAGCTCCCCCATGGCTGCCCCCCCCCCGCCAACTCCAGACCTCTAAGGAAAAAAAAAAGAAAAACCGAGACTCACCATTCCTGCCCAGTGGGGGGCATTTCCCGCTGAACCCCTCCGTTCCATGCCACATGGGGGGCTCTTCCACGAGCCCCCTGAAGCCACTGCAGGAGTGGTGAGTCCCAGGGTTTGTCTTAGTTTTTTTTTTCTTAAAGAGCCAGAGCTGGGGCAGCCAGGGCAACTATGGGGGGGGCTGGGGGAGTGAGATGGCAGAGTCCCCCATGCAGGGTGGGGCACTGGGGGGGGCAGCAGGGATTGCCCCCTCACCCGGCAGCACCTGGTGAGTAGGGGCTTTTTTTTAAAGCACTGGGAGCTGAGGTAGGCGGGGCAGTCATGGCAGGGGCTGGGGGAGCAGGTGGGGGTCAGGGGGGCTGTAGGAGCAGTCAGGGAATGGGGCCTGGCAGGGGTCCCTCCATAGTTCCTTCCCCACTGCTCCAGCCCCCCCCGCCCCCCCGACCCCCTACTTACCAGCTCTGAGTCTGACTGCAGCTCCCTGCTGCAGCCACTGGGGACTGTCTGAATCATCGAAGCTCTCCGAATCTTGTTCGAAGATTCGGAGAGCTTCGAATCAATTTGGACCTTTTAATTGGTCCCCTGATTCAATTCGGATTCAGAGATTCAGCCACCAAATCAGGCCGAATCTCCGAATTGAATCACCACCCAAAGCTTTGTACAGCCCTATCGACCAGTACCTCTCCCACTCTCCTTCAGAGTTTGCCTAGGACAGAAACCCTGCTTGTTATGCCTCTGCCATTCTATGTGTATTGTGGGAGGCAGAATGAAAAGACAAATCTAAGGCTACAGATTTAAAGCCAAATTCTGTTTCCTTGGATTACAATCAGTGGCACTACTCTATGTGAGTAAGGTCCACAAAATCTAAAACTTAATTTGCAGGTAATCTCAAAAGACAAAAATTTATGTTGCAGTCTGTGAAGCCACAGTGCATCAAAATGAATCAATAAAGCAACCTTTTTACATTGTTTTTATTTGAGTAGTCCCAGAAACCCTGTTACAATTAACCAGCTTTAGTTAGAGGCCATGTTCAAGTAGAATGACACTCAGGCTTTGAGAAAATGAAATTTATTTTTCAAAGCTGAGGGTATTCAGCACTACAGTGCTCAAAGTGGTACTTCTCTAAAAACAAGACTGTCAAAAATTGATTGGAAAATGTTCTCTCATAGATTTGTTACAATATGAGGCAAACATGCTCTTCAGACAAAGTAGATTTTTTTCTTTAGAACAGAAATCTATGGGTGACTCATGGCATTCATGAGATGAAGATGAAATTTTCTTAATTTGTGCTCACAGTGCAGATTGCCCAACCTAAAATCCATAGGATTAATATTCAACTTTTATTTGACAGTCTTCACTATCTTTCAGGACTGAGTATACATAGTGTATGTATTGCACACCACTGACCCCTGAAGGTTGAATTCAATGTGTATTTTTAGACAGTAGGCAAAGAAACATTAATGAACCATGCAAAAACATATGGTACTTTGTATTAAAGGAAAGAAAATAAATGTAAATTGCTTTGCTCCATAGCTGTTTCTAGTGTATGGGTATTTGAGAGACTTTTCTGAGAAACATTGCTAGAAACAAATACACATAATTCATTTAAATGTTTATTTTTATTTTTGTTCTATTTATATTTTATTTTGAAGTTTGTAGTAGAGTGGTTGTAGGTTCATCTATTGTGTGTTCACCCCACCATTTTAGAGACAATAAAAGACAGCAAAATAGGATTTCCTGAATTTAGTGATTAAAACAGTATTTGGGGGCATAATGGAGGAATGAGTGGGTGAAATTCTGTGTGTTATGCAAAAGGTCAGACTATATGATTACAATGGTACCTTCAAGCCTTACAGTCCATGGTGCTAGTTAAATTCACTTTGGTTGGTGCAGATAAGATTGTTAGTTCAGCCTCCTGCATGAGGCAGAGATTAAGGTTTTGCAATGCGTCTTAAAAATGCTTGAACAAACTTCTTTATCGCTACTAGCATGTTTCAACTTTAGTCTTCTTTACTTCCAATTTATATAAGAAAAAAATATCCATAAATAGGAACTAGCTTTTCCAGAGAGTGTGAAACTGATTTGCATACACAACACTTGTATTTTCCCCTGTAAAATGAGTCATCATACGCAAGCAATTAGATATGCAAATGGATGTTGAATGCTCAAACCCTGCTACTATAGCTCTGGTATTTATCAGCTCAACCTAGGCATCCACACTGGAAAATTTCTCCCTTTATTTTTTTTCTAAAATCTCCTTTTCCTTCAAGCTTCATAAGTCTAGAGCACAAAAAATGCCTCCCAGGACCATGAAGATGCATAAGCTCCATTGACCCTGAAGATATGTTTGCAGTATCTCCTTGTTATGTTAATAGGATCCAAGAGTTGTAAGGAACCTCAAGGGTCATCCTGTTTTTTCCATCCTTATGTGCTTATTTTTAAGAGGCATTTTAGCTTTTTCTTAAAATAATGAATACTAACCAAGGCCATGCACAGCACTAGGGAATCAATTACCTTTATCTCCCAAGCTATATAGTTTCTTAGTAGGGATCTAGTATTTCACATTAAAAATATAAGGCCAAACATTCTGCTGGTGTAATCTAGTGGTGCATGCCTCTGGCTTCAAAGGGGATTCTTCCATTGAAGGACCTGGTAGTATAAGAGTGATGTTGTAGCCATAATGGTCCAGAAATTACGCACGAGGCAAGGGTTACTTAGGGTGATATCTTTATTGGACCAACTGCATAGTTAGGATAGAGTCAAACAAGCTTTTGAATGCAAGATATTCTTCGTCAGGTCTGACCAGAACAAGCCAGTGACAGCTGATCAGATCTGGTGACGAATGTCCTGCATTCAAAATCTTGTCTAACTCTATCCCAACTATGCAGTTGGTCCAATAAAAGATATCACCCTAAGAAACTGTTGCCTCTCACATTGAAGGACCTGACATGTACTGAGATCAGGAAGTGTTAGGAATTCAGTCTAAGGTGCATATCAAAGGCCCATTGGGCAACCACAGAATTGGCTGGTATAAAGTATACAGCTGCTCTTAGAAGCTCATCTCAGGGTCTGATGATCAGATTGCCCCAGAACATCACTACACAAGTCTTAGCTGTTCCTCTCTGCAGAGCAGAGCTTTAAGTGCAGAAAATCTGAAGAAAAGTATATGCTATCTGCAGCACACACACAGGGTCAGGGCTTGCCAGACAAAGTTAAAAAAACTGCTAGATTGATGAATTGCCTTTATGGGGCACTAAATATCATTATAATCAGCCTTAATTAGGAGCTAACATGGAGGTACACACAAGTGTTTGGAGTTCCAGAACAACATAGTAGAGATACATAATTCATTTGAAGTGCAGCCTTCAATGCAGAAGTCAAAAGGATTTTGACAAATGACTTATGCAATGTGCACAATGTAAATGGCTGCTAGTGTTACCAGTGATGGGGCTTGAACTGCCCTATTTATCATGTACCATGATTTGGTATAGGAAGTTAAATTCAGACATTTTTGCATAAGAAAGTTAGTTGTATTCTTGTGAGTAGTTTCATACACTGCACTGAGACTACTTAAGTGTGGAAATGAGCATTGGCTGAATCAGATCCCAAATTTTATAAAATATCACCATAATGTGCAAAAGAACAATCAAGAAGTAGTTCAAGATCATACTCCAACAAATTTAAAACATCCATGCTTTACTTTAAAACCCCAAAATCTGCATCTTGTTTTGATTTAATGGGACAGCTAGAAAACATTACATTCCATTTGATAATTAAAACTGTTATTTTAGGCTTATTTTATGAGAAGCATATAATGTTCTATACTGACATTAATGAATTGTTATTGCATAAACTAATTGTCCTCTTAAATTTAAATGAAATGCATATTTGGGAACTTTGATTTAAAACATTGCTAGAAATAAACATTCCAAGTTTAGACAATAGATAAAATATAATAAAAAGGAATATTAATGGACATTGGCATTGAAAAATTATATTTTATATGTTAGTTTTCATGTTTTCTTTTTTTATATAATATTTTTCAAGAAATGGAGACTTCAAGAGGCTTAGCATCATTTTTTATTTGTCTGGATATTATTGCATACCAAATTTGAGGAGGGGCACTTTTAAACTTGAGTGTAACTCCACTGAAGACAGTGGAATCCCCACAGCATAAAACTGATGCTGATTAGGGCTGTGCAAAATTTCGCTGGGTGTTTCATTTCAAAGCTGTTTCGATGCATTTTGAGCTCAAAACAGTGGCCGACCAACCAGTGGCGGCCCCCTATTTTTAGTGGGCTGGGCCCACGGCCTTTTTAATTCAAATAGATTGAGCTCAAAACAGCGAATTTGAAATGAAACAAAAGCCTTCAAAACAGCTTTGAAATGAAACAAGGGCACTTGAAACATTTCAGAAGTTTTGAAACGTTTCAAGTTTCGAAGCCGGGCTTACTTGGCTTCAGCAGCAGCAGCCTCCTGTCATCCAGCACAGATTTGGGGGCCATACTCCCACTGGGAGGATCTGGCACATCCCCCAGCCCTCCTGAGGGTGCAGGCAGGCCCCCAGATCTGCGTGCTGGATGACAGCATGCTGTTACTGCCAGCTGGGGCCAACGGCAGCACCAATCTTCCGAGTGCTGGGTGCGGGCTGTGCCCAGCACCAGTCCCAGCCAGCAGCAGTAGCCTCCTGTCATCCAGCAGGCAGATTGGGGCCTGCCCGCACCCCTGGGAGGGCTGCAGGGCTCTGCCAGACTCCTTCCGGGGGTGCAGGCCCCCCGATCTGCCTGCCAGATCACAGGAGGCTGCTTTTGCTGCCTGGGACCAGCAGCCTGCACCCAGTGCCAGGAAGTTTGGTGGTGCTGCTGCTGGCCTCAGGTAGCAGGAGCAGCCTCCTGTGATCCAGCAGGCAGATTGGGGGCCCACACCCCCAGAAGGAGTCTATCCTGTAGAATTTGACAAACACTACACAAAAATTCCAGAGCTTTATGTGATGAAGCTCTTATTTACATAAGATTCCAGCAGATACCATTATCTGTTTTTACCCAGAGCTTGTCATTCTCATAAAATTAGCAAGGAAAGGTTCATCTTTCTAGGAGGGGACAAATGGAATTTTTCCTAATCAGATAAGTCTTGTCCAAAATCTTTAGCATTCCATCTCCATATATAAGCAAGCAAAGGATGGGGGTGATTATCTGTGATCATTTGGCTTGAGAATCATTTGCAACCTAAAAAAGTCAGTAAAAACTATGCTAAAAACAGGCCTGTATACTGTTTCCTTTCAAAGACAGCCCTAAATTCAATACCACTTGTTTCAGGCTCATGTAGCTAGGCTCAGATAGTGATTCAGTTTCGCTTGCAGCATTGCATAGCTCTCCCATTATTTCACTGGCGAGAGTATCTGCACCCTCAGATGTGTATGGAGAGCATTAGTGCAACATAACATATTTTCATAGTTTCATAATAGCTAGGGTCAGGAGGGACCTGAACAGATCATCTAGCCTGACCCCCTGCCACAGGCAGGAGTGAATGCTGGGTTCACAAGACCCCAGACAGGTGATTGTCCAACCTCTTCTTGAATTTGCCCAAGGTAGGGGCGAGGACCACTTCCCTGGGAAGTTGGTTCCAGATTTTGCTCACCCTAAGTGTAAAATATTGACTTCTGATCTCTAACCTAAACCTATTCTCCATCAGCTTATTACTATTGTTCCTTGTCACCCCAGGTGGTGCTGGGGAGAAAAGGGCTCTACCTATTTTAGGCAGCCACCAGGTCCCCCCTTAGCCTCCTCTTGCTGAGGCTGAACAGGTTCAGGTCCCTCAGTCTCTCCTCGTAGGGCCTGTCCTGCTGCCCTCTCACCAAGTGGGTGGCCCTCCTCTGAACCCTCTCCAGGCTGGCCACATCCCTTTTGAAGTGCAGCGCCCAGTACTGGACGCAGTACTCCAACTGCGGCCTGACCAAAGTTACATAAAGGGGGAGTATCACCTCTCTGGACCAGCTAATGGCATCAGAGTCCTATTGAAAAATAATCTTTCCATGTATAATTGGAACCCTAATCCTCACAAGATTCTGACAAAGGTTTGGCAAGAATTTAAGTGCATGTTGATAATATTAGTAGCTGTAGTAATAGTAATAATAGTAATAATCAATACTTACTGTATATAGCACCCTGAAACATCAAAGGATTATACAAACATTCAGTATGATTTCAAATGCTACATATTACTAAATAATAGAACATACCAACTCTTTAAAGGAGTGGGCCACTAGGGGCATTGCTTTCCTTCACCTGTGCTTGGGAACTTAGTATGAAAACATCTCCCAAACATTCTCTTTTGCTCTGCACATGCCAAATATAAAAAAAATATAATGCAGCTGCTGTTGGAATGGCACTGCACAGGCACTAGTAAGCACATGCAAGACTGAGAGCCTGAGAACGACACAGAGTGTACTCCAGACAGTGGCTACAACCCTTGTAAATGGCATTTGACAAGAATAGAGTAGGAGTAAGTTGGTAGGGCATGTTTTCACTGCAATACTCACTAGCCCAGCTGGTGAATAAATGCAGACACGTCCTAAGATGCTTCAATGGCTTTGGAATGTAAAGGACTGAGCTTTACTTCTGACAGCATCTCAGTTGTTGTGATAGTTAATGAAAGTCAATTGTCTATGATTTAAAAGTGAAACAATACCCTTGCTTCTCCAAGATATCCAGGTAAGTCATACATGCAAGCAGGAAAACAGGGAAAGGATTATCATTCCACACACAGCATCTTAGGTATCACACAAATAAAAAAAAAAGTTCACAATAAGTTCCTTTTTTCTATTAGTTCCCAAAGGCCCTATTAAGAATTGGGGGCACTTCATGCTGTATGCTATACAAATCAATTTAAAGCCAGCTCCTGCCCCAAAGGATCTACAGTCAAATTACTAATGAGACAGAGAAGGGGTTTTGAATGTATGAATAGAAAGACAAGGGTCAGGGTGATGAGAACAAAGAATTGTAATTATTTTGAAGTGTGTAATTTGAAGAATGCCAACACTTTTTTAATTAATGAAATAAGTTCACTAAAATATTGCAACAATGCTTAGTGAGTGAGGAATGTAAGTCCATGGCCTAGAAGTGGCTTGAGGTGTAATTTAATATGCATACACCTTCCTGGTTCATGAAGCATTTCATATTCTAAACACAGTGGGTGTGTCTACATGTGCGCTTTAATGCTTAGTAGCCAATTTTAGTGAGCATTAAAATGGTACATCAAAAACCATGCTAACATGCTAATGCACAGTAAAAATAGGCTAGTGTGCATTAAGCATCACTAAAAAAGTGTGTACTTTTGCTGCTGCACATTAGGACAGCCTAATGTGCATTTATTTAGTATGTCATATTAGAGGTACTAAATTTAATATGCAGTAGCAAACGCGTATTAATGAACGTGTTTATACACCCAGTTGGTAGCAAAAATATTGTGTCTTTATGAAAACCAATATATTTTACATTCTTCTAAACTTAAAGCAAATTAAAGAAAGAAATAATGAAGGGGTAGCTGGCTTGAAATAGCATTCAAAACATCTAGTGTTTTTTGTATTCTTGCTCCTGTATTTCTAGGGATGGAGATTTCAAAACTTCTCTGGTTAACCTGTTCCAATGTTTGACCACCCTCATAGTCCAAAAGTTTCTCCTAATCTTCAGCCTAAATTTCCTGTACTGAAGCTTGGGACCATTGCTTCTAGTCCTGTCCCCTACAGCCACAGAGAAAAGCCCATCTCCATTCTCTCTGTAGTCGCCCTTCAGTTATTTCAAGACTGTTATAAAATCTCCCTTCAGTCTTCTCTTCTCCAGACACTAGTTCTTTCAGCCTTTCCTTATAAGTCTTGCTTTCCAGGCATTATTTTTGTCACTCCACATTGGACACTTTAAAATCTGTCCACATCCCTCTGGAAGTGTGGGGCCCAAAACTGGACACAGCACTCCAGGTGAGGCCTCACCAGTGCTGAACAGAGTGGAAGAATCACTTCCCTTGATTTACAAGGGACACTTTTTTTAATGTAACCCAGTATGCTATTAGTTTGGGCCGGAGGTTGCAGGGGGTTTGGGATGGTTTTGTTTGTTTTGTTTTTTTGCAGGAGTACACTGTTGGCTCATATTCACTTTAAGGTCTACTTCAATCCCCAGTTTGAAACATCCCCTCAAAACATCAGATCAACTGAGAATATCAAATTGTGTGTTGGTCACATTTTTTACTGTAACCATAAAAGGATAAACCAGAATAACATTCAGAAAAGTACAACTGCAATGAAAGTAGAAAGGGTAGAAACTTTTAAAATGATCCCTTTAAAATCCTATATATGAAATTGAAGTGAATTAAATGCCCTGATAAAAAAGTCTAGTCTCTAAGCTTCTCCTGGCTCTTGCGTTAACCTCTGCCTGTGGGTTAGCTGCAGATTCAGGTTTTCTGCACAGCTAGTGGATATAAGAATATACCTTTAGGTTGAGGTGGAGGTCTTCCAACCTGCAGATCTTAAAACTGCAGGATTTTTGCATCAGCTTTCCTGTAGTGCTCAGTTGGAGTTTGCTTACAAATTTGTAATTAAAATGCACGCTGCTATAGCCATTTGGTTGAAAAGTGGCAGTCTTTGTCAGACCATTAAAATGGGGACGGACTGTTAGATATTTTAAATGGATTGTCCATCCTGCTTTCATTCTACTGTAACAACAAACTTTCCTGGGTAAATATGGAATTTTTAAAAAATGTATTAAAGTTAATCTTTGGGTAACTTTACTTTGATTTACTAACTTCTTGGATTGTTTTCCAGATAATGTATTGTCATGTAGTGCAGTGTGAGAGAAAAAATAGTTCTTTCATTCTATCTCACAGCCACAGCATGAGCATGTTAAATTATGTCATGATGGGGATATGGGAAGAGTTCTTTTGTTGATCCAGACTGTCAGCTAGTGCAAGGAGACATGGGCTAGGTACAGACATTCAGAAAGCCAGAAGTAGAATCTCTTTAATCTGTGTGAGTTTCTTTAAGCTGTGTAGATTGGATTAAGAGTGAACAGAACACACGTTCACATTTTGGGGGGGGAAACACTGGCCAATGATACAAGGTTATGGGGCTGTCCCGCACACCTTCCAGCAAGGCCTCTCTTGCCACCTCCACACCTCCCCTCCATCAGTGGCTGGCTGTTAGTGGCAGGAGGGGGACAGCCCTCAGCTGTCCTTGCTTGGGTCTGGGGGAGCCAGGGATGGGCCTGTGTGCTCCCCTCGCACCACCGCTGCCCAGCTCAGCTGTCATGGGCAGGCAGGAGCTGGGGCTGAAAGCTCCTCGTGGGGGTGAGTGGAGGCCCTCCACCCTTGCCCTTACCCCTCCTCCCCAGGCCAGTACAGTTGGGGAGGGTCACGTGGCAGGGGCTTCCCCACTTTTTCACTGCCTGACCTGCCTGGCCACTGTGGCTCCCAGCCCTGTCCCCCATTTGCTGTCAGCAGTGTGAGGGGGAGAAGTACAGACCCCCGTTGTGCAGACCCAGCCCCCCAGACACAGCCAGAGCAGACTGGGAGGGCCATGCAAAGGGAACCTTCACTTTCCCCTTCTCTCCTGTTGCTGGCAGAGGGCAGGGTTGGCAGCCACACTGGGCAACCCAGCTGGGCAGCAGGGAAGTTGGGGGTGGGGGGCTCTGCTTTCCCATCCCCAGCCCCCCCCCCCCCCCCACCTGCCCTGGCTGACAGGCACAGGCAGAATACAGGGATGGGGAGCAAAGACTTTGCTGCCTCAGCTCTAGGACAGCCCAGGAATGGGGCTGGCCCAGCATTCAGCCACAGCAGAAAAGCACGGGCTGAGGCTAGTCCACCTATACTGTGAGGGGGGGCTAGTGGGGGAGCCTCAAAAGTACCTGGGATGCCACAGGTTTGTGACCTAAGTTGAGTTGGGAAGGATGTGGAACAAAAGTTCACCAGACTGGTCTAACCTAAACCAATTAAATCTGATACTATTTCCATCCAGGTCTATCTTAGACTGGGTTCCACAATTTTTACACTGGTCTGTATGCACTGAACTCCTATCCTTATACAACTTTAGACCCGTTTTTGATCACTTATACCGGTTTATTTGTAATGTCTGTGCCTAGCCATGAACTAAGTCCGGGTAACTCAGTGTAACAGGTAGAATCTTAGCTATACAGGAGGAAGGACTGGCTCTTTACCCTGTCCCAGACCCTATTTCTTCAGAGCAATTTTCACTTCAGGTTTTGGGAAAAATCTGAGGATGAGTTTTCTGTTTTGTGGATGCTTAAATTTCTAAGCCAAATGCCAGAAAGGGTTTAATTTTGGACTGACCAAAATGTGTTTATGCATTCTATACAGACAGAGATAGGAATTTTGTCTATTTTAAGGCAGCTTGACAGGCTTCCAAAGCAGATGAATGGTGAATTTAAAGATTTAGACACATGTTGAACCCTACAACCTACCTTTATAAAACCATATAAAAAAGCTTGTGAGAACACTTGTAAGAATCCCAGCTAGGGATGCTATTATTTTATAAAACAAGAAAGGCCTGTGTGTCTTTCCAGCTATAGAGAGATGATTTCTTAGGCTTAGCTTTGTTTTGAATTGCACCAGTATTATTTATTCTACCACCTATCAATGTTATTTAATAAAGTCTGAATGGTCTTTCCCAGTGGCTCCCCCTGTCTTCCAGTCTAATGCCACTTCATACTCAGAACCATTGCACAGCATTGTTGCCATTCTCTGCCACCTAGAAAAACAGTGCATTGTCTATAACGTGTGTTAAAGTGTTCGCAGAATAAATCATTTCCTTTTTATTACAACATCTGTAACCACTGAAAAATACTTATAACCTAAAATCAAGCAATAATTGTTGTTTAAGAGTCCCAAGCCTAAACTTAGTTGGGTGGATTTTTAATCAGTAATAGGTAATGCGGCCAAGCACAAATCCTGACGATTAAAAAAACCAAACACATTTAGGTCATCTAGTCAGTCATTCTTCAAGTGCAGGAATTTTCTTTGTTGTACATTTTACAGTTGTTTTGTCTTGTATAGTTTAGAAATATTCCAGGCAATGGAACGTTCATCCTATCTCCTGGGATTTTAAACTATGGACTAATAAATCACACTGAGAGAGTGCTATTATTTTCTTCATAGTCAGCCTTAATTTCCCTTTTCTTAATGTCATCCTGTTGCTTGTAGTTACACTCCCTTTTAATCTATCATAAAGAACTCCTCTGTCTTTCTCATGAGTGTTTACATCATTGAGATATTTCTAGTGTTTTCATGCCCCTCTATTCGTCTCTTTGTCAGGCAATACTACACATATTTAGCTTTATTTTTTCTACACAGGTCAGTCTGTCCAACTCCTTTTGTTGCTCTTCTCTGAACTCCCACACAATTTCATCTGTCCTCCCCCCCCCCCCGCCTTTAATTTTTCTTTCCTGGTGGTGAGATAAATTGAATCCAATGAATTTTCACCAGAACTGGAGAGATTCTTGCCTTCCTGTTCCATGACTTCACATTTATGCATATACAGCTCAAAATGAAACTGTTTTTTTTGGCTGCTGTAAGATCGGAAACCCATGTCTAATTTGAATGTCACTGCTGTCTAGGTCTTTTTTTTAGCTCCTTTTCTTTCCATAGCTAAATTAATTTTCATTTTTCTAAGATGAGCTACATTATATAATTCTTGACAGTATTTGTATTTTCTCTATATATGCTCATTGAGGTACACAGCACCTTTCTATATAGTCCCCAAATGTTATCAGGCCTCAGATTGCCTAATGTATAGTGCACAGAACTAGGATTGGAGAGACCTGTGATTCTCTCCTCAGCTCTTCCTCAAGGCTGCTGGGTGATGTATTTTTACCTCCCTATTTGTCAGACCCTCCGGCCACTCGGGCCGGACTGGGCTGGGCAAACTCTTGAGCTTCCACATCTAACCTTGATCTCAGGCTAATTCAACTGCCCCAACTGTCTGTAACTGGATTGAATGAGCACCACTCAGCCTTTTTAAGCATACCTGTACAACTTGACAGCAGCCTCAGTCTGCTCTGGCAAACCTTATGTTCACTGCTCTTTCTGGTTCTCCTGTCTCCTGAGTTGGCTTTGGCTTTTCCTTACCTTGCTTTTGGATCTTCCCTGAAGGTCAGTACCTGGCTCTGTGATTCTTCTGGCTTCTGACCTCGGCTTGCACTCTGGGCTACATCTCTGATATCTCCCTCTTGACTTTCCTAGATCCTGGTTCCATGCTGGCCAGGCTGTCTGCTAGCCAAGCTCTCTACTGCTGGCCCCAGCCTCACCTACCCCACCATGCATGCCCAACACGCATGCATCAACATGCCATACACCAGAGCATGTGTACACGGGTGTTCCCTGGTGGACAAATAGCAGTGGCACAATATGTTGTCCCCAGGTTGTCCCCAGGGAAATGCGTGTTCCCACTTGTGGGACATGCCCCCACTGTCTGCAAGAAATTGTGTGAATCTCAATGATTACATCCCTGATCCTGTAAGTAAGTGCTCAGGCACAGAACTTGACCCATACACACTCATTTGCAGGATCAGGACCTAAACATGTTATTTATAGCTAAAACATCTGTATATGTGTTTTTATATAATCTTCAGTAATATTAAATATGGCTGTCTGTGTACTGCTGTCCATCTTCTGTGACCTAGAGGTGACCTAGAAAAAAATTATATTATCTTAACAGCTTATGTTTGGTGAAATATTTTAAATATATAGATTCATAGATGTTAGGGTCAATAGGGACCTCAGTAGATCATCAAGTCCGACCCTCTGCCCTGGGCAGGAAATAGCACTGGGTCAGATGACCCCAGCTAGGTGCTTGTCCAGTTTCCTCTTGAAGACCCCCATGGTAGGGGAGAGCACCACCTCCTTGGAAGACCATTCCAGATTCTGGCAACCCTTACTGTGATTTCTAATATCCAACCGAAATCTGCTTACCGTCAATTTGTGGCCATTGTTACTAGTTACTCCAGGGGGTGCCCTAGTAAATAGAGCTTATTCCTGCTGCCCTCCCCTGATGAATTTACAGGCAGCCACAAGATCACCTCTCAGCCTTCTCTTGTGAAGGCTAAAGAAATCTAGGTCCTTCAGTCTCTCCTCATAGGGCTATACCTGCAAGCCTCTGACCGTACAAGTGGCCCTCCTCTGGACCCTCTTGAGATTCTCTGCATCCCTCTTGAAGTGCGGCACCCAAAACTGGACACAGTTAGAGGGGAAGCATCACCTCCCTGGACCTGATCTTCATGCATCTGCTAATGCATGATAAAGTGTGGTTGGCCTTGTTGATCACTTCATTACATTGGCGACTCACATTCATCTTGGAGTCAACTATGACTCCAAGATCCCTTTCCACTGCTATGCTCGTGAGAAGGTCATCTCCCATCCTGTAAGTGTGTTGGTGGTTATTTTGCCCAGGTGCGGCACTTTGCACATGTCTTGCACTTATCCAGGAAGGAAACTGGTGTTAAAGGCCACAGTATCCCTTAGCATACACATGCCACAGGTAAGGCATCTTTGCCACTGAGAATGCTGCTACTCTCTCAGCTGTAGAGATGCTCATTTTAATCAAAATGTTTCTCAGTTGGCATGATGAGAGTAACTTCTTGTATGTAGCTGAAGAAACAAGTACAATATTTCTCTTGTATTTACTGCATGCAATTTGTTAGCATTGCAGTTTACTACCACAGAGTTGCAACTAAGCATGTATATAAGGAATCCTAGAATCAGATCCTGTAATGGAGAAATGCCTGAGTCTTGATCATTGATTTCACTGCGTAAGTTCATGATGCTTCTCACAGCTTCTACAGACGTTCACTCTTTCAAGAGAAATTTTCCACAGAGTGATTTAGACCTGGTTGTTCCCGGCTTATTTTTCTCCTGGAGACTCAGAGCCATCCCAGGGGTGTGCGGGGCCCAGGACATATCAGCCTGTGTGGGACTAGGGGTGGCGAGTGGCCAGAGCATGGAGTCAGTGGTGCATAGCAGCCATGGTGGAGCTGGCAGTGCATGGCGCCCATAGCAGGACCCATATGGCACTGTCCACGGGGCCCCCCAGAGAATGGGGCCTGGGGCGGTCGCCCCAATTCGTCCCCCCTCTAGGGTTGGCCCTGCCTGGAGTGGCCATTTTTACTCCAGGAGAGAGAAAGCCTAAACATCTGTACACTTCTTTTTTCCTGGGAGAGAAGCAGCTCTCCCAGCAGAGAATGTCTATACAAGGCCTCAGTATGAGTAAATGCTAACACAAGTTCTTATACAGAGATTCAGTATTCAGTCACTCGCTGTCCACTCTGCTAACTTCCAAAATGACACAATCCATACCCCAACAAGCTGGTGGGACCCAATATCCTATCTTTGTGGTTTCATAAAGGAAAATCTTACTTCTTTATATTTAAAAAATAGTGAGCCCTTGCCTGGGAAGACTGCATGGCATTGTAGAGCCCAATACATAGGTGGTGTAAAATTAGCTTAGTCACATACCGGTGATGGAGCCCTGGTGACTTCTGCCATCTTAGGATCTGGCCTCTAAAGTTTTTCAAGCCTCAAGCAGCAGGATCACCACTGTTGAAATCCTTGCATATAGTTTCTTCTAAATTTTTATAACAGCTACAGGTGATAGATAGACACCACTGGTAGTCCAACTATATCCAGCAGTTAACAACAAGAATGTGGAGGTTGTGTAAGTACTGGTATGTGCAGGAGACAGAACTGAATACCTACTTTATAGATAAGGTGAACTTTTTGCAGATGAATGGTAGAAAGCTCTTTCTTTTTGGATATTTTAGGAGCTATCAACAATGCAGTATACCATATGCCCTTATTAACAGATTGCCCCTTGCTGCCTACTTACTTTGTGTGTGTAAATATCAATCAACTTATATCAGTCATCATTAGCTCATGATTTCCACTCCCTTTTCTGCATATGTGAGTGCTTATAAAAGGAAAAAAAAAATCAACATTACTAAAACCCTTTAAATAAAAAGCCAGGTCAAGTAATGTAAAACAGGAGAAAGTAGGACATTTCTCCCATCTTGAATTTGTTTCTAGTGCAAGTGTGTGAAAGTAAACACTTTGTTTTTTGCATGTTAGCAGAAGCTCAGATCTTGCCTTGCTGGCTCAGTGCTGGTTCAGTTACATTTTCCAGGTGCATTAAGAAACAGATTGAAAGCTTGGGAAGTGCTTACAGTGCCAACTACCTGACATCCATAGGTTTGCAAACTCAGGTTTTTTGCTGCAGCCGTGGCTATTTACAAGAGCTTATCATCCTGAACAAAGGGCAGCTAGAGGAGAAGTTACACTACTCTAAGACAAAGTTTAAACTAAAAGTGGGAGAAACCCTCAAAATGCCAGACTGTGGTTTGAACATATTTGAAAACATTGAGTGGTGCTGAATAAAGTCTTGTAGAAGCCAAGGCCCAGAGGCTAGGGACGTATATTATGCATAAACTGGTTTAAGTTATTAGAAACTGGTTTAAACCTGTAACAAAACAGAACATTTTGAAAATGGCTGAAGCCAGTTTGAGATAAACCTGGTCCAAGGTAGTATCAGACTTAACTGATTTGGGTCAAACCAGTTTATGCAATGTCTGTCCCAGACCCCTTTCTGGTTTAAGTTTAACCAGCCTCCCTCCCCCAGCGTCCTGGCATGCTCTCTGGGCTGGACAGGGCTATCTGCTGGAGCAGAGCAGGGTTGGTCCTGCCCCTCTTCTTCCTAGCCAGACTCCTATCACTGCTGCAGCTGGCTGAGGGACTGCAGCAGCTGGCAGGCTTCCCCCTGCTCCACCCCACCCCCCACAATTGACTGTTCAAGTGGGGATCCTCCCCCCCACCCACCCCTCTTCCATGGCAGAGACCCGGCATCTAGCCATGCCCCTCTCCCCATGGTAGCTAATGGTGAGAGATGGGTCTCCAATTTCACAGGAACAAAAAGCAGATAGCTAGTGGCTTCCAAATGCAAATGCTCCCTGCAGATAAGAGCTTGAAACTAATGATAGATGTTTTGTAGGGCTTGATGGGCCAATAAACAATTTGCTGGGTGTAATCTGCCAATCTTCAAGAGGGGACAGAGAAAGGTGTTAAAATGACCTGGTTTGCAGACAGTCTGAAGAAGCAGGGAGACAGAGTTTGAAAAGCTCAGTATCAACAGATGCAGGCTTTGGCAACACTCCTGTCCCTTAAGCAGTGAGTAGGAAAAAGACTGGGACACTGCGGGGCAGGGGGTACACCCCTCCCTAATCAGAGTATCCTGCTGGGGCCTGGCCATGCCCCACTCAGCTCAGCAGTCTGGAAGGGAAGAGAGGGCTGCTCTAGCACCCACCCCCAGCTTCTAGCCTGAGCCACTGCAGGCATGTGCCTACATTTTTGCAGTCTAGAGGGGATATCTGTGTGGTTACAAATTGATTGAGCTGATGCAGGTTAGACTAACCTGCAAAGATTGAAATAATTCAGGCTCAGGCTTTTTGAATGTCTTTCCCTAGCCAGAGTGAAAGAACCTCTTCCTTCTGCAAGAGGAGAAAGCCCTTGCACATGTTTGTTGCTAACATAGCACAACCTCAGATCAGGGTAACTGTATCTGGATTCAGTTTGATCAAAAAAAAGAATTATGTTTGCCTGGTCTGATAATCCCTGAAGTTTAGTATGTGCACAAAGTAAACAAAATATACAAGAATATAGAAATGTGTTTTGTTTCCATCTATTTTTCCTCCTAAAAATTCCTAGCGCTGATACCTATAAGAATAATAGGTAAAAGAAGTTAGATGTCTGACTTCTAGTTTTTTTAATGTCAGCAATAATGGCACTGCTTGGAAACATAACTGGTACTGAAAACCCAGTCTAAAAATGTTCTTCCATATCTATTAAGGCAAATTACACAAGTCACAAATCCAAATAAGCTGTATTCTTCATTGCTTACAATATTTTTTTATCCTGCCAGTAAACTAAAAAGCTCACAGAAGATGGGCCTTGTACTCAGAGCTTGTGGATTCATGTTCTTTTCATTTTTGTCATATTGGAAAGTTTATATAGTGATTTTTTTTGCTGTCCTTTAAGAGCACAGTGCCTTCCAGAAAATGCAGGAGGATGAACAAATTGTTTTGCTTTGCATTATCCCTATAAAACATGACACATGCTTCTTCTGCATGTTTACTGCAGAATGAAATGGAGTCCTCTGGGAGTAAGCCTGAGCCTGAATTCATTCAGTCTTTGCAGGTTAGCCTAACCTGGCTAAGCTAAACCAGTTTGTAACCACACAGACATCCCCTCTGAACTGGAAAAATGCAAGCACATGCCTGCAGTGGCTCAAGCTAGAAGCTGGAGGTTGGGGGGGGGGGGGGCTCTAGAGCAGCCCTTCCCTTCACAGTGCTGAGCTGGGGGCGGGGGCATAATCAGGCCCTGGCAGGATGCTCTGATTAGGGAGAGGGGTACCCCCCCCACCCCAACCAGGCCAGCAGGGAATTGATAGCACAGTGTTTATCACTCCTAACTCAGTGTTTATCACCCCATTAATAAAACAACACAGGGACATTACCAGCTACCTGTTGATTCTGCCTTTGTCCTGCCTGCCACAGCATGGACCATAGCCAGCCTGTAGCCTGGTCACTAATGCTGTGTGTCTGTGTAAAGCAGAGGGAATGGTGGAATCCCTGCTTAGGGGGGCGAGGGGGGGGGGGCTAGTACAAGCCAGGCAGACACCTGCAGTCTCTGCTGGAGCTGCAGCCAGGGAGCAGAGGGGAGGGGCCAGTCCTGCTGTGGAGCACAGAGCCCCACTGAGCCCAGAGAGCATGCTGAGATAATGCTGAGATGCGGGGGGAGTCTAATGTAACTTAAACCAGCAAGGTATCTGGGGCAGACATTTCATAAACTGGTTTGACCCAAATCAGTTAAGTCTGATACTACATTCAACCAGGTTTATCTCAAACTAGTTTCATCCATTTTCAAACTGGTTTATGTGCATTGAACATCTGTTCTGTTACAGGTTTAAACCAGTTTCTGATCACTTAAACTGATCTATATGTAATGTCTCTCCCTAGCCTTAATGCAGCTACAGAATTGGAAGTAGAACCAATATGACTTGGGAATATCCAATATCTTTATATAAGAAATGGAGGAGAGACAATCTAGGGACCTGCAGGGCCATGAGTCTAACCCAGAAAGTATGCATGGTTCCAGAATAAAAGTTGAAGAAAATAATAGTTAAAAGAGAAACATAACTGATTTTCTAGTCAAAGGAAATGCCATAGATCTAATCTTTCTGCATTTCAGTAAGCATTAGATATAGTTCAACACAGAAAACTGTTATTTATGCTGGAAAGGACTGATTAATAGTGAAATGGGAAAGTGATTAAAAAATTAGAGACAATGAATTATGCTGAATGGGGAAGTATTAGCCGAGATAAAAGTTACTAATGGAAGTCAGTTTTGTGTCCTCCAAAATAAAAATTTTAGTTATGATCTTGGTGCAAATAGTAGGAGTCTGCTAATACAAAGTTGAGCAGCAATTTAAGTATGAAGGGAGATCAGAATGTCATATTGGAATTACGGGACCATGTGGACTGGAATAATAAAAAGGGAACAAAAAGTAATATGTACAGTCATGCATAACAAGCTCATCATGGGAGTCATGGGAGCTCATCAGCTGGAAACAACTGAGCGGGAGAAAGATCTTGGTAAGTTAGAGAAATATTAACATGATTGTACGAGGTGTTAATGAGACTGAAATGCTACATACAATTTTGGTGACCCATGTTCAAGAAAGATGAATCCAAACAAACACTTGTGTAGTGGAGGGCTTCTAGGATGGTCAGAGGAATGGAGAGCCTCTGGTACAAGACTGGAAGAAATTGCCTTGTTTAGCTTAGCAAAATGAAGTCTGAATGGGAATATAGTTGTTCCACTCCAGGTTGGGAATGGAGCCATTTATGCTTAAAGGCAATACAAGCAAGAAGAACAAATGGGTAATATTGGGCGTAACTATAAATTTAAAGATTCTTAACTGGCAGAGGAGTGAAGTTTTGGAACAGCCTTTCAGCAGGAAATGAAAGGGAGGGGGCAATCCCTCTGTTTTAAGATAGACTGTGTTGAGCGTATTACTTAGGCCTGTGCAAAGCGGAAAGTATTCACTTTGGATTCGATGATTCGGAAGGGCAGTGATTTGATTTAGTGATTCGAATCACTGTCCTGATACAATTTGGCCAAATCCAAAGATATTTGGTGCCAAATCTTATTTGGCCATGGACTATACAGGCAGGCAGTGCCAGTGGGAACAGCTGGAGGAGCAGCTGGATGAGCCCCAGCTTGAGCCAGCAGCCCCTGGAGAAGCCGCAGCCTGTCCAGCTGCTCCCACAGCTGCCTCTGCCCCACCCAGGGTGAGGCAGGCATTGCTGTCAGCCCCGGAAGAAAATGCGGGGGCTAGGGGGACATTATCAGGAAGCTGGGGGAATGATTGGGAGCTGAGGGATCGAACTGGGACCTGAGGGATCAAACTGGGAGCTGGGAGATGAAACTCAGAGCTGGTGGGAATGTTTTGGGGGCTGGAGGAACGAACGGGGTCTTCCCCTCAGCTCCCAATCATTTCTCCACCTCCCCGATCATTCCCCCAGCTTTTGCGGCTTTTCCCGGGACTGCCCGCCTTGCCCCGGCAGCGGTGGGGGGGCAGCTGAGAGAGCAGCCAGATGAGTCCTGACTTGAGCCAGCAGCCCCGGGAGAAGCTGCAAGCTAGGGGAAATAATTGGGGAGCTGGGGTTTGATTGGGAACTGGGGGATTGAACCGGAAACTAGGGAATCAAACAAGGAGCTGGGGAATCAAACTGGGAGCTGTGGAGAAGCCCCTGCTCATTCCCCCAGCCCCTGATCATTTCCCCAGCTCCCTGATCATTCCCTCCAGTTCCTGTGGTTTCTCCTGGGGCTGCCAGCATTACCTGCCTTGCCCTGGCCGGAGGGCAGCCAGGGGAGCAATTAGACAAGCCACAGCTTCTCCCAGGCTACCAGCTGAAGCCAGAGCTTATCTGACTGCTCCCCCAGCTGCTCCCATCGGCACTGCCTGTGCCTGACTTTACAGTCTATGGCCAAATCTCCGAATCTCTCAGAGGCTTCTGATTCAATTCGGAGAGATTAATGGTTCTCCCGATTCGATTTGGATTCAGAGATTTGGCCGCCAAATCGGATCAAAACTCTTCCGAATCAAATGGCTACTGAAGCTTCTCACAGCCCTAGTATTAAGGGATTAAGTTACATGGCTGCCTGCAGTATCAGGGGATTGAACTCAATAACCCAGCTGATCCATTTCCCATTTACAGTCCTGTATATCCACTGTAACGTGCAGCCCATTTAAAAATTGCAGTGAAATTATTGCTGAATACTTATATTCAGTGCACTTGGTTTCTATTTTGTTTACTAAATTCAAATTTAACATACACCATAGTGGCTGATAATAGTAAACCAGCCCTTATCTACCAGAGTGTAAGCATAGACATATTTTATAAACTGAAAAATAAAGGTAATGCGCACTTTGTAATGTAGAGCATACTAATAAAGACTCTTGTGTCCTCTCTCATTGCTACGCCCATCAGATGTAGAAGCTCACAGGCAGTTTAATGTCAGTTAGCATCAGGTTTTTCAAAGGCACAGCTATTGCCTCAGACATGGAAAATGTTATCTAACTGTTTAGATAGTAAATGTCAGCAAGCTGTGCATTGGGCAGTTTTATAATATGCCCCATCTATGCTTTCTTCCAGTATTTGGAGAAGGATAGAGAGGAATATTGATCAAACAAACCTATTAGAATGATTTTTTTTTCCTTCAGTGTTTAAACATTTTTAGTTTTTATAGATAAACACATTAAGCTGCATTTCACCTACATGATAATTATAGCTTCTAACTTTGGTGTCTCAAACTTGCTGTTCTGTTACAACAGGTGACTGTCAGAGCAGATCCAGCCTGATTCTGTACATCATATAGAACTGACATTAACAAAGTCATAACCAATGCTAGGATTAAAGCTCCTGATACGGGGTGGCAGCAGGGCTTCAGGAACTCAATGTATGCCTTTCTTTTTTTAAAGGGCAAGAGCTCTAATACCAGGTCTGGGGTTAGATGCTCCATGATGCTTGTCAGACCTGTTGTTATATCAACTTCATAGTAGTGATAAGTACTTACTTGTGTAGAGGAGGGCTTTGAAAGGGCTTAAATGGCATAACTTTGTAGGGCTGCACTGCCAAATTGAAAGATAAATGAGACCCTCTCTCCAGGATTTTTGAACCATCTCATAAAACTTTATATTAATAAAATATAAACAATTTTAGGACAGTTAAAAAGGCTTAGAAAGGCTGTCATTTTCCATTCATTTCAGTAAGGTCACAGAGTAATATATTCAGTTCTAATCTTTTTCTGCGTTAAGTACCTCAGTGTATAAAAATTACTGGCTCCAGTTTACAGCCTTACTTTTCTTCTACTTAGGTATGTTAAATGAAAGAGCCTTCTAGAAGTGGGTATCCCCTCTTGTAATAACTAGAAACCATAGTCAAGTTGCCCCTTAGTCCTCTTTAAATACATTGGCCTCCTTTAGTTTTTTTTCATTGCAAGGTATGGTTTCTATACCACAAATGCTACTTGTAGCACTTCTAATGAACTCTCCCCAACTCTCCCCAATCTTTGGATGTTGATTTTTGTTGTTGCATCATCACCAGAGTTGGCCAAAGTAGTGGTTTTACCAGTACTGTATGCAACCTCTCTGTTCCTGCTGTGTATCCCGTTGTATGAAAACAGATATCCTTTGACTCTCGAGAAGCGGCAATTAAATACCAAACTGACTGGAAAGTGAAATCACCTTATGTGATGGGTCGAAGCCATAATAAGTGAGAAAGTTTATGTACAGCTTGTAGTTTCTCTCTCTCTCTCTCTCTCGCATTTTTATTTATCTTTAAAAACAAAATTGCCGCATGTTGCTATACTACCAAAAAAATCATCATGAAACAGCACAACTGCAGAAATCTGAGCATTTATCACAGTCGTTCTTCAATGAAGTCATAGCTTTTCTAATGCTGCTTGCTTAACCTAACACTATTATTCTTGTACAACATTTTTTAAATTAATTTTGTTTAAAATACCTGTCACACTATAATATGTGAGAATTGCAGGTTCAATTTCCTCTAAGTAGATTGCCACTAAAGCCTATTACAGGGAAAAAAACAAAACAAAATAAATAAAAAGCCACAAACAAAACTAACAAAAAACCCCGCCAAAACCCAACTCCTCAGTTTACCACAATTTGTTTCTGGAATATTAATGTTTATTATGGGGGAAGAAGGGCTCTGACAACACTCAGAGGCCTAGTTATTTATGGTAGCAGTTACATAATCTAAATGCCTGTCTGTGAACAGGATTTTACCTGCCCCCAACAACCCCTGACTTTGAATGCAACAGACACACGAAGTATAGTTCAAATTTACCTCTTTAATTTCTTTACCTTAAATATGAGCAGAATTTAAACAGTTGGTTTTCCTTGAAGTTTGCCTTTACTAAAATTTTCCCTGCTGGACCCCTTCTGTCTTAGTACTTCATCCCTTATCTCCTTGTATCCTCATACTTCAGTTTTTTTTATGTGAGAAGCAGGCTTGGTTTGGGGGGTTTTGTTGTGTTTTTTGGTAATATCTTTAAGAGGTCAGACAAGCTTTCAGGCATAAAGTATGTCTGACATCTCTCCCAACTATATGGCTGGTCCAATAAAAGGCATTACTAAACAGATCCTGGCTGTTGCATATTCTCTGGACTCTCATAGCTACAGCAGTCTAATTTATTTTATATCCCCACACTGGAATGTATTGGATAGGCTTGATCTCATCTCTAGTTTGAGTCAGCTGAAAATCAGCTCTGCCTCTCAGTACAAACACTTGACATCAGGATAATTTAGGCTTGATCTCTGCAGGCTTTTAGTATCTGCTGCCCTGTTATACCACCTGTCTGGAACAAGCCTGAAGCATTTACCACTGCTGTATATTAATAGCAATTCAGTTATTAGTGTACTGCTAAATAGATTGAGCTCAACTTTTCTCTATTTCTCAATATTCCTGACTCTTTTCCCCTTATATTTTCCTCCCCCCCCCCCGCCATTTTCTCCGCTTTCTTCTCTTCCATTCTGTCTAAGAAAATAGGAACAAGTCTGAGTTGTTTCTTTTGCTTTCCTCCCATTCCCTACTTAGAATGGCCATGGAAGAAGATCTCTCTTCTAGGAAAGGATCTTATAAAAGTAGCTTTTATGCTTAGCAATATCAAATTGATCGGATCTCCTGGTTTCTCTTCCTCACTCCCAGATTCTTGCACCTGGGGTATTATTCTGGGTTTTATTAACTATATCAGATATGTGCAATGTAGTTGTCTTGGTAGGTAGTCTTTGCCTGAGCCTGGCTCATTTCCTGTCAGGGCTCCTGGATTAGGGGTAGATGCTCAAATTCAGTAAGAAGCAAATTCAGAGCTTTATGTTTGTGAGCTTTTGTTGAAAACTAAATGTTTGTATATGGTGTTTTTTCCTGAGGCATTTTCTCCCAGGCCCAGGTAGAACGAGTAGCATACATCTAGCACAGAGGTGACAAAGGGATAGACCATAATGGTTACACATTTGAGAAGATGGGATAAAGCCAGAAAAGGTGAAATGATTTTTTTTTCAGTGTCAAAATATATTTAGAAGCAGAGTTCAAGCCTGGCCTATGGGACTTGTGTATCATGATGATTGGTGGCTAAGGGCACGTTTCTCAGGTTAGAGTACATCCTTGTTCCTGTTATCATAACCATTGCCTTCCCCAGATAGTTTTAGGGACAGCTGCTATTCATCCTTCTGCTTGCTTCTTCCAGACAATGAGACAACTTCATGATGGCAGAAACTGCACTGGTAGAGGAATCTTCTGCCCATAATGTCTTTGCGAGTATTCACATACCCTTTGAAAAGGAGACATCATATTATTGTGTCTCACTGAAATCTACATATGCAGGTGGTTGGTGAGGTAAAGAACGCCCCCTTCATGATTTGCTGGGACCTAGCTGAGATATGAGATGCAGCACATGCTAAATTCTTTAGGAGTCCATGGAAGTCGTATAGGGCTGATGTATTCTCTCTAAGGCAATAGCTACTTGAAGTATAACAATATTTAGATATACTGACCCATAGGTGAGGAACAAGATTTGTAATATTGGGTGCATCTACACATGCACTTAACTGTGCAGTAGATTCATTTGCTGTGATGTAAAGTGTCAGTCTACATGTACAACACTACTAGATCGCAGCAAACTAGTTTTCACTAGATAACTGCCCCTTAATGCACATGTAAACGCTGACCCAGGTGTACATGTGCCCAGTCAGCGAAGGCACCAGGGTCCAGACCCCTGCCTTCCACTTAGCCGCAGGGCTCTGCAGCGGCACTTTTGTGCCCGAGCCAGCCCCAACACTACTCCCAGAACCCACGGCTGACCCCCTGGGCCCCTGCCAGTCTGGAGCTGCTCCACCCCAGCTCAAACTGCTGGGGTCCTGAAACACAGCAGTTTGAGGATCTGCGCTGCTATTTGTCTCAGGGGAAATGTGTGCCCCTACACATGTGTTCAAACAAAGCTATATAAAAGTTTTTGTGTCTATAACTGACTGATCCCAGATGACAGGTTTTTCTTTGTGTGAAAATACATGGTGGCAGTGAGCATATTAGTGACCATATTATATGCTGCATGAACAACAGTTTACTTGCCGCTGTCTTGAGCAGTATTTATTGCTAGCAGCACAGACATGTAAGCAATTAAATGGCGTGTTGGGAGTGATGTGTTCAAATTATTGACTTTCTGTTTTTCAAGTTTTCAGCTAGAAATTCAGCTGTATATTTTTAGTTTTCAAATTAAATGTATAAATAATGAATATAAAAGTACCCAGAAGGCTCGTGCTCATGCACAAAGCCTTACCAAAGTAAAGCACTGTGGTCAAGTAGGCCTGTCAATGAGTAAGTGTCTCCTTTTCCTTTCAAAACAGATCTTGCTCTCAATTTTTCATGTGGCTTTTAGAAACAACCAAGGCAAAAGAAAAACAGATTTAAAAATTAACCCCCCAAAAAACCCTTTTTAGATATCATTTCTTTAAATAGCTCTGAGCAGATAATAATAAACTCAAAATGTGTGGGGGTTAAAAGCTCTTTAGAGGCTGGGAGCTGCAGTTGCTTTAAGTGAAGGTGAAAGAAAGCCACATAACCATGAATAGTTAACGTTGAGTTTTAGTAGCTGAAGTGCAATCACCAAGACAAAATGTATAGTCATCATCAGTGAGATCTAAGAGGCAGGTGGCGTACCTAGTCATTTCAGTGATTGTGGAATATTGGCCTGGCATCAGCTATCTCAGAGGAATCACAGACTGAAGAAACAGTTTCCATAACTAATGTTAGACAGACAGCATAAGAGAGCAAAGATATTTCAAACACAAGGCCATTTCACATCTGCAATCTTCTCTGAGCAATGAAAAAGGCAGCATGGTCCTGTATTAGATTAATGCTTCAAAACTCAATGCCACGTTTCCTAAGGCAATGAGGAAGGCAATCCAGTGATGGAGTGGAGTTGGTCATGAAGTTTTTTAAGTGACTGAGGTTATCAGGGATTCTGAATTTATTCCGGTTTAATAGCAAAGTTAACTGGAATGAACCAACTAATCTGCAATTAATCTAGCAAAGTTAGTCCTTTCTTCTTGAACTCTTTTAGAGTTTACAAATTTGTATACTGTTTATAGTTAATTATAGATGCAAATATATTTTGTCCTGTGGGTTATTTGTAAAACTATCTACTTGAATTATTCACTCTTGAGTATCTGTGTAATTTAATTGGTCATCTATATGACACTGCATACTGTGTGTTCCATGGCTGAATAATCTAAACTTCATGAAGCAGAAGGGCACCTTAAAATCCCGGGGGCTTTGCCCCTTTCAGGGAAAGGAGCACTTCAGTGAGGGAGAAAGAGCATGTGAAACAATAAATAAACAATAATAACAATAAATAAATAAGGAAGAACTTCTTTACTGTCCAAGCCCCCAGGCACCTACTCTGGACTCCTTTAAGAGACATTTGGATGTTTATCTCGCTGGGATCCTTTGACCCCAGCTGATTTCCTGCCCCTGGGGCAGGGGGCTGGACTCGATGATCTCCTGAAGCCCCTTCTAGCCCCAATGTCTATGAATTCTGGAAATTTTAAGACATATCAGATGCCTTTTTCTCCTTTAGCAATATGAAGACTGTTATATTGGCTACATGGACTGTTTGAAAGTAGTTAGGTTCCTTCCTGACTGAGGGAGAGAAAAAGCTGTGACAGATTTATTGATGATCTGGCATACTTTACGTTCAACTTTCTCTTGTCACATTCAGAAATAAGTGTGTGTGTGCGTGTGCATGCATGCATGCATGTGTGTGTGCATGTGTGTGTGCTCCTGCTTGGAACTGAAGTCAGTAGAGCAAAGCAGATTTAATTCAGCCAAAGATCTGGCAGCCAGTTTGTATCTTTTACTCATTGCCAGCACACATATATCTGTAGCAGATCCATAGTTGGTGTAAATTGGTGTAGCTGAGGTTCCACCTACCCCTTTATTTCAAATGGCATTTATTTGGTAGTTCTATTATGAGGATTGAAAATTTAGCTGTCTGTGTCCAATTCCCAATTCCCTCAAACCAGCTGGCATATGCAGGTTGCACTGCAATAGGAAGATATAAACAATTCATTCTAGCATACATGTATGAGTATGAGAGACAGAGAGCGAGAGAGAGAGCCATTATATTTGGTGCGGCTTTCCTTTCATCATTTTTTGATGCTTTCAGTTGGAGTACGTACACTTTTAAGTGGAAATGAGCAAAACTGTAATGGAACTAAATAATACTTGTCTACTGTTGTATTTATCTTCAATTGGCTTGTCAACCAATTAAGGAATTATTACCTATTACTGTAGAGCCATCCAACCTATAAACAATCTCTACTGATAGGTGTCTAGTTTTTTTATAACAAGATTTCTAATTAAAAATTGTAGTTGCCATAATGTTTGAGAAAAATGTTATTTAATATTCATTGTACATCTAAATGTCTGAAATGGGTTGAACCCTTTTCTGCTAGGGCTCTCACCCAGTCTGAACAAACCTATAATAAATAGCAGACACTGCCCTAAAAAACTTGCAAATGCCTTTCTTAAATGGAATGAAAAAAATGTCCCTACAGGCAAATGGTGATATCATGTATAAGGGGGTAGGAAAAATATGCGGCAGAGAGCTTTTATTTGGAAGAGGTTTTAAAAGGGCAAAGGACCAAAGCCACAGAGGAATTGTTTAGGTCCTGTTGTTGTTTTTGGACATTGCTATGACGGTGATTTTTCCTGTGGGTTTTTCCCATTTAGGATGATTTCCAGCCCGCAGCCTCAGAAACCAACTGGGAATCTGTCACAAGCTCTGTCTCAGTAAGTAGCTTGTTACTGTTTTGTCCAAGAAAAGATAGGCAGTATGGCTTAAGTCCAGCTCAGTACAGAAACGAGTACAGACTGTTTTAAGTTTTGAGTTATGGAATTTCTAAATCAGAGTAAATTTTGTGATAATTAGCTTTAAAAAACAGCTGTTAGGAGAACAGATTAACCTTTCAACAGTCAATACATAACTTTTTTTTGGGGGGGGGGGGGGGTTAATATCTAGTGATGAAAGATCCTGGTTTAAATCTCCATTTTGGACAATTAAATCTGACTTTAAAAAACAGATTCTATTAAAAATCTTATCCCTCCTTCATATTATCTGATTTTTATCAAATAGGAAATCAACCCAACAACATTTCTTAAGCAAAATGTAGATTTTGTGTCCACAGTGTGTGGGAGGAAAATGCCAGGAGCAGACTTGGTAGTGGGGCAGTCCCTCTGCGATGCCTTATTGTCTGTCCAGTGCCCCACCCACAATACTGATTCTCTTGACAGCCTCTCTTACATACAGCATAGGAAGAGGGCTGTGACTGAAGTAGAAGTGACAGGGGAGATGAAAGCTCAGCAGAATGCTTATCTTCCATGATGAAGTGCTTTAAGATCCTGGGAGTAGTTGCTCTGTGAATCTTAATTCTGAGTATCAGTATTATCAAGGCCTGGTTCTACCAGACATTACATGAAAAGGATATCACAAATATTTGGAGAATGACAACTTGTTTCATTCTATCACAGAGTTTAAAATGAATTAATGCATTTTTATCTGATGCCATATTTTTACACAAAATATTGTAAATTGTCATTAGAAAATGTAAGTTGAGTCTCCTCAGATGGCTGTGAGACTGTGATCAAATTACACTGAAAATGGCATTTTAGTAATTGCTCTCACCACAAAAAGGGGTTAACGTTGATTACATCATTGATAATCTATGCCTTTTTTCCATATTTGAATCCCTTTAGTTGGGGGTTTTCCCCTATACATTGTATGGCACTTAGGCCACTTACCATTGGTCCCTCCAAATGTTACATCTATTACCTGGTTAACTGCACAATTAATTTAGACTGCCTACATACGTAAATTAACTATGGTGTCTTAAAAAGGTCCAGCCAGCTCTAAAGTTATTGCTGGAATGCAGTGTTATGTATGTGAAATAACGTTGTAGCTGATTTCTTTCCAGCTTTATAATTTGCATGTGTAGTCTGTGCCCCCATGGCTGGGAGATCACAGCTGCTGTGGGGTGCCCTCCCTGCTGACAGATTGCAGCAGCTTCAGTCTCCCTGCCATGGAGTGCCTGGTGTACCCACACAGCTGGAAAATTGCATCAGCGATGGTCTCCCAGTTGCAGAGGTGTGTGGGGCACCCCCGTGGCTGAGAGTCCTTTCAGCTGAGGGGCTCCCTGCCACAGGAACTCGCTTCTTCCTGGTGCAAAAGGATTGGGCTCCCCCTGCACCAACCATAAGGTGTGATAGGATCTGATCCATGTTCCCACAGTCATGCCTCCTCTTATGCGCGTTGCATGGCAGAGGTGTGAATGTGGGCATTGCTCATTAGATCCCATCATGCCTTTACTTACACTAGGAGAGGGGCCCACAGGGCTTCAGAATCATTCATGTGTTTATCCTCCCAACAGCTCTGTGAGGTAGGAAAGTGCACTTTCCATTTTATTAATAGGAAGTCAAGGATTCATGAAGCATCTCTTTGAGCCACTCTAGTGCCCTAGCTAAAAAAACATCTTTCCTTCCTCTAACCCCAAGTGTACCAGCATTAGGTAGTAAGCATTGTTTACCTCATTTTACAGCTCAAGAACCTGAACCAGAGAGGCTGAGTAACTTGCCCAAGACTACAGAAAGAGTCAGTAGTAGGGACAGGCTTACAGCAGTTTACAGCTGAGGAATTCTTAATTCTTCAGCAAAGCAGATCCTCAGCTTCTGTAAAGGGGCTTTAGTGAGCGTGGCTGAATGGCAGACCTCTGTCACATCAGTCACTGGCCAAGCAATGTGCTGCTCCACTCCATAATGATCAAGAGCTCCAAAATCCCTATCAAACCCACAAATAGGCATGGCAAGAAGATCTGTGACCCTTGCTCCTTATGGAAAGGAAATTTTGGGGTAAGCAAGTATGTGTGTTCCTATTCCCAGGCTTGAACTCAAACCACTTAACCACATTTCAAGTTTTTGCTCAGGATGCTTAAGGAAAAGCTGCCACCAACTACCTTTTGCCACATATGCCAGAGCCCACAAAAAAAAAATCCTCAGGATGGGTTCTTGCACCCAGAAGAACAATAGGTCCAGTCTTTACCTTTTGTTGTGCAGTATATAATCTAATCAAATGATATTTAAACTTCCCACTGAATTGCAATCACATCCCCAGTACCATAGGAAGACTCTAACAGATTTAATAGAATAGTAGTGAGTTATATTAGGTACCAAAGTAGCTAATGGTTTGGCACTGATAAGAAAAGTGTTGCCAGCGGTCCTATAAAGGTCACAAAATATTGAACTGTTTTTAAGTCACCAACAAGAAGCATGTTACTTGGTAGTTGTTAGCCTCTCATATTTTACTATTCATCAGTCTTTGGATGCAGTCACAGAAACCAGATTACAGAGGGGGCTCAATCTTTTTCTAAAGCTAACATTTAGCTCTTGGCAGGAGAAAAGAGAGGCAGTTGGGTTGGCAGCTTTAAACCTGCTCTTGGGTCTGTCCATGATGCAGCTGCCAATAGGTTATCTGAACTGCTGTAATAATTCCTCTGATAATTCTTGCCTATCACTCTGAGAATGTTAAGCTTGCTTCTGTATGTGAACTAGATGCGCAAATTTCTCTTTCAGAAATCTCATGTAGGTGCTTTCATACAAAAGGTGTGAAAACTTCCCCAGTTTTTTTTAAGTTTGAAATGTCCTACAAAGTCACAAGGGTCTGTATATGTGTTTCGATGTGTTTTAATTAGGAGGCATCAAAGCAGACTCAATTAATCTGCATTCTAATTAAAACACTCTAGCATCCCTGCTGTGCCATGTGTATAAGCCCCTGTGGGTTTAAAAATGGCCACTGGGGTGCTTTAACTAAAGCTCATCAAGTGAGCTTTAGTTAAAGTGTCCTGCAGCCATTTTTAAATATGGAGGGGCTTATTACACATGATGCTGAAGTATTTTAATTAGAGGAGCTCTCCACCCCATCCCCGAGCACATGTATAGGCTGCCAGTCTGACCTTCCAGTTGCCCACAGAATATAATAAAATGCATGGCATAATACATAAAAACAGTATGCTCATCATCTTGGTCACATATATGTGGCACTGTAGATTTAACCTCCTGACCTTTCTGTATCAAACTCTGGTGCCTACCACTTAACCTACAGGAGATAGTCCATTAATTCCATTGTTGAGAGGGCTTCTATCTACTTTTGAGGGGGCTTCTTCGACTTTTCCTATCTACTTTTCAGGACAGCCTGTAGAAAACAACATGATTGCATGTGTTTGAGTTGCCCTAGTAGAGGGCATCACAACAAGGGGCAGCCTTTTTAAAATGTTGGTATTTACTCAGCATTCTTGCATTTTTCTCCTATTTCCCTACCCTTTGTACTAGAGTTTTTCCAGTGGTGGCTTGGGATTATAAATTAGTTGCTACCCATTTGTTTTCTGATTTATAGATACCCTGTGATATTTTATTGCATTTTGATTTTTTTATATAAAATATACTGTAAGTAATCACAGACATATCATAACTGTGACCAGCACATTGAATTTCTTATAGCATTGTTTTAAACAGCACACTTTATTCACTTCACTTACAGAGCATTTTTTGTTCTCAGTTGTTATGCCCAGATTCATAGAAGTCAGTCGAGGTTCTTTGTTGCATGGTTTTTCTTTTAGTGTATCATGACTTTCTAGGCTCTTCTGCATTGTGCTGTATTTAGCACTGGATTGTAGAAAAGTTGCAGTTGCAGAAGGGTAGCCTCTGAAACTTATTTTGGATGAAGTCTCTATGGGAAGGCTTAATAAATTCTAAGCTACTTTCACTGATATTTGATATTGGTGAGTGTGTGTGTATGTATGTCTGTCTATGTATATGAAATAAGCTACAGCTACACTGGCATTTGAAAATAGGTACATATTATTGAGGTCTATCTGTGTACATACATGTACAGAAAATGTACATGTACTTTGTACACATGTGTACAAAGCTGGACCTCAGTAATATGCACTCATTTTCAACTGCCAGTGTAGTTGTGATAGAAAACTGCAATTCTTCTTGATCGCTTGGCAACACAGTACTGTGATGTTTGTTAATTTTTTTCTCTCTGGGACCTGATAATCTGGATAGCTCATACTTACAGCTATACAAGTAGTTATATTAAAGATTCTAAATCTAGCAAGTTTTATTTAAGGGACTGAATATTTAAAAGGAGTGAATTTACAGTAAAGTTAGTGCTCCAGTCATGAAAGGCTCCAGTCTCACAAACAAGTGAGAAGGTTTATTTACATGAGTAGTTCCGCTGATTACAATGGGACTGCTCACCTAACTACAGTTAATTACACAAATTAACAGTGTGTGAGGCCTTGCAGGTTCAGACCAAAATTAGCCTTCTAGTGAGGACTTTGAATGGTTATCTGACATTAAGCTATATGACTATGTCTCCATCACTTCAGATCCAGGATTTGAGGAGAAAGTGATGGGTTTTTTCCTCCCCCGTTTTTTCTATTTATGATCTTTTTATTTAAAAATAATGCTCTAAACTCCTGTACTACCTTGTCTGAAAATAAGTACTGTGCAATATGCTGTTTTTTTGTAGAAGCAAGACCATTAAAACTTATGAAGAGTGGGAGGTAGCTCTTATGAAAGTGGGAGGTGGCACTTAAGAAAGTAACATATCTGTAGTGAATATTTCTTGAGAATGTTTCATACTGAACTGAGAAAAGGTGAGAACTGAGGAGAAGTGGAATAGTAAAATGTTAAATATTTGTGAACTGAAGTGAAGGTTACAGAAAAAGTAAACAGTTTGCTCTAATAAAACTGAAGTTAGCAACTATAAATGCGCAGTCTTGCATGTCAAATTTTCCCTTAGATGTGAACTGACTCTGGTTGAAGCCAGTACAAGCTGTGTGCCTCAAAAACTGGTGTTTAGATCTAAATGCATCGTAATATCCTTGTTTTTATTTTGTTAGTCATTACGACGTTTGACAAAAGTGGTAATCCCCTCACGATATTGCACTTTTTTTGATTGGTTAGAATTTGCACTACAATTTTCTAACGTACTTCAGCAATTTTTCTCAAATTCATTGGCCTTCAAGTTTATTGGCCTTCTAAAGTAGAGTTATTTCTTAATATCAGAGACCAAAAATGTGAAGTGTTTGCTGAGGCCTTATAAAATTAAATTCAAAGGGCCTGAGGAGAGAATGGATGGTCCAGTAGTCAGGCTGCTAGCTTGGGAGACCAGAATTCAGTCCCTCGAATTCCTTTGAGGTGAAGGTTTTTGGCTCTGTATATCACAATTGCCAGCCTGTAAAAAAGAGTGCATGGGCTCATGATGCATCACATAAAGAGTCTCAGGATGATAACAAAAGGATTCCAGTGCATTCAGATACTGCAGTAATGACCGCCATATTAAATACCTAAGATAGTAATGTATGGATATGTCAATGAAATTTTTGCCTACATGCACGCTGAGAGAAGTTGCTCATGTTTGTGCCAGGGAGAAAAGTAGAAACCTAACTCTGCCTTTTCCCCAGCCTGCATGGTCTCTTGGAATGGCTAACTGCTTCTAGTAGCATCAGTGCCACCCAACCTTGTAGTGTCTGCCCTTATTTAGAAGGGAACAGAGCCTTGCTGCTTCACTGCTCTTCACCACAGACAGGGTGAAAATAGCTGCCCTCCTTGTGCCACCATAAAAATGTTTGTGGTAGCACATATTGTGAGCAAACAATGCCCTAGCCCTTTGTTGCACTCACTCCAAGGGCCAAAAATGGTGGTATGATCAAAAGTAGTCACAGTTTGTGATGCTTTAAATGAGAGGGCATATGTTTGCTTATTAGGTGTAATGGGGAATCCTGCAGCGCACATATCTCACTGCTGTGCCTTGAGTTAGGGCACACATCTGCAAGTAGCACCTTTCCTCATATGGAGATTCCCATATCACACTTGTAGACAAGTGCTTTGAATTAGGAAGCAGCACCTTGGCCCACCATCCTGCATGATTGGGCCTCTGAATCCTGGGAGCGGCAGGGACCCAACCCTTTGGGACAGTGGTCCCAGTGACGCTATAGATGCCACTGAAGTGGATCAGCAGTGCTAGGACCTATCCCAGCACACAACTGATCCCACTCCAAAATCAACATCTGTTTCTAGCTGCAGTGGCACAACCAATGTTAAGACTTTAAAAGGTGGCCAAAAATGATGTGTAAATACCAGGGGGAAAGTCTCCATTGCATGAGTGAATCAGCTATTGAGAAAAGTTTCTCTAGTAACTACTGTCAGTTGTATTGAGTTATGCCATAATTTTTCAAAGTACATTGAGCTGTATGTCACTCTTAGGGGGTATCCTATCCCTCTCCATCAGTGACTGACCCTACCCTCACTGTGGAAGCTCTAGACCAGACCGTTGCTGCATTTGACACTGTGGAAGAGCTACTCAAACACTTTAATCCGGATTCATGGCAAGAAGATCTTGAAAATCTGTACACGGATGCTGGACATCACTTTCGAGGCAGGAGCTACCATGACAGAAAGTCCAAAGGTAGGGAAAGCCATGGTATGAATATTTGTATTAACACCAGTTGTTTCCTTTACATTTCTTACCAGTGTTCCTTATTTGATTATCAGGTCCGGATTTTTATATCCTCACTTAAGTTGGAGTCAATGGAATGAATCGCAGTTGTAATAGATTGTAACTTGCTCTGAGGATGAGAGACTTTGAACCTTAAATATTTTCAGTCTGTCTAATTAAGATGTCAACCAAGTCACCAAGTTGGCTCCTGCCCATCAGTATGATTAATTCACAAATGAAGACACAGGCACTTGAAATTATATATGTCCAGGGCAGATGGTTTTCAGCTTCCCACTAAAGTATTATTTTGTGTGTAAGGCATGGGGCTTCTAATTACCTGTACTATCATCCTCCTTTAAATATCCTGCTTTAAGACTGTTCTATATTGAGTGGGGAAAAAATATTTTTATCACATTGTGCTTAGGGAAGCATCTGGTACAAACACCTGTATATGCAGCTGTTTTTTTTAGGATGTGAGCATCTCACTGATTTTCATTATGTTGATGGGGAACATTAGTATGGTTCAGCATTTTAATTGCAATTGAACAAAGCATGCATTTCTGGATTATGTTTCTTGTTTCCTTCCCTTACTCTAAATTGTCTGCTAAATGTAAAGTTGGTGATACAGACTAATAGTGATGGGGAACATTGATTAGAAGAGTCAGTCATGCCACAGTTGTGTCCATTGAAATGGTATTTTGTGATGGAAAAGATATGAGTTGCTATCATAATTCTTTTGAGCAAACATCACTATAGTTTCCAGTGGCCTATGTGTAATACAATTTAGTTTGAATTGTAAATGTTCTTATTAATAATAGCCTATATTACAATTTCAATATACATGCATTCATATATGATTTCACAAATAACTTTTCTAAAATAATCTGCAAATTACAGACCTGATTCTGCAAAACCATCATTTTTTAAACTTCCACTGACTTTAACTGTTCTTTTGTGCAAAGAAAGACCTGGGTTTTATCTGTTAAGTACTTTAGAACCAGTACTAGAAATGCTGTTTGTAGATGACCTGGAAAGCCCTTTCAGGACAGTCCTGTTCCCTTTGTTTGCCTAAAGGCTAATTTTCCTTTTATAGGCACTGTAAGTGTGACTATAACCCATTCAGTCTATACCTGAAATTATCCACACAGCTACTGCACCTGCTCAGTAGGCTGCATACTGGCTGGGCAAATACATGGCTAAGAAAAAAACAAGTCGATGGGACCTCCAATATTTGAGCCTCAGTTACTGAATAGTTAGGGCACCTGCTCAAAAAATGGAAAGCCTGGATTCTTGCTCCCCCCCAAAATGCACCTAGAAAGATTTTAAGCCTGTGCTGCTCCAAATTACCAGCACATGGCACACTGTAGCATCCACATTACACGTTAGGAATGATCCAGGGCTTCTCCAGCATTCGTTTTGAAGCTGAGCTACTGAACCTTGCATTTAATAATCATTGAATAAAGTGGATGGAGAGGAGTGAGGAAGTTTTTGTCCCACTATGATCAAGCATCCAAACCTGGGCCTTTTTAAGAGTTGCATCAGGCTCAGTAAGACATGCACCCTCTTGCTTGTTCTCTTCCTCCTGACTCCATTTCTCTGACTTTTGTCTCCCCAGGGGCCAGGCTCAGAAGGAGGGTTGGAGAAAGGTCTGGGTAGCACCTAGCCTCTGGTATGGCAGTTAGAGAACTACTCTAAACAGCTGAAAATGTGTAGGTTCAAGTCCTCTCTGTGACAGGGGGACCTAAAACCTGCATCTCCTTTTTCCTGAGTACTCTAATCACTCTGCTATTGCATCTAAAAAAGTGAGGTTCATTCTTGTCTTTCTCATCCTAAGGCTTTTGCCAGTGTGAAATGTACATATATATATGTTGGGTTTGCATATAGCTGCATGTTTGTCCATCCAGTAGACAGACTAATGAGCGTATATGCAGTAGCTATGTGGATGCTAATGTATCCATACTGCATGGTAAAAGAATTGCCAAAAGCACCACTTACACAGCTGAAAAACTGTCATTTAGGCACATCAGAAGTAATAGAATTTGAGGCCTTGTCCTATTTCAGTTCAAGTTACACTTGTACTTCTACATTTTTAAAGCGAATGGTTGTTGTGATTGTCTCATACCTTAGAGCTCAACTTTTGAAGGACACTGATTTTTAGAAAGCACTTCATATACAGCCTCTGAAAATCAGGCTCTTTTAAGGTATTCCATCCGAGTACCTGAAAAATACAGCCAACCAAAGCCTTCCAATTTTTTGGAAAACTAAGGCCACATTTCTTCCATTTAGATTGAACTTGACATCTGATATAATCTGATCTCATTTGGAATGTATGGAATATAATCAGCTATGTGTCTACCATTCCCAGACTGGATTCAGACCTGATGAAAATGTATACAAAATGCATGAAGGGTCTGATTTGTCTTTAATATAGTCTGACAAGAAACCTTGATCTTTTACTAAGTCTTCTATCCAGACTGCATTCAACACTCAAATCAAATCAGAGCCAGCACAAATGTATTGTATCTGAAACAAAGTATGCTGTGTTTTATCCAGCCCAATCAAATTGACTCCAGGTCCTTATCCGATCTTCCTGGTTGCCCGCAGGAAACCTACATTCATTACAATTTCTCCATTGAGTACAGAGGGAATTCTACTTTTTCTCCTGGCAAAATGCTATGAAGAAGGAATGAGTTTGCCAGTTTTTGTTTTAATTCACTTTTTTTCATGCTGACAATGAAAAAACATAAAAGTATCCATGGACACCTTTGTTCCAAGCAAAGCACAGACTATCTGATTGTTGTTTGCAAACTCTGACCAATAATGCCCTGCCCAAATCAGACCCCCAAAAATTCAATCCAAAATTCTTTTCCTTGGTTATAAACTAGTGATAACAAGAAATATTCACAATTTTAATATGACAGGAGTGCAGAAGTTTTACATGTTAAAATGTGAGCACAGAAGTTTCATACAGAAATAAAATAATTTAAAAATAGAATCATTTACAGAATACAGAAATAAAATCATTTAAGGTATCAATGCACTGGGGTCTTTGAATATGGGCTGTGTGAAATCCAGGACTTGTTTATAGCCACTGGAGTAATCTTATAGATGAATGAACAATAGATAATATCATTGTTTATATCAGATTTGTATCTTTCTTTACTTCCAGTTTGGTTTTGTACTTTATTCTTGGCTAGAACAGTCCCAAAGGCAGATCAGCACAACTTGATGTAATCCCTGGGTAACTCTCAGCATTTTCAGAACATGTCACATAAATGATACATGTGAATTGCTAATGAGTTCACTGTTATCTGACTCCCTGCTCATACCAAACACTCCTTGAAAATTGGGTTTAACAAGTAGTGTTTCTAGATAATCAACTGCAATAGCAGAACAATTCCATAAATGTCCCATAAAACTATTATACTTTTAAACTTGACAGTCCATGAAGAATGAAGCTAAGGATCAGAATAGAAGTGATAAAAGAGTATGGTATTTCAGAACTTTCTGACATTTCTACAATGTTTGAAAAGTTCTAAATCTATGTATTTGATCTCTCTATAACACTGGTATAACTCCATTGACTTGGATATGGTTACTCTTTATTTTCAATAGGGCTGTCCAACTTCTAAGCCTCTGGAGGCCACATCAGCAGGGGGCTGCACACCACATGGGATGTACAAGGTGTAGTGTGTGGACACTTCCTCCTCCCCTACCACCACTGTGCCACACACTTGTGCAGGTTCCACTCCCCACCCTACTGCTGCACCACATGGGTGTAATCCCTCCATATATAGCTCTGATTTTTCCGTCTACCCCAGGCATAGCCCCTGATTCACCCTTAACTCCCTATACTGCCACATTGGGGTTGGAGCAAGGGCAGGAAGTGGCAGCTGGAAGAGGGAGGGGGAGTCTGGAGACTCCAGCTGCTATTGCAGTCAAAGCAATGAGGCAGCAGTGACCAGGTGAGATACTGGGGGCCTCACGTTAGCCCCTCATGGGTTACCAGTTGGACAACCCTGATTTACAGTATTTAAGTTAGGTATATATATTAATATACTAATAATGCCAGCATTCCTGTTTGAAATTTGATTCTATGAATGTGCTCTGAAGGTTGCATTTTGCTATTCATATGGAAGCTTATTATGAAATAAACATTTGTGTTTTCAAAATCTTTAAATGATGGACTAGGTAAAAATCTTTCCTCCATAAAGAAATATGACAGGTAAATGATTGAAATAACCCTTGATTTTAGATATATTCTATTAGATTTGGTAGTTAAATCTAAATTTTAGAATTAGGAACTCTAAATGTGTTCTTCCTAAGCATTAAAAAGAGAGGGTCATACAATTTTCATTATGTCTTTTGAACAAAAATTCCCCTTGCAATTTCCTTAGTAGCTTACATTTGACTTAAATGTTATAATAATGTGGCTATTTTCACTGTAACAGTTTCTTCAATAGGTATTAGAACTAGTTTATTATTTAATACATATTTTACTACTAGTTAATACAATAATTAATATAAAAAGAGAGCAAGCACCCTGTGCAATTACTTTTAGACAAATTTTCGTCATTCTTTATACTTCATTTAACTTTTTCACAAAGTTTGAGTGTATCTTTTTAAAAATCCCATGAATGTATATCAAAATTGCTTTATAAGTTAAAAAATAAAACAATTTTTCAGAGCAAAGTTATTGATTTTAAATGGGCGTTATGTTAAGGTTCTGGAAAAAAGGAAGGCTTAAAATATGTTTCGAAATAGAAGCAGAATGAAAGGTCTGAGGGAGATAAGTAGAGAAAAGGGTCAACTTCAAAAAAGAAAATCCATTTCATAAATAATCTCAGTAAGCAGGAACACACATGAATGCATTCTGGCACTGATAGAGACTACACAGACTTATGACCCTACACTTTCTCTCTTTGCTTATTGTATGTTTAGCAAATAGTATGCAAAAAGCCTTTGGCTATCAGAAGAAATGAATCAGGTGGGATGTTCTTGAAATAACATCTGTCTATGGTGACAGCTTTACAAGTTAAATAAATAAACGTTTGCTCACACTGCCAGATTGCTCTGGAGGAGGAGTAGAAAGATGAGTAGCAAAACACTGACCACATGTCTGGATGGAATAGTTCCAATTTCCATAAGGAAACAGGCAAACAAATTCCTAAATCTTCCAAGTTCACCATACACTTAACCATAGCTCCTAATTACTTAAAAACAACTAGGAGGAACCTAAATAAATTTTGAAGTTAAGAATCTCATTTCTCAGACATTTGCAAACAGCAGCCAATAAATTACTGCAAACATCCATGTGCTCTTCCTTGAAAAGTTCTGGGATAATTGCCAGCAAGCTGCAGTGCATCCGACACTGAATACAACATGGGAAATGCAAAATGCCTGTTCGTGTCAAATATATATGCTGTGAGTTCATTAAATGCCCTCTCAAATAACTGTTAAATGCATGTATATCCTATAGCATGTCCTTAAAAAACACGAAAACTTAAAATCCATCATCAGAAACCACTTTATCTGCATTGTGTAAGTTGTCCAACATCATTTCACAACATACATCAGACCCACTGACTAGCCACACTCTTGCCCACTGTGATGAATTGGATTTTCCTTGTTGCTGTATGTGCAGTTATTGTGGGGCACTCAAAACATGCTCCATTGCAACAGAAAGCTTTTGTTGTAAACCTTTTTAAAGACTGGTGAAACCTATACTCATTTTTATCACTAGCATAAGCTGGTTCAATTCTATTGATTTCAATGAAGTTGCACCGATTTACGACTGATAGTTTGGGCCTGTTTCGCTACACCCCCCACAATTGGTGTGCTGGTTTATAATAGGTACATACATCATGAACCTTGTTTCATAGGGACAGTTTTAATCCCACTGATATTTCTGGCCTTTTGCTCTTCCTAAATAGGAGTTGCTTTATTGGAATTTAATGTGGGAGTTCTGATTCAAGTGTAAATCCAAGTGTTAGTATCCTTTCTTTTACCTGTCACCAAGAAAGACTTGGATAAATCTTGAAATTATCAAATACATTTCAGCTACATTGAATGTAGCATAATTAAAAATATAAAAGAAAATGTGGTTATCATTAGACATATTTATTGAAAACATAGAGTATGAGCCCAATTCTCAACAGATATAAAGCAGAATAACTTAACTGATGAAGTTTATTCATGATGGATACATGGAGTTATGCCTATTTATGCCACTGGAGGATTTGACTGGCATAAATGTAGGGCTGACTCAAAGATTCACATTCAGCCACAGAGCCATCTCATATCCCAGCAGTGCCTGGCATATCCTTGATATACAATTTTATGCTAAAAGAATCTGGATTTTTGGAAGTGCATTAATCTACCACTGGACTTAGCTTTCTGAGAAATCCTATCATGTAAAGGAGGAAATGATTACTGCTAGAAAAGAGTTCTAAATCAAAATGACAGCACAGTCTTTGTTATGAGCTGTATGTCCTACCTGGAGCGAGCGTAGTCAGACTGGAATCAAACTGTAGACTTATGCATATATATCTCTCTACCCCTTGCACCCCCCAACTCTGGATTTTTATCTTTCAGCCTTTGCTAGTGTATCCACTACTTTGAACCTCTAATGAGAGTTGGCAGCTCCACTGTACACAGTGGACTTGTCAGTGGTTTACCCAGTAGTGAACTAGGACAAAGCAAGCAGGACACCTGTCCAGGCTATGAGGAGCCCTCCCCTCCTCACCCCACCCCCACTCCCATACACACTATGAATCTTTATCACAGCCCTACATTGCCCCTGCCAAGCTGTAGGAGCCAGGCAGCACAGTGCTGCACCTAACACTGTATCTAGAGGGCAAATGGGGCAGGCAGAATGGTTCTTCCCCCTTCCTGCTCCTGGGAGCCTTTGCCAGAATAAGCATAGCTCTGTTTCCAATATGGACATATTGGAGGAGGTGGAGGGAAGGGTGGTGAATGGGGCACCAGGATCTTCTCCCAGGAATCCTGGTCATGGGGCTCCTGTCGGAGCTGCCACTGCAGCTGCTCTGGACAGATAAGATTTCCCTTTCCATCACCCTTGCCTTCTCTCCCAGCCCTCAGTCTACCATGGTCAGCATACCCAGTCCCCCCCCCCCCGGCCAGTCTGGCTGGGGTGTTCCATGAGCTCACTGCGCTACTGAGTTTACTACCTATAAGTGTGCAAGTGCACTTGCACATATCTCTATTGAGCTATCTGAAAGTGGACAAGTGTTAGAATTTTTATCAAAACAAACCTGAGTTTATATCCCAACAATACGCTGAAGGAGGCTTATTCCTCACAGAGCAGATAAAAAGTTAGAGACAGGATAATGTGGTTTGCTTCCTCATCTGCAAATTGAAGATAACAGCACTGCCTTTCCTTGTTTGGATTGTGAGATGTTAAGGTAATATTGTAATCTGGACAATAATAGTATCTAAGAGTGTGTTAAAAGAGGGCAAAACAAGATCACATTTGGATCTGAAAATAGAGCATGACTTTCCAAATGAGAGGCAGCATTAGCCTGAGCTCTAGATTCAAGAGAACCTCCCCAAGCAGCACAGCATTAATTGTAAGCAGTGTGTGAATCTCATTGAAATCAATGTTTCAAGTTAATCAAATAGGTGCTGTCCTAAACAGGGTTGGACTTGAGCGTGGGCATAAAGTCAGGGTTTAGTATACAGCTTACTGCTCTGGTTTTGTGTTTTTGGTTTCGTTTGTTTTGTTTGTTTGTTTTTTACCGTCTTCCTTGAAATTGCCTAGAAATTGAATCTCTTATCTAGAAATTGTGTAATGATACTTGGAAGATATTTGCATCCACCTAAAGAACCTTTTTAGTTCTAGTTTTAAATTAAGGACCCATGTGGTTTCAATCCTTTGATAAGTAAAGCAACAGGATTTCACACCAGTCACACCAAAGCTCAGTTACTTTTTAGTCACAGTAGTGAAACGATGCGTGAAACTGACTGTACTGTAAAATCCCATTGTTATACGGATGAGGAAATTAACTGGCTCCATACAGAAAGGCAATCTGGAGACATATCTGAGCTTTCTGCAGAGAATGTTCTTCAGATAAATTGCGCTTTTTTGTTAAGGATTTACAAATGGTGTTTTAAAGCCAATTAAACTCTTGGAGCAGTTCTCAAGTGTCTGTTTGATGCTATCAGAATAAGGGATATTCTTTTACAAATGTGTGTTGCCTCCTCAGTTTGTCTGATCAAGCAAAGGAAATCTGTGGGGCAGCATCAAAAATTAACTTCAGTACTTATCTCTAGGGGCACTTGTCTATGTAATCGGCATTTACATACTAAAAATGCTCCTGGTTTAATTTTCCTTACTTAGTTTATGATGACTAAATCAGTAACTCAGACGTGATTTACCACACAATAACTTATTATGCTATAACTAGTAAAATGTGCTAGGGGTGCACATCAGAACAATTTTACCCTCTGCCCTTTTGATATTTTGGTTGGTTTATTTTCTTGGATTGTGCCAGGTTGCTTTTGGGGGGGCGGAGGGGGTTGTTGGCAGTTTTGCTTGAGAGATATGCATTTGGGGGGGAGGTTGAGTTCAATAAGCAGTGCTGCCCACCTCCCCTGCAAAGCTTCACACTTTTTTCTGGGCGCTTCTTGCTTGTTGCACGAGGCGCTGCTGGGTGGGGAGGGAAATGTTTTCATGCAAAGGTCCACAAGAGTGAGCCTGCCTACCTCCCCCTCACAAGTCTGGATTGGCATTGGGGGTCTGTACCACAGGCCTCCCAAAGGGGCTGCCCCCCTATCCAAGCTCGGTCCAAAAGTAGTTCCACCCCCTGCTTTTTCTGCACGCTTATTGCACTGGTCGCTAGGTGTGGGGCACACTTAGGGCTACACAAAGGTACACAAAGGGTCTGGCTGCCTCCCCCCATCCCCTGCCACCTCCCTGTGTGTTGGCATCTGGGTATCATGTACCCAGGCTATCCAGGCTAAAGCCTGAATGGAAACATTGCTACAGAAATATTTATGCAAAACAGAAAAAATCTTGTGTCTCCTGTTGTTTGTATCCTCACATCAAAAAGCAGAATTTTTTTCCAAAGCTGAGAACCAGCATGGAGGTGGCCTGAGGTTATTATCGAGGTTGATTTGGATTCCTTGGGTATCCCGTGCCCAGGACAGCTTCCCCCAAAGTGGGGTTGGGGGGGGCTGCGATCACTCTACTCCAACTCCCTCTCCCCGCCCCGCCCCCCCACCCTGTGATCACCACACAGTGGCCAGCATGAACTAAGACCCCCACCCCTGCACAGCAGGGGCATAGTGTGGGTTGAGGTGAAGAAGGAAACAGCCCAGGCTCAATGAGAGGAATTTTCTCATCACTTAGTCTATTTGCATGTCAGTCTTTTAACTGCTGCATTGGCAGATTATCATCGCCTGCAGTCAAAACCCCCCAGCCTACAACCAGATCCCTTCAATACTTGTTCCCCCTCCTGTCGTCTACCCCCCCGCCCCAAACTTGCCCTTCTTCTCTGGTACTCCTGTTCCTTCTAAGCCTATTTTTGTCCCCAGCAGCATGTCCCTGTCCTCCTTTGACCACCGTCTGCTTGCCATTCCTCTGCCTAACAGTCATACTGCTGCCCCTTTCTGGGAGTGCAGCGTGTGCGGGTCAGGAGTGAGGGGCATCAGCTGGGCTGAAGGGGCAGGGGGCTGCAGGTAGGGAGTGAGGAGCACCAGCTGGGCTGGCAAGCTGCAAGTTAACTAGGAATGAGAGGCACTGGCAGGGCTGGTGGGGCAGTGGGCTTCAGGTTTGGAGTCATGGACACTGGCAGGGCTGGGAGGGGCAGGGGCTACCACCTGTGCCAACCACCAGCCCCCACGCACTCGAGCCACAACCCATAGGTCACTGCAGGGAGGGGAGAGTCATTCACTCTTGGGGAAGCTTGGGTCCTGCGACCCACCCAGCTCTGGGTTGTAATGGCCAATTATAACAGTGTATGGTACGGGCCATGCTAAACTGGTATATGTGGCCGTTGCACCCAGCCTTGGGATGTATGTCAGCCCTTCCATACACTGTTAAATGGAACTGTTAAACCCCAGAGTTGGGCACATCTCTGCCTTCCCCATGCACTGTTATATATGGCTATTACACCCCAGAGCTAGGGCAACCCCAGCAAGAGTGAGGGAAGTGAGGGGCACTGGCAGGGCTGGTGGGTAGTGGCTTGGCTATAAAGCATGATCATGTTTTCTGTGTTATTGTTGTATATTGTGCCTCCTGTAGGACTGGAAAGGACCATTTCCCATCCCCAGATCATTACCTTAAGATTCCTCAACAGAACCTGTAAAACCAGTTGAGTGACTCTGGCCAATCCTGGAGTGCCGACCCTATTTACGTTTTCACTGACATCCTGCCACACCTTGAGCTTCTTTCATTTCTTGGAGTCTCAGAACAGCAGAGACTCCCCATGCCTGAAGAAAGGTGACTGCACCTGAAAGATTACCAAGAACTTTTTTCCAACTACTCAGTTGGTCTAACAAAAGATATCACATCTACTCAAAGAACCTTGTCTGCCTTGTCCTTAGACCAACATGGCTACAACCAAAAACCCAGACCCCCTTGGAATTGCTTTGTCTGCATTAACAGTGCTCCAATGAAGATGTTTTTTGGCTGGGGCCCTGGATGAGGGCACTGGCAGGGCTGGGTGGCAGGGACTGCAGGTTGGAAGTGAGAGGCACCCCAAAGTGTGACAGGTCAGTGACCACACTCTTTTTGACTGAGCAATTTTCTTTTTCTTTTTTTTTTTCTTTTCATAGTCAGACATGGTTTCATCATGTTATGCCATAGAGTACAAGGACCCTAGGTCTGCTTTATGAGCAGAGACTTGAAATCTGACAGTGCATTGTCCTATCAGTATTTCACAGTAACCCTATTTGCATGTCAATTCTGGTTCCTCCTCAGCTCAGATTACAGTTCTCATCAGTCTGTGCCTTGAGGCAGACCTCCGAACCTGGCTTTCCAGGAGTTTGAACAGACACCACTTCTATAAACCATATAGTTTCCTCTTCTAGAAGCAGACTTCTGTGATGTGACTGATCTAGGGTCAGCAATATTATTGTTTTCTTATCGCTTACCCCATTAGAAATAGAGGAAGCTATGCCCTAGCAAGCAGACAAATCCCCATTCCTGCATTACCTTCCAGTATGCCAAGGCCTATTCCCAGAGCTACCTGACCCATACCACACATGCACCCAATGCTGTATGTTAGGGTTCTCTCCCAGAATTGGCAAAAGCCTGCTTAGCTGTAAGCCATGCACTTTATTTGCTCTGTTCATCAGTCAGCCACCCCCCACATTTCTGAGGTCCCAGGAACATTTCACTTGCAAAATACCCTGCCAGCCCACTTCTGCCTGGGCCTGCAGCTGTGGGGGACCCCCTGCTCACAGTGAGTGGCCTGCTCTCACCATCCACTGTTTTGGTGCACCCCAGGCCACATGATAAGGTTTGCTCCCTGAATTTCAAACTGCCTGCCTCTACTGAAGGTCAAGGAACATCTGCACCACACAACCCCTTCCCCACCCCCCGCCCACTGCCCCTGGTGGTGTGGGGCAGGGACCCCTGGCTGGCAGTGACTGGCCTTCTCACCATCCGCTGTTTCGGGGTGGCCAACACCAAGGCTACAGGCTATAGTTCATGAGGCTGCAATTTGTTCCTTTAATTCCCAGGTCCTTATTCCTGGTTCCCAGTTCCTTTTTCAAAGCTAATTTATACCCAATAAAAGCTTCTTATTAATGAATTACACATTCTAAAGAGAGAGAATTTCATTAGCTATGCATATTTACCAAATAATATGTAAATTAATATCCTGCATCCACCATGCCTGTGTACCACCAGGGACTCTCCTGGACACCTCTGACCAGAGTCTTGCACAGCCCAAAAAGCATGGCCTGATTGACAACTCCATTCACACTGTAATAAGTATATGGGCTTGAATAAGGAATTTCTTATTAGAGACGGAGATGGGAGACTGGGATTAGAGATGGAAATCCTTCTTAGGCCCCCACACACCATGACTTTCTGCCATTAGGGGTCTCTCCCAGACATCTCTGACTAGAGTCTTGCCTGGCTCAAAGTGCTGTTTGTTCGTGCCATGCTGCCAACTCACAGCCCCCCATGCACACTATACTAGGTATATGGGCTTGAATAAGGAACTGTTTTTTGGGCTAGGTGTCCAGGAGAGTCCCCAGTGCCAGAGGCATAGCATGGGGTGTCCCTAGCTCTGGGGTGTAACAGCCACATATAACAGTGTATGGGGAGGGCTGAGATACACCCCAGAACTGGGTGCAATGGCCACATATACCATTTCATCACAGCCCTCCCCATACACTGTTATATGTGGCCATTACACTCCAGAGAGCTGGGTGCACCTGAATCAGTCCTGGGTCGACACGGCTGTGTCCAGAGAGATGAGGAGACAGTACCATGGTCAGTGTCAGCTGGAGCTGTCCTGGCAATGAGGGAACTGCCTGAGTGACCAGTGGGGTCACCCTAAAACCAGTACCCCAGCAAGGCTGACAAATGAGGTGTGAAACCCCTGGTGTGCACCCCCATTGGAAAGCCCGATGGGCTGCATGGTGCCAAAGGGTGCAGGGACAGTGCTGGAATGGGCAGCTTCCCTGTCACCTAGCAATGTTGGTGACTCCATTAATCCCCGAAGTCTGTGAGTGCCTCGACAAATCCCCAAAGGCAAGAGTGCCTAGCTCAAATAGAACCCCATTTTTGGGTTTTAAAATAGGTGTTGCCAAAAATGGGGGTGTGGGGGGAAGGCAAGAAAGACCAGAGAAAGACCAGGCTTTGCAATGGTTTGGTGGCCAGCCAGGGTAGGGTGCACCCCGAACTTGCTGTCTATGCCACTGGAGGATTGTCCCAAAAAACCCTGACTAGAGTCCTGCTGGGCCCAAAGCGCAGTTTGTGTATGCCATGCTGCCAACTGACAGCCCCCCCCCCCCCCCCATACCCCCTGCACTAAGTGTATCAGCTTGAATAAGGAACCACTTTTGGGCTGGGATTATGGCTGGGCTGGAAATCCTTCTTGGGCCACCCTACACCATGCCTCTGTGGCACTGGAGGACTCTCCTGGATTTATCTGACCAGAGACTTGCCCGGCCCAAAGCTCGATTTCTTCATGCGAGGCTGCCAGCTGACAGCCTCCCCATACCCGTTGTACTAAGTATAGGGACCTGAATAAGGAACTCACTTTTGAGCTGAGATTAGATTGAAATCCTTTCTGGGCCATCTGACACCATGCCTGTGTGGCACTGAGGGACTCTCCTGGACACCTCTGGCCAGGGTCTTGCCCAGCTGAAAGTGTGGTTTGTGCATGCCAGACTGCCAACTGACAGTCGCCCTATGCCCACTATACTAAGTACACGGGCTCAGATAAGGAATTTATTTTGGGCTGGGATTAAAGGTGAAAATTTTTCTTGGGCCACCCCATGCCTCTGTGATTTTTCTAGTTTTCAGATTTTCCTGGAACTGGGCTGGTTTTGGGGCTGGGATTACAGCTGGAAATTCTTCTTGGTCCAGCCCATGTGGTCAGGGGTGTCCAAGAGAGTCCCCCAGTGCCACAGAGGCATGGCATGGGGTAGCCCTAGCTCTAGGGTGTAATAGCCACATATAACAGTGCATGGGAATAGCAGATATGGGTGTAACAGCTGCCTAGGTCTGGGGTGTAACAGCTGCATATAACAGTGTATGGGGAGGGCTGAGACACACCCCAGGTCTGGGTGCTAATCTGTATTTCTGCTGCTCCTGTGCAGGGGCCTGGCCAGGAGCCATACCACTCCTGGGGCAGCTGCTGGTGAGCCCCTAGCTGGGCAGGGAATTCAGCTTGTGGGACAGCTGGTGGTGAGCCCCTGGTTGAGCAGGGAAACACAGAGCTCCCCAGGCCCAGTGCTGCTCCACTCCCAGCTCCTGTGGAGAGCCAGGTACCACACAGTGCTCGGACAGTCTGGGACAGAGAGTGACACTGTTCTAGTGCTGATTGGTTCCTGGGGGGAATCAGAAGCTGAGCAGCACAAGGACCAGGAACAGAGGACTCCCCAGTCCCCTGTGGCTCACTGCTGGTATGGCTGACTGGGAGCAAATTTGCTCCTGGTCAGCATCTACATGAGCAGTATAGTACCTAATAAGCAGGTAATCAACCTGTATTTACAGGTGGTAAAAAGCCACACATTTGCCTATTTTCCTGCAGAGTATCTGCTGCACATGGTTATGTTGTGATACATTACTGCGCAGTAAACTAATCTAATGCATAGGAAAGCGGCACCATCTACATGTGTGCAGCAAGTACTGCATGGTATTATTAGTCTAATGTGCTGCTTTCTAGAACCTGTATATATAGGTACTAGAGAATGGCACATTAACTAATGCACTTTACTGAATGTGTAGACTCTGACTGGAAGCAAAGTGCTCCTGGTCAGCCTAGGCAGCAGAGGGTCACAGGGGGCAGGGAGAGCTGTCTCAGCTCAGTAGGACTCTTTCTGTGAGCCACATAGAGATCAGGACCCATCAGCAGCTGCCCAGCAGCTGAGACAGCTCTCCCTGCCCCAGAGAGACCAGGATGGGGCTGGAGCTTTCCCTGCCTGTTGCAGCGGGACAGAGCAGGACAAGAGCAGCCCTGGACTGGACTGCTCCTGTTGGGCTCAAACAGCTCCTGACGGGGGCACACATATAGATACCCACTGAGGAGTGCTTTAATGAAGCTGAATTTTCTGCACAGAAAATTCAGGCATATTATTGCCCATGGAGGTATCTAAATAAGATATTTACTGCACAGTAGACTAGTTACCTGGGCAGTAAACATTGCACATCTACATGTGCACCCCTGTTAGGCTGAAGTAAATTAATTAACTCCACAGAACAATATTACTTGTAAATACAAGTACTAGTACTGTACTGCTGCAAAGTTTTTACTCTGCAGCAGCACACGTGTAGATACTGCCCGAGCTGGCTGGGGCATGAGGGTGCTTCAGTGCAGGGGCTTCCTGCTGGTTAGCCCCATGCTGAAGCACCTTTGTGCTTCAGTCAGCCCCTCTGTACCACATCGAGCTGGGGGGAGCAGCCCTGGGCTGTCAGGCTGACCCTCCAGGCCCCCAGCCAGTCAGGGGGCCTGACCCCTCAATGTGCTGTGGGCCCAGGTAAACATAAAGACACAGCACCCAGGAGTAATCAGCTCCAGCGCAATAAGCCCCAGAATTTAATCATGTTCATTAACTGAACATGTAAATGCAGCCAGTTTGTCCATTTAAATATGAACTGTGCTACCAGTTTAAGGCCTGTCTCAACAAAGCCCTGGGAAGCCCTAGGGCTGGTCCTACTTTGAGCAAAGGGTTGGACTAGATGACCTCCTGAGGTCCCTTCCAACCCTCATTTTCTATGATTCCATGATACTATGGGGCAATATTCAGGAGTTCATAGCATTTATGACTCTAAGTAAAAACTATAGGATCTCTAGGTTCTCAGCAGTCCCCCAAAATCAGGATTGTTATGTCTCAAATGTAGATCCTGAGAGCTTTTGTATGCTTACTTTGGAATATCTATCATTTTTCCTGGGTAGGTAATGATGGTGGGGGAGAAGGACATAATTAAGAACCTAAAGCTTGGGCATATTGCCATAAGTATCAGTGAGAAAACCACACACATCACATCAATCTAAAAAAACTAAAACTCCTCTGCAGCCCCCCACACCTGCCCATCAACATAGCACCCTTTCTTTTTATGGCCCTCATTTAGAAAAAGCCTGAAAAAAGAGACCCCATAAACAAAACTGGTGTCAATCAAATGTTGAAGATCACCAAATCCAGGCTAGTGCACATAGTACATGCCAGAACCACAAACCGTTCACAAGGGAGTGCTTTGCCATTTAAATCTGGCAATTTAAACACTGTGGCTAATTGCAGTTGCCACAGTGTGACTCATACATGTGCTGTTTGCATGAAACTGCTTAATAAGTCGGCACGCTCAATCTGCATCAATCACAACATACAAATAGTATAAAGCACGCGTGGGCAAAATACGGCCCATGGGCCTGAGTGCCAGCTGATTAGATCCAGCCTGCAGGCAGGCAGGCACCCACCAATTAATTGTATGTGGCCCCACCCACAGCTGGGCCTGCTGCGCTCTGCCTGGGGCTGAGTCCTGCCCAGGGCAGAGCGTGCTGCACTCCCAGCCTCCTCCACCAGCAAGTAAAGCTTCTGAGCAGGGCTGCTGCTGCTGCCACCACCGCGGCTGCCCAGGTAACTGCTGGGCTCGCCCATCCTCCAGCAACTCCTTCTCCTGTCCCTGCTGCAGTGCTTCAGGCAGCAGATAAGGAAGGGAAGCTGCAACGTTGAGGGGAGTGGGGTGGGCTCTACCTGCAACTTACTCTGGTCCTCTCATGCTGAGTGAGGGAGCATGTGTGGATGGAGGGGAAGGGAGGTACCTGAAGGAGCTCGGCCGCTCACAAAGCCATGATGGGCAGGCTGGGACAGACAGGAGAGGAGGGAACAGCAGCAGGAGCAGCATGCACTTGGTGCAGCCCTGCCAGGCTGACACGTGAGAGAGAAACAACAGCAGCAGGAGCCAGCGTAGGCTCGGCTGCAGTCCCCGCTGGGCAGGCGTGGGACACAGATTAAGAGAGCTGATGATACCAGGCTCGGCTCCCTGTCCCCTCTCTAGGGGCCTCTGTTGCTGCTGGCCAGCAGCAGCTGCTTTCTTGCCCTTTGCAGCATGCTGCAAGCCAGGCAGGCAGTGCCAATCCCCTTCCCCCTGACCCCACCCATGGAGGGGCTTTGCTAAGCCCCATTGCAACAAGCAGGTGGGGGGAAGCCCCCCCACATCCCCCAACCCCCACACACACCCTCACACAGTCTACCCCCTCTCCATACCTGCACACACACCCAACACTGTCTCACACACCCCAGCATATACATCCCACACACATACACTCACACCCTGACCCCCACCATACACACACCCCCTCACACCACACCATACCCACAAACACACCCCACACCTCAACCACACACCTCCCCACATGCCCTACGCATCCCACATCCATGCATTTGCACACGCCCCACACATACACCTCCCCACACATGCACCCATATCCCCTCACACACCATACCCCACCCCCTCATCAAACTCACACACACATCCCACACCCACATGTACTCCCCTGCTATACCCCCACACACCACCCTTGCACCATACTGATACCCCCTACCCATCCCTCCACACATAATATACAAGCAAACTCCCACCCCTAAAAGGAGTACTTCCTGGACAAGGGGAGAGACTCACAGTGGCAAAGGTCAGGGGTTACAGGGCAGAATGGCAACTGGGGGGCGGGGCACCTGTCAAGGGGCAGAGCTACCCTTGCAGCCCTTGTTGCCTCACTGAAACTCATTAAGTAACCCTCCAGTCGAAATAATTGCCTGCCCCGGTATAAAGGTACAGTTCCATATAGTATGCATTACACTAACTCACTGTGCATATGAGAACAGCTATACACTGGAAGAGAACTGCTGTACACCCTTTATGAAAGGAAAGTGATACATTCCATGTGAGCTCCATGCAGAGATGGATATCAGATGCATTCACCCTGTTAGAGTGGAAGTTGTAGGTGATCTGTTCATCAGCAAGCCCTCTATGGAGAAAAACTTGTCACAAGTAGCCCTGTGCCCTGCAATCTATTAGTAAAATCCTTGTGATGCAGGACCAAAAGACTTGGGTATTACATGCTAACTTAAACTATATTTATATACCATTTGCAAATGATTCCATAATATCTTAGGATAACATTAAATAATCCAGGAAAGACTGTTTCCTCCTGCGCGTAGTATTATTTCCTTAGCATTATGGAAATAATTTAACATACACTGGGCACATCCACACATGCAATCACATGTGCTTGCAGCAGCTGAAATAGAAACAGTATAAATTTGAGCCAGGGCTTTTTGCCTCAGTGCACATGCCTGGACATGTACTTTGGTGTAGGAAAAATTGTGCTACTTGCATCAAAATTACCCTGCCTAGCTCCTCCTGGATCTGCAGTCAGGGTGAGCTAGAGCCAAGGGCCAGCAACTGTGCTATCCCCAGCAGTATAAAAAGCTACCCTGTTCTAGCCCCAGCAGTACAAAAAGCTGCCCTGGCAAGTAGCTCAGGGCTACTCACTCTCAGGAGCTTCTGGGGCCTGACCAAGTGGTACCTGGGGACACTACCCCTTGTGCCAGCTGGACTGCTGAAGCAGCTCTGAGAGTTCCCTGCATCCTTTACCCACTGCAGCAGTCTGGCAGTGGGGGCTGCTGCCTGGCTGTGACCTGCTGCACACCTGCCAGGCTCGGATGGGAACTGCAGAGCCAGTAGAGGCTTTCAAAGCATTTGATGAAATGAGCTCAAGTTAATGAAAGCTTATGCTCTCTATATACATATTTAGTTAACATATAAGGTGCATAACGACCTTGCCTTCTGGAAAAATTTACCTAACACACTGGAATGTTATCCCAGAGACACGTTGCAGCTTTTCCCCCCTTGACTAAATATCAACATAGCACCCTTTCTGGGTGGTTTTGTGGAAGACCAAGCTTCTAGTTGCCTCAGGGCATGATCCGGGATGGTGCCCTGCCCCCCTTTTTTTCCCCACATTTTTGTTTTTAACTGGTCTAATTTTGCCCCCATGCCGCAAATTTGCAGTGCAAAGAACATTTTTTCGTTCCTGCATGTGCCTCTTGCAGCATCTCAAAGGGGTTTGAGACGCTGCAAGACACATGTTCATGCTCGTGTGGATGTGCCCATTAGGGTTAGCATGGGCAGTCACTGTGCAAGTTTCTACTTGCACCTTTTCATTGCAGCTGTCTCTCATCTATCCTTTTCCCTGCCCCACCCACTTATAGATTTCATAGACATTAGGACTGGAAGGGACCTCGGAAGATCATCGAGTCCAGCCCCCTGCCCAAAGGGCAGGAAGTCACCTGGGGTCATAGGATCCCAGCAAGATAAGCATCCAGTTTGCTCTTGAAGGTGTTCAATGTAGGCGCTTGAACCACCTCCGTTGGCAGGCTGTTCCAGACCTTGGGGGCTCGGACAGTAAAGAAATTCTTCCTTATGTCCAGCCTGAAACAGTCTTGTAGCAGTTTATGACCATTCGACCTAGTCGTCATCCCTTGGGGCGCTCTGGTGAACAAATGTTCCCCCAGATACTGGTGGTCACCCCTGATAAACTTATAGGTGGCCATCAGATCACCCCTGAGCCTGCGCTTTTCCAGGCTAAAGAGCCCCAGGGCTCTCAGCCTGTCATCGTAGGGTCTGCTTCCCTGACCTCTGATCATGCACGTGGCTCTTCTCTGCACTCTCTCAAGCTTCTCCACATCCTTTTTGAATTGTGGAGCCCAAAACTGGACGCAGTACTCCAGCTGCGGCCTCACTAAGGCCGAGTACAAGGGGAGAATGACATCCTGGGATTTGCTTGAGAAGCATCTATGGATGCAAGCCAATGTTTTGGCCGCTTTACTAGCCGCAGCATCACACATACCCTCCCTTCACTTATTTTAAGCTCTAGTTCTGGCCCTGGCCCAGCTTAGCTCAGAGCTGCCACCACAGCTTGTGGCCAAACTGGGGCCACCACAGCTGCTGACTGCCTTGGAGCCAGACCCACCCAGAAAGTAAGTGGTAGAGGGATGCAGGAGGTGGGGGGAGCAGGAGTTGGGGGAGGATGGCAGCAGGGAACCCATGGCAAGAAGACAGGAAGCAGGTCACAGGGGAGGCAGGCACCAGGGAGAGATATTAGGTGGGCAGGCACAGGCACACGATGGGTTGAAGCAAGGGTGGGAAGGGCAGGGGTTATGTTGTGGGAAGCTGGGAGCAAGGGACGAAGGGGAAACACTGGGGAGGGGCAAGAGAACGGCAGGAAAGGTGGCAGGGGGGTAGGAACGAGTACAGGACAGAAGGGGATAGGCAGTAGGGAAGTGGGGATACGTGGCAGGCAAGGCAGGCACTGGTGGGGCAAATAGCAAGGGGGACAGGGAGCAGATGGGAGAAGGCAAAAGCACAGGAGCAGGCAAGGGGCAGGGTTGCAAGGGGAAGGGATTTGGCCTCTCGGCCCCCCACTGCTGCTTTCCCTACCACAGTTGTGGGGGAGACAAGTTTCATAAAATCATAAAATAAACAAGATATGCTGAAAAATTATAGCAAATTTATAATTTTCTATTGATAGACTCTAATTATAGGGTGGTCACCTTAAATTTGAAGTCCTCTTAGATTCAGGTAAACATGGGAATATTTTGCAAACTAATCTTTGCTTTATCTTTAAGCAAAGATGTCTTTGGAATTTCCTGATGGGAATTATGGAGGGAAAACAAAAAGCCTCTTCCATGTGAAAAGAAGAATTAGCCTGAGGGAAAAGGAATGAAAGGGAGTGGCTTTGAAGAATGACAGCATAGTACAAAATATCATCTGTTAAAACAAAAAAATCAATATTCTCTATTCTTCAAAGTCCTAGCTAAGGACAATTGGGGTATATTTTTCTCTCGGTGCATGAGTGTACTAGAAACTCCCATTGATTTTGTGTTGATATCAAGAGGGAGATATATACCTTCTTTGTAGCAATACTAGTTCTCTTGAGAGAACAGATGAGATTTAATCATGAGATGTATCAGAATTGCTACAACATGTCCAAAATTCTGATTTATCTGCTAGATTTCCACCAATCATATCAACATATTGTATAACAAGTGGAGTTTAGATGAGTGTGGTAAATTATGCTTCTATAATTCAAACAGCCACCTTTGCATATATATTTGGAATATATAAATATTTTAAAGCCACGTATGTAAAGGTGCATGTTTAAAAAATACACTTTTCCCTGCAAAATTGTATAAATCAATGGTAATGCACAATTTACTTTTTGACATTTATTAGTATATAGATTGACGCCTGAAATTACAGATGGTATAAACTGGTATCGTTCTACTGACTTCAGTGGATGTTTGCACACAATTAAAGTAAAATGCATGCATAAGTGTTTTCAAGATTTGAATTTTGAGTTCACTAGTACATAGCCTTCTGTTGTTGTTGCTTAGTTCTATGTCTTTATATGTTGATTTAACTATTAGCTCCTATCATTTGCTGAATCTTGCTTATCAGTTGAAACTTCTTTTGATTTGAATTTAGTTATTTTTTCCAAACATAATGAATACTATCAATATTAGTTTCCCATCTTTCAATGCTTCCTTTCTCTATAATTCAATGCCTTTTTAAAATCAAAGTAAATCTTTTGAACCATCTTTTATCAATTAAGAATGTACTTCCTAAGAATCTTAATTTGAATTTGCTAATGATTGCTATTTCAATATGAAGAGCATTCTCTTACGGGACACAAACTGAGCTGCAAACTACAGATTGCATTAGACAGTTCCCTACATCTGTAGAAACACATTTTTAACTTCCCAGTAATGAATCCAACACAAAATCTGAATAACACCCAAAAGATAATAACTTCCAAAGAATAAAAATAGGGAGGGGGAGTTGGGGAAGAGGAGGGCATTAAGTCCTTATTTTAAAAAATTGTAAAAATGGCTCTCAGGGTATTTTTTACTTTTTGTGAATTTTAAAAAGTAAAACTAGAAACAACTTTTGATCTCAGAACCGCCAATGATAATCTATAATTTTTGTTTAATTTTTCGTGGGTAACTCACCTTAGTGAAGAAGTGTGCAAGGACATTTCAACCGAGTCATGGTATTAGACAATCTTTATAAATTTTAGATTAATTACTTGCTTTTATTTAGTGGCATTTACAAGGACTAATTGAAATTGTAGACTGTTAGTGTTAAATGGTATGCAAACATGAGGTGAGAGACAAGACAATCCAAAGGGTGTTCATGGTCACACAGGAGCAAAGAACTCAATTTCTAACTTGCAGTTTATTGTCTTACCCACTAGGGAGCTGATCTTGTGCCATGAAACTCTGTAGAATTTTTGTTATGTGCTTTAGTAGGGGCAATAAGGGCTTCACACTGCCCCTTAGTTATGTAAAACTTGGAATATTTTGTAAAACATTTATATTTACCTTTTAAATAATTGGGTTCTATGCTTAATTTATTTTCCAAATGATGCTAGAGGCTAAGATAGATAATCAAAAAACCCCAGGCTGAGTCATGATTCAATCTTCACAGGTTAGTTCAAGCTGTGTAGATTGAACTGTTAAGCAAGTGAAGGAACATTCACTTTTGAACTTTTGATTCTGGCACATGCCTGCAGTGGGCCAAGCCAGAAGCCAGGGGGCACTAGAACATGAATTTCTGCTCAGCTGGAGCAGACAGCTGGGCCAAGGCTAGCCCACTAACCCTGCAAGGGCAGGTGTAAAACATCCCGGGATGCTGGGGATGGTGGCTAGGGACAGACATTCAAGAAGCCTGAGCCTGAATTGATTCAATCTTTGCAAGTTAGTCTAAGCTGCTCAGCTTAAACTGATTAATAACTGGACAGACATTCTCTGGTAAACCAGGAAATGCAAGCATGTGCCTGCAGTGGCTTAAGCCAGAAGCTGCTAGAGTGTGCCTGCCAGGGAGGAAAGAGAGACACCCTCCAAGGCTCTCACCCCCACCTGCTGGAGCATAGGCAACCTGGCCAGGCACCAGCAGAGGCTAGCAGCAGCGGGGAGGGGCAGCGGCTGCCAGACTGAGTGGGGGTGAGGAAAAATCCTTTCTCTGAAGCAAACATGTATTGAACACAGCAGTTTGCAAAACATACAACAGGGAACTACCAAAAATCTTTGCCTAAGCTAAGATATAGCCCAGTAAAACACAGTATACACAACTTAGTATAACTTAAAGTGTAAAGCAGGAAGACAAGAGAAAGCCTTGCATAAGTTTTACTAATCCTGAGGGCAGTGTCTCCTTACAGCCAGGCATTCAGAAAGGCTTTGTTTAGGTTTCATGGGTTCTGCTTTATAATGTAAATGTAGCTCTCTGCATTCTTTGGTCTGGAACTTCCAGCCAGAAACTGTCTGCAACTTCCCTGAACTGCATCTCCAGCACACGTGTGATGATTGCCAGGTCTTTGCCAACACTTCCCACCTCTCAGCCTGGTCCTGCAGGTCTTAGCTCTGGGCTCACAGGGGACTAGCTTGCATTTCTCCCCCACTCTGGACTGCTGTGGAATAAATCTCTTCCCTGGCTGCAGGCAAGCTGGACAGAGGGCGGAATTAATTCTGTCTCTGCTGGGCTGCAGGAAAGCCATGGAGGTCCACAGGGTTTGTCAGTGGGGGAGGGGACAGAGGGAGGAATTTGCCTCAGGGGCCATGGCAGGTCAGCGTCTGGCCACACTCCACCTCTGCTCCAGCTAGACAGCAGAGGGGAGGGGCCAGCCCAGCTCCCAGGAACAGAATCCAGCCCAGAGAGCATGCTGGGATGCTGGGAGTCTCTGATTTAACTTAAACCAGCAAGGGGTCTGGGACAGACATCGGATAAGCTTGTTTGAGCCAAATCAGTTAAGTCTGATACTACATTCAGCCAGGTTTGTCTCAAACAATTTTCAGCCATTTGCAAACTGGTTTATGTGCACTGAATGTCTGGTCTGCTACAGGTTTAAACCAGTTTCTCATCACTTAAACCTGCTTATGTGTAATGTCTGTCCCTAGCTTGTGAGTTAACTTGAGTCTGGAGGGGATCTGGGACAGAAGTTCAATAAACTGATTTAACCTAAATCAGGTAAGTCTGATACTACATATCCAGGTTTATGTTAAATGGGTTTCAGCCATTTTGAAAGTGGTTTATGTGCACTGAATTTCTGTTGTGTTACAGATTTGTACCAGTTTCCAATCACTTATACCAGTTATATATAATTTTTGCCCCTATCCTGTGTTGTGAGCTTCCCAAGGAATAATACTTGTCAATCTAGGGAACTGCCCACTCAACCCTTACAAATCAGAGCTTTTTTTGCATTGCAGTTGACCTGGACAGATTGAATGATGATGTGAAACGTTACAGCTGCACTCCGAGGAACTACTCTGTCAACTTAAGGGAGGAACTGAGACTGACAAATGTGGTTTTTTTTCCCCGCTGCCTCCTGGTCCAGCGCTGCGGTGGGAACTGTGGATGCGGCACTGCAAATTGGAAATCTTGCACATGCACCTCTGGGAAAACAGTGAAAAAATATCATGAGGTATTTTATTTCTGACCTTTCTTGTGATTCCTCTGTGGGCTCTAAGCCAGAAGTAGACTCATAAATACTTCCCCTGCAGCTGCACAACTGATTGTGTTGGTGCTTCATCTGCACAAGCATGGCCAAAATCTTTTCCTGCACCTCACATGCAGTTTTACATGAAGTCAACGTGCTACCCTGTGGGCACATCCAAATGAGCTTGCACATGCATGGGCATGCATTTGCCACAGCACAAATTGAAGCAGGTATGTTGGCTTCAGCAGTGGTGTTACCTAGGGGACTCCCAGGGCAGCAGTGGTGCTAATCTGGCCCCCGCCACATGAAACCTGGCTGGCATCCAGAGCATGGCTCTGGATGGCCAAGCTCTGTTTCTAGTGGCACACACTGCTGCTGCATGCACCATACCACTTTTTTGCAGTGATTTTTTTGTTTGTTTGTTTGATACTAGGATCTCCCAGTGTCAGAATTTGGCACTGCAGCATGGCAAACAGATGCATGTGCTGCATGCAGTTTGCAGCACCTCAAACAGCTTTGAGGTACTACATACCACACATGCACACTTGTCTGGATGTGCCTTGTGGGAGCAGCACATATGGGGACAACACAGGTTGTGTGAAAACTTCCCTGGAGATCATTGCTCATATTTACAGTGTTTTTGGTGCCATGGCAGTTTGGGCTTCACACACCACCCCAGTAAACATGGAGGTGGGCTTATGTATTTAATGCCAAATCCCGTCGTACCACATTGTTTCTGTTATCCACATGTTCTAAACCAAAGCTAGCTTGGCTATGCTTAGACATAATGCATCACATCATCAAACGTATTAGAGACATAAGCCATACAGCCATTCTTACTGATCTGTAGAAGGACCTGATTTGGTTCTATATATGAGCTAAAGGATTAAAGGACTACATAGAGAAATGAAAATTGTGATAAAGTGATAATGGATTTTCTTACACCTTCTTGTTAGGTACTTTTCTTGCACTGCTTTCTTCTAGCCTCTTGGGCTATGAGAAGTGAAGTGAGTGGCAATTACACAGCATTGAAAGAGGTATGAAACACACTGAAAATGGGGGTGTGAGTCTATTTAAGTCTAAGAGAGATTGGAATAAATCCAGGAAGCTCAGATCCTGCAGTTGGATCCATGTAGTTTCCCAGAACTGATGGCAAGAGCGGAGCTATGGGGAACACGAGGAGTGACATGACCACTGAGGATGTTGGACAAAGATTTATGCCAGTGTAAATGTTCTTCTCAGGCATAACACGACTTTCTGTTTTGGGGAAGTTAACTAACTGCATTTCTTCTTGCTTCTAGCCATGCTGCTTAATTTGTAGCCACATCTAGATGGGATAAACTGAAACCATTTGGGTTCCACTGTATAAGATTTTTTCCTTCCAGTTTCTCTGCATTAGGAGGCTTTTGACCATTTTTTTGTTCTATCTTTTTCTCACTCAGCAAATGTTGAAAGAACAGCTTGTCCCCTGAGAGCAGCCATGTGCATTTTTGATCCTTTCAAAGGACATTTTGGAAAACAAGTCATAATCAATAAGGAGAGAATTTTTTTTGAAGTTTAGAAGATGGTTTTTACAGAAAATGATATTGAAAATATCATGGAAACTTACTTGATATAATCCTTTGAAGCAACCCAAAGCAGATTGGTAGGTGCCATCCTGAGTCAGTTTCTGACATACTCGTGGAAGAATCCATAGGGCATTTCTACACATTCTCCAGCGCATTCTCATTTGAATGCATCAGAAAAGACTCGATTAATCAACACTTGCATTTTAATCAGAATGCTCCAGTGTGCTGCAGCATCTCATGTATTCAGCTCCCCCACATTTCAAAATAACAGTGGAGCATTTTAACTAAAGCTTGTTAAATGAACTATAATCAAAACACTCTTGCCACTATTTTGAAACATGGGGCACTGAATACACAAGATGCTGCTAGCATTTTAATTAGACCAGTTCCCCCAAGAGCCATTCTAATTAAAAGGCCCTATGCCCCACCCTGGAGCATGTGTATAAGTGCCCTATTCTCCTGTTTTGTTTAGATCACGTGAAAAAGAATTTAGTGAGCTCCTAATCTGGAGGTGGTGTGCCCACAGCACAAAATCTATAATATAGGAGAGGCTTAGGGCTAGAATACCAGGAGGTCATTGACAATGAAGCCTAGATAGATGTGTGAGAAAATATGCTAAACATTGCTGTAATCAGTATTGTTGTCATCTTTCTAAGGCAAAGGTTTCCCCCACTTGCTACCACATTAATTATAAAATACAGTAGCCTCCAGATCAACTGCTGTAAATTACTGGAGAGTAGATAATATTTAGAGGTGCACTGATACATCAGCCCTATATCAGATCTGCACCAGTATAAAGAAAATGTTCTGTATTGAAAATCGGACCAATGTGGCCAATGATTTGTCCGATAAGTGCCCGTGCGTGCGTGCAGCCGGAGCACAGCACATAGGCAGCGAGGAGTACAGCCGGCAGCGTGGAGTGCTGTGTGCAGCTGGTAAGTCTGGTGTGGCGGAATGGGAAGCAGGGGAGAAGGGAGGAGGAAGGGTCATGGTGGGGCAGATCAAGGATGAGCGGCAGGAGTAGCAGCAGAAGCCACTAGATGAGCACCGATCTGCATCTGCAACAACAGCTGCCCACCCCCCTCCCTTCTTGTGCCTCTCCACCCTGGCCCCAGCCCGCAGCTGCAGCCTACCCCATGCTGTGTAGATCTGGGTGGCACAGCACCCCCCAGCCCCCTGGACAAGCCACTTGTAGCTTTGTCCTACACCCCTTTCCTCCCCTCCCCAGCTGGTCAGTGCCTGCCCCTGACCAGCCCCACTCACTCCCTCACCGCAGGGGCCTTGATCTGCATGCCATCCCACCTCTTCCCTCCCTTTCCACTACACCAAATTTACCAGCTGGACACAGCTCTTCAGTATTGGAAATTGGATCGGTATTGGCTGATATGCCTCCTTAAAAATCAGCTATTGCTATCGGCCCCAGCAATCTCTATCAGTCCACCCCTATTCATATTGTATCTAACTGTTAAGAAAGATGCAATATATGACTCTAGTTATAGACCACAGAACTTTAACTCAGTTGAAAGATATTTCTAATAGGGCCACAAAACAGGGATCTCAAGCTCACCTTGCACTCTGAACTGGATCCAGAGTGTGGGGCTCCTTGGGAGCTGAATCCAGTGCAAGTCATGCAGTGGCAGCAGTTCTAGCTCTGACCCAGTGCACATGGTCCAAGTCCAGCTCCTGATGTATGTCCCATGCCAGAGCCAGCACCACTGCTCCCACCACGTGCCCTGTGCTGCAGCTTGAGCTCTAACACAAGCCATGGGGTACACAGCATCAGGCTCCAGCAGTGTCAGCAGAGCTGGTGGCCAAGGAGATGGGCCTGAGGCTACCACCAATTGCCATGTCTACCATGGCCCAAATGCCCGAGATTTTGCAGTAGGCCACCACTCAGACCATGTCCCTCAACTTCTGGTAACCCACTGGTAGCCCAACAGGCTGGATAGAGCGACTCTGCAAACCAGATCTGGCACCCCTGTCATAAAACACTGAGATGAACATGATCTGATAAAAACAACCCCAGAAGTGCATAAATATTTATATAGCACTACAAATTTGCATGTGGCTTAGGAGAACTTTAAAAGATTTGTGGCTTCCTTCAAAGAGTTTAAAATTGACCAAGATGAGGTCTTTCGTGGATTAGAAACTGATTGAGAGAGAAAGCAGAGTAAATGGAATAAACAGACAGTTTCAACATGCAATGTGGCTAACTGTGGAGAGTTCCAAGCTTTCATATCAGGTGTTATTTCTTCTTATCAATATGGAAGAAAGTGAATAACAGAGGCAAAATATGGACAGCTCACTAAAAACATCAGCTCAGTGCTAAACAGCCATCAAAAGGGCAAACAAAATGTTAGGAATTAGTAAAAAAGGGCATTGTAAAGGAAATAGAAAGTGTCACTGTACTCCTCTGTAAATCCATCATGTATCCACACCTTGAATATTGTGCCCAGTTTTGGTCTCAGCACCTCAAAAAGGATATGGTAGAACTAGAGAAGGACAAAAAGGATGATTAGTGGTATGGAGGGACTTCCATATAAGGAGAGACTAAAGAGGCCTAGGCCTATTCAGTTTAGAAGAAATGCTTGAGGGGGAACATGATAAGGGTTTACAAAATACTAAATGATGAAGAGAAGGTAAATAGGGATTTATTATTTACTATCTTTCACAATACAAGAACTAGGGTTCATAAAATCAAACTAATAGGTAATAAGTTTAAAACTAACAAAACAAAGTTCTTTTTCACACAACATGTAATTCAAATTTTGCCACAAGATGTTGTAGAACCTGACAGTTTAACCAGATTCAAAAAGGGACTGGACAAATGTTTGGAGGAAAGGTACATCACTAGTTAGGGGTACAACATCTGAATCAGAACTTCCTAGACCGTAAATGCTGGAGGCTTCAAGTGGGAAAGGAACAGTGAGAAAAAACCTGGTCATATCCTGTTGTCTCCCTTTCAGCATCCACTCTTTGCCACTGTATGACACCGGATACTAGGCAAAAGGGATCTATGGTCTCACCCAGTAAATGACCATTATTATTTTCTTGTATTAGCATTAGCACTATTGTCTCCCTTCAGCTGCTTTACCCATCGTCACTGCTGTGGCCTCAGCTCTTCAGCTACCAGACCCACTGATGCCGTATGCTGGAGTCGCTGCCACCATGTTCCCCATGTCCCATACCAGGACTAGAGCTGCCAGTGTGGCATGGGACACATTATGGTGGCAGCAGTTCCAACTCTGGCATTGGGCATGCATTAGGATCTGAAGTTGCACTATATGCCCCAGGCTGGATTCAGCCTGCAAAGAGCCCCACAATCGGGATCAAGCCTGAGGTGCAAGGTAAGATGAGTTTGACAAAACTGTTTTATAGCCCTATTACAGATTTCCTTCAATTAACTGGCTCACTATTAAGATAAAGTTTTGTGGTCAGAACAGTAAGTCAAACAGAACTAGAGATGTCTGTGAGGAATTTTCAAGGGACCTAATGTGATGAAATGTAATGTAAATAAGTATGACACATTGCACGTTAGAAGGAACAATCTGAAACAGCAACAGTGCAGGAAAGAAAACATCTGAATACCAAATTCAGACCTAAAGTTTGTCCTTAAGCACAGCTTAAAATCAGAGCGGAACTGGGCCTCTGCATAGCACTGTGGACAAGTCAAGGAAAATAACATATTTATTTGAATCTAAAATGACCTTGAATTTAAGATCACCCCCAATAATTAGATTCTATATATGGAAAAATTATAACTTTGTTATTATTTTCCAGGTATGGAATCTAATTATTGGAGGTTTGTCATTAATTCATCCCCACCTCCTTGCTACAGCACATAGAAATTTGTTGTATGTGACAGTAAGTGGGGGAAAGGGAAGAAGGGGGGCTACTGAAAGCAAGTGGAGAAAGAGCAGGAGGCTGCTGTAGATCTGACTTTGGACCCAACCCAGACTCAGAGCCAGAGTCAGAGCCACAGAAGCCACCACCTCCTTCCCCCACCCCTCACCTCCCCAACTCTCTCTACTTCATAGAGGAGGATCTTGTTAATTTGAAATGCAAGGGACCAAAAAACACTGACTTTGAACTAAAAATACCCATGATGATTTGCTTATATGCAAATTACTATGGGTGCCTACAGTCTTATTTCATCCAAATGCATTTTACCTTTTTGGAAACTACTGCAAGTTTCAGCAGAAATACTCCACTTTTGAACACACTTTTAAACAGCAGTTTTATATCCACTTAAACATAGTACAAACTATATATAATATTAGCAGTCAACAGAGTTTCAAGCCATGGTAATCCCACAGCTCAGCACTGCTCAGTCAGTGTGTGTATTCCACATACCTGCCCCTCCTCTGCCCCCTGCGCACCCCCCCCCCCAAGGATCCGTGTGCTGATTAACCCCATACTCACAAATGGAACTAGGTGTTTTTTGCACAAGTCCTGGGACCCTCCTGGGAAATTCATATGCAGGTGAGATGTGGTGCCACCTGGTCCAGATGCACCACATGGAAGATGGGGCCACACCTGTCGCATACAATGAGCTGAAAGAGCTGGCAACAGGGCCTCTCATTTACATAGATATTTGGTGATGTTTACCAATCATTTAAGGCTGGTGAAGAAACAGAAATCATTGGAAATGGGGGGGAAATGGTGCTGCTCAGCTGTGAGAGTGAAGAGAAAGTCCAAATATATTCAACTTAGTTGTTCACCATGAGTTGAAAAAGAGTCGGTATTGAGGGAGACTGAGCTCATCGGGCATTGTATCTTATTCAGATGGGCTAATCTATCCTTGTGGTAGGTTCCCATCAGCAGGATAGCTTCTCAGCCATTTCTTGGCTATGATCAAGTGTAGTGGCTGGTTAGAGGCCTGGTTTTACTCCTTTGATTGTTGCTAGGAGTGCTGGGGGGATAGGGACAGGGTGCTGGGATGGAGAAGAAGTTCCCAGAGCCTGGAGCAGTATTGGTTGTGGTTTTACAGAAGAGAGTGGCAGTCATGGAAGGGAAAACAGAACAAGAGATGAGAGGTAATTTGCAGAGCAGAAGCAAAGATTGAGAGTCTGATGGAAAATAGGCAAAGATAGGTAAGAATGGACAAAGGAAGTAGGAAAGAAAGGTGTGCTGGGATGGGTGGTTTTGGAGGAGGCTTTATTGAAGAAAGCTATGAAGGAAGAGTCCAGTCAGCTGGAGGAACAGGAGGAGAGGAGGTCAGGAAGGAGAAATGAAGAATGAAACAATGATTAAGGGGAAGACTAGTGGGAGTAATAAGCCAGACCTGCAAAGAGAAAGAAGATGGGAGGAAACAGGATCAGCAGGTAATATATGCCTGAGAATAAGAGCAGTAGTAACAGGGGAAAGAGAAGAGTAAAGTTAGATAATGAATAGATATAACATTATAGAAAAAATATTGTTTGAAGTTTTGGATCTTAAAGTGGAATATTTAAAAAGCCTGGTCATAGGTGAGAGAGAAGAACTTAAGGTGATAAATGTTATTGCAGGAGAAAAGACAATAGGACAATAATTATTCAAATGCACATGGACATGCTTGAGATGGAGAACATAATGAAATGGTTGGAGAATTATGTACAAAAAGTTATGTATGTTGAGAAGATACATGATAAATACAGTACATGCAACACAGGAGAAAATCTTTCTGATGAGAGCACCTTGGGTGGAGAAGGGGGAAGGATGGTGTAAGTTTTGGTGAAACTGAGGGAAAGAAGGAAGGAACTGAAAACAATTAGAACTGGAGAAGGAATCCAGATAAAAGAAAGTGCAAAGGTGTTGGATGTGGCAGTGGAGTTTTCTAAAGAATTGTGCAAGAGAAGAGGAGTGGATAGAAGAAAAATGAAGGTGTTCCCTGAGCGGATAAAGAAAGGAATAGAAGATTGAAAAAAACACATAGTAGAGGAGAAGTCAAGTATGAGAGAGGAGAAAGACTGCTTAAAAGTTTGCAAGAGTCAGAAAGTATCAGGAAGAGCTGGACTTCTGGCAGAATTCTATAAAATATTTTGGCAGTGGCTGGGGACAGACATAATAGAGACAAAGAATCATAAAATCATAGAAAATTCAGGTTGGAAGGGGCCTCAGGAGGTCATCTAGTCCAAACCCCTGCTCCAAGCAGGACCCGCCCCAGTTCGATCATTCCAGGCAGGGTTTTGTCAAAGGAACCTTACAAACCTCCAAGAATGGAGATTCCACAACTTCTCTAGGTAACCTGTTCCAGTGTTTTACCACCTTCCTAGTGAGAAAGTTTTTCCTAGTATCCAGCCTAAACCTCCCTTGCTGCAACCTGAGACCATTGCTCCTTGTTCTATCATCTGCCACCACTGAGAACAGTCTAACTCAGGGGCGGGCAATTATTTTGGGTGGGGGGCCACTTAAGGAGGTTTGGTTAGCTGTCAAAGGCTGCATGGATTGCCTCGTCCTTTGACGGGTGCCCAGCCCCCTGGCCACCATCTTGGGACCAGAAGTCCCATCCCTAACCCCTGACCATTGCCATCAGAAGTCCCACCCCTTGTCCCCTGGAAGTACTCCTTTTGGGCAGGGGGAGTTGCCATCTTAGAACCAGGAAAAAACAAATCATACACTAAAAGTCAAACACCTACTATAACATATTTTACTTTCATTTAGAAATATTTTTGTCTTGATTTGTGTTTATGTACTGTATATAGAGGTGATTGCATAATAACTCAAAAATATATTCTTAGTATTTTATATTGTGTGGGAAGGGTGTGGGGGGCATGGGGGGAGTCTGTGAAGGGGTGTGGCTGTGTATGGAGGAGCATAGGATATGTTGGGGGGTTGTGTGGCTCTGAAACACACTGTCCTCTCCTGAAGTCAATGCAGGCAACACTGGGGGGGGGGGGTATCTGTTTATGTCTGTGTGTGTGGCTTGTGGGGGTAAGGGAGGGTGGGAGGGGTTTGGGGACCCCCCCCCACACACACACACACTCCTGTTATGGCGCAGCAGCAGGTGGGGGCTCTGGTGCCTGGCTCTGGCCAGTGCTGTACATCGCAGCTAGAAGCACAGCCCCTGCTGAGCCGTTTGATTCCCCAGCACTCCCCACACTTGCAGGGCATGAGAGGGAAGACCCAGGCACCCCAGGCACTGCTTTGACCACTCCAGACCACTCCCTCCTGTGCCCTGCGAGTCCAGGGATCACCAGGGAAACAAATGGTCCAGCAGGAGCTGCACTTCTCACAGCGCTGGTCAGAGCCAGGCACCAGCACTGAGCACAGCCCCCTCCCCACCCGTCCTGCTGCCTGCCAGGCCTGTGCACCATGGCGGGGGAGTATGGGAAGGGTCTCCATAGCCCCCACTCTCCCTCACACCCAGAGCCTGCCCAGCTGAGCTTCACTTTGGTGCTGCTCCCTTGGGTGAGGGCTCCATGCTCCTGCCCCAGCTTCCCTACGTGCTGTCCGGAAGGAGTGGGATGCCGGGGAAGCCTGCAGCAGCAGCCACACCCCATGCTAGCAGAGCTGGCCCTTCCAGCCATGAGGATGGGAGCAAGACATAACAGGATATGTTGGGGGGGGGGGGTGTGTAGGCACCTCACTCCCACCCAGGTAGGCAGACGGGCTGGGTGTGGGGTACAACTCGTTGTGGGGCACCATGGACCGGATGAAAGTGTCTGGCTGTCTGAATGCAGACCTCCGGCCATATTTTGCATACCCCTGGTCTAGGGCAATCCTCTTTGGAACCACTTCCCACCTCCCACATAGTCCCCCAGACCCCTAACCACTTCTGTTGCCCTCTGCTGAACTGTCTCCAACTTGTCCACATCCTTTCTGTAGTGGTGAGCCCAAAACTGGACACAGTACTCCAGATGTGGCCTCACCAGTGCTGAATAGAGAGTATGAATCACTTCCTTCGATCTACTGGCAGAGCTTTTACTAATGCAGCCCAGTGTGCTGTTAGCTTTCTTGGCAACAAGAGCACACTGCTGGCTTATATTCATTTTACTGTCCACTGTAACTGCCAGGTCCTTTTCTGCAGAGCCGCTGCCCAGCCAGTCAGCCCCCAGCCTGTACCAGTGCATGGGATTGTTCCATCCTAAGTGCAGGACTTTTCATGTGTCATTGTTGAACCTTATGAGGTTTTTTTTGTAGCCCAATCCTCCAATTTGCCCAGGTCACTCTGAATCTTAACGCTACCCTCCAGCATATCTACTACTTCTCCCAGATTGGTGTCATCCACAAATTTGCTGAGTGTGCACTCCATCCCATCTTCCAGATCATTACTAACAATACTGAACAAAACCAGCCCAAGGACTGACCCCTGGGGCACTCCACTTGATACCAGCTGCCAACTAGACCTTGAGCCATTGATCACTGCCCAATGAGCCTGACAATCCTTTCATTAATACTTTCATCCTAATTATTTAATCTATCTACACCCTACTGGGGAAATTGAGACTTGAGTTCAACTTAGTGTAATTGATGTGCCAAAGGGACTGATAGAAGTTGTAAAATTAAGTCATAAATATGAAATTCCTAAGAAATTAAACCAGTTATTAAGAACTCAAGGTCTCCTTTATTCCTGCTGTTTAACTTTGCCTAATTAGCCTCTTATACCTAAACTTTTGGATTGCTCTAACTATATCCATTTTTTTCCTATATGTGAAAATTCCCTATATATCTCCTCACATTCCATATAGAAACTATTTTGGGAAATAATGCAGGGAGTTGTTTAGTTCATATGGGCACCCTTGCCGTTCCATGTGCCTGTAAAGGATACTACATCACCACTCAGGGAACACTATATTTAGGAAAGGCAATTTTTTTAGCATCAACTTTCTTTTTTTCTGTCCTGCAGTCACTGACTCTCACTCATCTAATGAGTTGCACGCACACAACCAAAGGGATTAGTATTGCCTGTGCTTACCTGCTTTGTATGCTCTCTGCTACCTGCACTGAGAAAGAAGTCTGTTAGAAGAGAAATTCAGAGCAATCTTTCCTGTTATTATTCTCTTTTCTGTTCCCATGACAATGTTATCTTAACACTCCCTATTAATGTATTAAGCAATGAGACTAACAGCTAATCATCACAGGTGGTCTTCCCTAAACTGAGACTGCTTCTTTGTTTTTCTCTAAAGTGTGAAGTTCTTGTCCAGTTGCAAGAAATTAACTATATGGCAATGGGAATATGAAAATGCAATATGGTTGGTTCCCCTTCTTCTCTAAAGCTCTGTAAAATATTGAATCATATCTAAAGGTTTCTTAGGCATCTGAAATTTTGGACTGGTTTGCCAAACATAAGTAAAAACAAAACCATCAAGAATATGTGGAGTTAATATGGCCATGATTTGAACTAACCTCACCTTTTTATTATATTAAAACAAAACCTTTAAAAACAAACCCGCCGCATGTTTATAGGCTTGACAGTGCTATGCTCACTAGTACTAAGGGTGAAAGAGACTCGGGGGTCATGATTGACCACAAGATGAACATGAGCCACCAATGCAATGTCGCAGCTGGTAAAGCAAACCAAACCCTGGCTTGTATCCATAGATGCTTCTCAAGTAAATCTCAGGATGTCATCCTCTCGCTGTACTCGGCCTTGGTGAGGCCACAGCTGGAGTACTGCATCCAATTCAGTAAGGCCTCCACAATTCAGGAAGGATGTGGAGAAGCTTGAGAGAGTCCAGAGGAGAGCCATGTGCATGATCAGAGGGCAAGAGAATAGGCCTTACGAAGAGAGTCTGAGAGCCATGGGACTCTTCAGCCTGGAAAAGCTCAGGCTCAGGGGTGACCTGGTAGCAGCCTATAAGTATATCAGGGGTGTGCATCAGGATCTGGGGGAACATCTGTTCACCAGAGCACCCCAAGGGATGACAAGGACCAACAGTCACAAACCCTCCAAGACCATTTTAGGCCGGACATAAGGAAAAACTTCTTTACTGTCTAAGCCCCCAAGGCCTGGAATAGGCTTCCTCCAGAGGTGGTTCAAACCCTGCAAAACAAACCATGTAAACTTTACGTTGTATGTATTAGTATCTTTTTAAAGTGACTGTCAGCCATGGTCTTTGGTAAGTAACTCCTTTAAAAACACCATTGAGCTCCATACAAAGAGTAAACAAAGCGATATGCTTTAATGAAAATGAATACAGCATACTTCAATCAAATGCCTATGTCTGCTTTTATCTAACTTGCTATGGTGTATTTAAAAGGAAGCTCAGTTGCCGCTGCACCAATTGCTTGTTGTTCTGGAAAGAGATAGGTATTCTAAAATTGAAGATGGCATAGGGTCAGCCCATTGAGGTTAAAAAAAAATCCGCTTAATGATCTCATTTCAATTCTTTATTCTGCTAGGACTGAGTCTTTGCCATCCACCCATCATGTTCTTACCTCAGAAAACAAGAAATCAGTTTCCCCAACTCATTGCTGTAACTGATGAGATGTGAAATGAGTTTCCATGAGAGATGAGCACCCTTAAGGCGGTAACCAGAATTTGTCACAGTATATAAACCTTCTCCACAAACACTGTGCTACACAGCACAGCTGAAACGCATTTCAGGAAAAAGGAAACCATTGATGCCAATTACACTTTTTACCTACGTTTTCACCTGTCTGGCACGTAAAGACCTGTTGCATTTCTCATGGTGTATCACAATATTGATAGGGATTCCCTTTTCTCATTTCCTGTTGTCACAGTTGTGGAGTCATCTCCATTTAAGTTTTGTGATAGTCGATGCATGTCTCTGGGGCACACAGATTCTATTTATCTGAGGTAGAGTAGAGATGGGGCCAGCCACAAGACTCAGATTATCAATAGTATATTTTATTTTATGCCAGTAACCTCAGAATGCTTATTGCTGTACTGAAGCTTGTTGCAAGGTTCCTAAAAATGATCTATGCACAAGTCTTAGAATTAGGCCTAACCAAACACAATATAACAATCATAACAAGACAATATGAAAGTGTATAGAAAAGAATGAGTAGCAGTTGTACCAGTAAGTACATTGAGGTGCCAATAATATAATGATGTCTGGATTGATAGAATAAAGAAGTCTGAAGTACCTTTAATAGCTAATAAAATGTCATTGTGGCTGATATTTTTATCAGTGGTGTTGCAGAACATGTAAGCTTTGAGGAGGCACTTGAAAGAGCAAGGAGTAATGGCCTGACATTGCAGGAAGGGTCTCCTGGGAGCAAGCAGCATGGACTGTGGGAAATCCTAGGAGAAATGGACAAAAAACATATACAGGTCAGTACAGCAGCATGACCATTGCAGTAAGGGTGGAGGTCTTTACATCAGGATTCAGAATAAGAGCAAATGTGATTAAATTAGTGAGTAAGAAATATAAACAAAGTGTGTATGGACAGGTGGGGATTGGTTAACTTATCAAGAAGACTTAGAGGAGGAAGTTCCAGTAATCAGGACAGAAGATAATGAAAGCCTGACAAGAGATTTACTGTGTGAAAATGTTTTGCATGGAGAAGCAAAAGGATTTATATGCAGTTGGAGTATAAGTGCAAGCAAGTAGGATGAGTAAAAGATGACTCCTAGGTTACAGGATTGAGTGACAGGCAGAAGAGTAATATGTTCAGCAGTGATAAAGAATAGGAAAAGATAGGAGTTCATTTTTGACCATAGTACAATTTAAGTTGGTGGCAAAATATTCAACAAGGTGAAATCAGTGACCAAGAGTATGATGCAAGATTAGACTGAGTAGGATAATTCTGGAGTCGAGATCTGTACGTTGATAGTGGAAGCCGTGTTAGTGGGTGTGATCTCCGAGAGAGAAAGACTGAAGAGCAAAAAAAAGCACTAGAATTAAACAATTATAAAGAAATTAAAAGTGTTTATCAGCTGGAAACTCATTTTTCTTTCTTGCACTATTTGTTGTGTTTCCTTTAACCCTTTTGGATGTATTAGAACAGAAGTCTGCTTCTGTGGACTGTGACATATTAAGTGGCTATTGGGTCATATGACAAAATGTATGTCTCAAGCCACTCCTAGATTTTTCAACTCAGAAGGAACTACTGTGGTTATTTAATGTGATCTCTCAAAAGCATAAGATACAGAATTTTACCTAATGATCCATGAAGTGATGGAACTTCTCCTTCCTACCATACACACCTGACCACAGTGCATCATCAGTAGTAGTATAAAAAACAAGCTGTAATGCAAATAGGACTCAAATAGTGCCTTATACGCTAAATGCTCGAGTCTTGCCTATTCTATAGCTACCACTAGTCTTACCACAAATTGAATTGCACAGATGACAAATTAAGGCAATTAAGTGCTTTTGGAGATTTTAAGGCCAGATGGGTTATTAGAGTATCTTGTATGATCTCCATTAAATGTTCCCTCTATACTGAGCCCATGAATTTTAGCTATGGCATATCTCCCCCAAAAGCACCTGATCTTGATTTGAACCCCATCAAGAGATGAAAAATCCCATTTTTCCCTTGGAAGTTTGTTTGAGTGATTCATTACCTTGACTGTTAAAAAAAAACTGTCGCATCTTTCTAATTTGAATTTGACAAGTTTCAGTTTCATATTGATCTTGGTTCTTGTTATTCCTTTGTCTTCTAGACTAGAATCAAACAGAACCCTGTATATGTTCCCCATGAAAATCCTTATACACTGCAGACAAGTCACTGCTTACTGTCCTTTTTGATAAGCTGGACAGACTAAGTTATTTGTCTCTCGCTGTATTTTATCCATTTCCCCATATCCTCTTTTCTAGTCCCTTCTCTTCAGTTTTCCAACATCCTTTTTTAAACGTGGATGCTGGAGCTAGACACAGGACACATCTACATGAGATGTTTACTGTGGAGCTGACTAATTAGCTCCACAGTAAAATCTCAGCATTTACACGTGTGTCCCTATTAGGGCACAGGAAATAAACGCTGCCATAGAATAGTACTATACCATGGCCAGAGGCAACTGGTAAGGGAGGCACGTACCCCCCCCCCCGACAGGGCCGTTCCTGCTGCCAGCAGCTTCTGTGGATGCTCGACATGCCCCCCCTGACAGGGCCATCCGTGCTGTCAACACCGCCAGTGGCATCTGCAAGTGCTTGCCAGCTCTGCCCCTGCTGCCAATGCCACGGACAGTGTCTGCAGGTGCCCTCCCAGACTCAGGAGGCACCAGTCGCCCATGCCTATGGCAGTGTTATTTAGTGCACCACAGCTCATATACGATGATGACAGGGAAGGTTTGGACATGAGGGTGCTTCAGTAAGGCAGCTGCCTGGAGGTTAGACACTGGAGCACCCTTATGCCCCAACCAGCCCCTCCGGAGCACATTGAGCCAGGTCAAAGCAGCCCTTGGCTGGCAGGCAGATCCCTGGAGCCCCCTGCCAACCAGAAATACTCTACCCTGACTCAGCATGCTGCAGTCCTTGGGCGCACATGCAAATATGGCACCTGGGAACAATAAACTCTGGTGCAAACTGTACTGGAATGTATTGCATTACACTAATAGCACATGTAGATGCACCCACAGTATTCCATGTTAATCTCATCAGTGCTGTATAAAACATTGAACACCCCTCCCTGCTTCTGCTCTGGTTATACATCCAAGGATTGCAATAGCCTTTTCTGACATTTAGAGCTCATGTTTAGAGCTTCTTACGGCGCCTTAATGCAGCTCACTGGGTAAATGCATTTGCAGCCTGCCCTGGTGGGCAGCACCCTGGACAGCCCCCTGAAGCCCATGGCAGCATAGCTGGGCAGTCCAGTGCTGGCCGGGGGACTGGGAGCCTCTGGTCTCCTGGACATGATCGGCCCAGCCCCAGCTCTAACCTTCTCTCTATGTTCCTGCTTCCCCAGCATTAGTCAAGAGCGGGCCGGAGCCAAGCCCATGGGGCCCTGCACTGCCACCAGGTGCTTCCAAGAAGAAGTGGTTGGTGCTGTGCTCCAAAGCGCAGACACTAGAGCTGGAGCAGTGGTTCCAACAGCATCAGTACCTGTTGGTGTGCCAACCGACAACTACACGCGGGGGCACAATGCCTGCCTCTGCGTCTGCCTCTGCCTCTGCTGGAGCAGCACAGTGTGGCACAGTCCCTCTGCTTGCTGCACAATGCAGGGAACGTATGAAGCCACCACTTCATCCTGGCCTGCAAATGTGCATGTCAGGGCTTGGGTTGTTTTGTTTTTTATGTGCCCCAGCACACAGTCATCAGTCAGCATACCAGCGGGTACCACTGCCACCGGAACCACCACTCCAGCTCCAGCACCTGCACCATGAAGAACAGCACCTGCTGCTTGTTCTTGGCAGCACCCATCAACAATGTAGGGTCCCATAGGTTCAGCTCTAGCCCACTCAGTCGACATACACAGCGTTGAGGCATCTACATGTCCCTTAAGATGCCTTAACTGTTTGCCCCTAGGTTTGACACTGGCTTTATGCAGGTATCAAATTTAAGCATAATTAGCCTAAAATTGCCATTTTTCAGGTGCATTAAGGGTGAGCACATGTAGACCCACACCTTTAACGCACCTTAAAAATGACTAAAGTGCCTTTAAATCAGCACGTGTAGATGCACCCACTGGGTGCATCCACATGAGCGTGCATGTGCCTCTTGCCCTACCTCAAACCCCTTTGAGGTGGGGCAACAGGCACGTGTGGGAACAAAAAAAGTTCCCCACGCTGCAAGTTTGCAGCGTGGGGAGAAAATTAGACCCCTGGATATGTAGGGGTCTAAAAAAATCAACCTTTAAAAAAGTGGTGCAGGAGCATCTCTATGGTTGGCTCTCACCCTGGTGCTGAAACACGCAGCCAACCAGGCCACATGTTTCAGCACCAGGGCTCCAGTGCTGGTGAGTAAGCGGTCAGGGGGGCTGGAGGAGGGGGGAGGGGACCATGGGGGGGGGACCCCCGATGGCCCCTCCCACTTCCCCAGACCCTTGACCCCCACCAGCCCCCCTGAAGGCTGCTGACCCCTGCCAGGGCTGGCCCCTCCCACCGCCAGCCCCCTGAGGCCCCTGACCCCTGCTCTGGGTGGCCACATCCTCCAAAGCCCCCCCACCCCATACTTAAAAAAAACCCAAAAAAACCCTGGCACTTAGCGGCAGTTGGAGCTGCTGTGTGGCTGACTGGGGCCCTGCCCGCACAGTGTGGGGCAGGCTGACAGCCTCAGCAGCCCCAGCCTGAGCCCTCCTGCCCCTGTGCTGCCTGGGGGGGCTCTGCCAGGAAGCTCCGGAGCTCCCCCACCCCTGCTTCTAAGGTAAGCAGAGGGTTTTTTTTTCCTTTTTTTTCCTGGGATTTTTTTCTGGTTTTTTTTTTTTTTTAAGTGATGGTTGTGGGGGTATCCTTGGGGGCCTGGAGGTGCAAGTTGGGGGGCCAGGATGGGTGGGGCAGCTATTGCAGGGACTGCAGCAACTGGTAGGGTATAGGGCCAGGTGGGGCAGCAATTGGGGGGCTGGGGTGGGGCACGTGGGCCTTGCAAGGGGAATGGTAGCCCTGTGGGGGTCATTTGGCCCCCATTGGGGGCCCGTACCCCTTGTGTGGGGGTTGAACCCCCTGTTGGGGGGACGAACCCCTCATGTGGGGGTTGAACCCCCTGTTGGGGGGACAAACCCTTTTGTGCGCGCTGAACCCCCTGTTGCGGGCCTGTACCCCTTGTGTGGGGGTTGAACCCCCTGTTGGGGGGGCCATACTCCTTGTGAGAGGGCCAAATCCCCTGTTGGGGGGCCAGACCCTTTGTGTGGGGGCCATTGCCCTGTGGGAGTTCAGCAAAACATGTATTCATGAATTCATGAAACATGTATTTAGAGTTCACTTTATTATTATGATAAGAGACTTGCTTTTACACTGTAGATATATCAATAAAACATTGTCCAGCTGATCACTGTCTCCTTCTTGCTCTCTGTCTTTATAGTGGTCTTTTGTTTTACTTGTGGAAGAACATGGATTTGGGGGCATTTTACAGAGTGACTTTGGGATTTTTTTTATCAAGGATTTTTCAGTTTTCCAATAGGGAACACCAGACTTCCTGCTAGGGAGGCCAGTGGCAGGTCCCTGCCTGCTCAGAGCTGGCACCTTGGACCCAGCTGGCTGTGGCTGACCTCCTGGACAAATGGAGCCAGGAGGACATGCTTTGACAGTTCAAAGCAGGCCACCACACCTGGAACATCTTCCGGGTGATAGCTGCCCAGATAGCTGGGCAGGTGCATACATGGCAGTAGTGCCGCACAAAGGCCAACCCTGCAACTGCAGTCTACTGCCAGCTGGCCCAGAGGGGCAGATGCCTCTACTGACTGTGCAGTCCCCACCTGGGTCTGGCAGGTACACAGCAGGTCACAGCCAGGCAGCAGCCCCCACTGCCAGACTGCTGCAGTGAGTAGAGGGTGCAGGGAACTCTCAGAGCTGCTGCAGCAGTCCAGCTGGCACAAGGGGTAGTGTCCCCAGGTACCAATGGCTGGGCCCAAAAAGCTGCTGAGAGCTAGTAGCCCTGAGCTACTTGCCAGGGCGGCTTTTTATACTGCTGGGGACAGCACAAGTGCTGGCCCCGGGCTCTAGCTCTCCCTGGCTGAAGATCCGGGAGGAGCCAGGCAGGGTTATTGTGCCCCCAGTGGCACAGTTTGCTCCACCACAAAGTGCATGTCTGAGCATGTGCGCTGAGGCAAAAAGCCCCACCTCAGATCTGCATCGCTGCTATTTGAGCTGCTGCAAGTGCTTGCATGTGTGGACGCACCCACTGTGACCCTAATCCTCTCTCTGTTTTGGATATTTGACTAGTTCAGCAGTCATAGCTTCAGAAGCTAGTGTTTAGATGGTCTCTTGTCCCTTCCAAATGATTATTTTCTTTGGTTTATTATACATTTACTGTTTACTCTCAAATATATGTGGTGTATCCAAATTCCATAGACTACATATAAAAAAAAGACCCTTCCAGAGAAAAATAGGGGACAATTCTCATTTTTTGTTTTCTTCAACCTGGTGGAAAAATTACACAGTTGCCATGGACACCTGACTTTTATATCTCTAAAATGCTTGAATATGTCTACAAAGAAAAATACTTTATAGCAAGTTAGTGTGCTCCTACATAATCATTTGCATGAAAAATGGTACAAGGCCATAATAGCATTTTTTATACTTTCAATAAACACAAAATCCAGCCCAGTGGTTAAGTCTTCCATTTCATTCTGTTTTATTAGTGTAATGGTTTTATTGCCATAATTAAGTCACTATTTCATATGTGACAAAGATGTTATGACTGTCGTAATGTATTTTTTGTGAGACAATAATCTGAAAAGCTGGGCCTCCTTGCTTTGCTTAGTGCAGTTGGATATTGATTGCTGGACATGAAAACCATGAATTTACTCATTTTTTGCTAAACAAGAAAGAACCCATGAAGAATATCCTTGAGCATTTTTATGTACCTATTGTGTTACAATAAGTATACTATTGATGTTATCAGAAAAAGATGCACTTAAAGGATAGCATCATTTCTTTGAATTAATTTAATTAATTTAGTAGTGCATCACTTTTGAAGAAGTGACCAGATAATAAATAAAAAGCACCATTATTTCCAACATGAAAGGACTTTCTTTCATCTGCTGTGGCCACTAGAAATGGCCTGACTGCCTTATTCTTTTCATTCCTCTTGTATTTACCTTAACCTAAGACTATTAGACAGAAGCTAGACTGAAAACTTTGAACATCAGTTCTGTGATCAGCTATTAAAGCATTCCAATTTTCACAGTGTTCAAACACAGCTTTCCTGTCTTGTCTGGGAAAGTGTCTGCCAATTCATTTTTCTACTCTTATCAGCAAAGCACATATACAGTGTTCATGTTTCTTAATATAAAACACAGGGAAAATCCCCAAGCTGTCAGGAGGTCTGTTAGCTTAAATACTGCCCACATATCTGCTCTCATCTCACTGCACACACTTTCATTTGCTGTAAATGAAAAGGCAAATCTACCTAACCATGATCTTGAAAGTGCCAGTCATTTGAAATTGTCAGATTTTGATGAAAGCATTCTTTAAATAGAATTTTTTTATTGTGGGTTCAGCTTTGGCAGCTGTACTTGATTTTTAAAGTATGTTTAAAAAAATAAGTGTCTTTGAAGATGCTATTTTCAGCTCCAAAATAATCTTCACAGACCTGTTGGGTTCAGCTCTTTAATGTTTTAGCTGGCAACGTGGCCCAGCAAGGTGTCCTTGTGTCCTTTGTGATTTATTATTTGCACTGAGGCAGTCAGTGTTTGAAAATAATTCAGACTTGGCAAATGTTGTTGTTTTCTCTAAAAATTGGCAAGTCTTCCTGTCTTTTGCAGAAGAGTAATTATCTATATCTCATCTAAGCACAATCATTCTCTTACAGTATTACATGATTTTACACCTCTGGAAGCAGAAGCTTCACCGTAACATGGAAAAAAGTTAGGAGGATTTTTTCATTGCTATGTTGTTTGATCAGTGTTATTACATTCCATGAACTTCCAACCCTTCAAGCCTCACAGTCAAAAAGGATTGGTCTTATAGTTAAAGCATATGAGCTGGGAGACCTTCCACTGTGTTTTTGGTTCTGCTACAGACTTCATGGATAGTCTTTAGCAAACCATTTAAGACCTATTTTTTCAGTGCTGTTGGATTCATTTTGAGTTGTATATAGCGGGGCATTAAAGGATCCCTATCCAGCAGCTGCTACCTTAACCATCTTAGTGTTGGTTTCACTGACAGCTTGCACTGTAGTGGCTATTCCCAGGATGGTATCATCAAATGCTGGCCCAGGGCAAAACCTTACCAGTTATGCCTCTGCCTCAAATCCCCATCTGTATGCTGGTGTGTTGTGAAGGTAACTGATTTGGAGAAGCTCATATACTATAGCAATGGGGCTAGGGTTCACAAGTATTGTAAATAGGCAGCTTTGTCACTGATCTGCATGACCTTGAATAAGTATTTCTTCCCCTTCTACCTCAAATTCCTCTTCTATAAAATGGAGATAATCGTTCTTGCCTTTATTTGCAAAGTATTTTGAGATCCATGGATGAAAATGCTATACAATTCTCGTGCTCTTATTACAAGTTTTTCAGCAAATTCCCTTAGTGTATTAATTACTTGTAATTGATACCTGGGTCTCAGGACAGAAATTTGGAATAACTACTGTAAATATAAAAGTCTGTGTGTACAGAAACACAATAGGATAGCCTTTTCTCTCCATCCCTTCCTGCCACTGTCCAAATCTTTCAGTATAGGACAACCTAATGAGAAAACTTGGTATATTCTTTCCCCTCAAACTGGTCCACAGGGTTTATAGGGCAATGTAAAACTGTCAAAGATAAGGACCATAAACTACAACAGAGAGCTCAGGATCTTAAATTAATGAGGCTCTATCAGATCCCATCTAGCCATGTTAAAGGGCAGTCCCTCTGGGGTCACCATACATGGCCAGGCTGTGATATTCTGATTATTTGTTGCACACTTGCAGGAACATAGTGCATGAAGCAAATATTTGGAAGCAGCATTAGTTTGCTGTCCATAGATCTTTACTATTACATTTCTAAAGTTGGGGGAAGTATACTGTTCAGCATCTCTCCTTCTCTGTGTGTGTCTCTGTTTCCCACATGGATATTTTTGCAGTGGGGACAAAGCTAATTAGGTGAATGTGGGGAGCAGGGGCTAGAAGAGAAAACCTTTCATGCTGCCATTTTTGTTGTCTGTGTAGCCCCCTCACACAAGATTTCACTCCCTGTAGTGCACAGCATGAGACAGCATTTAAGTCAAAGAAATCATTTCAGGACAACAGTGGGATTTTCAAAGGAAGTCATAGCAGTTGGATGCCTAAATCCCAGTGAAATTAAGTGGCCAGCTCCCTCTGATCTCCCTTAGACTCCTCATCCTACATATATTACTGTTAGCATTTTTAGTGAGTCCAACCACATAGAACATAGTAGAAGCTCTAACCTGTTTACAAAGAAATATGTGTATTCATTTAGAGCAGGAGTGACCAGCCTGTAGCCTGCGAGCCACAAGTGGCACAGGCAGCCTCTCTGCATGGCACCCAGCAGACTGGGGAGGAAACAGGCAGCACAGCATCAGATAGTGCAGAGAGCAGGAAGCAGGCAGGGGAAGGAGATTGGAGTGGCACTTGTGGAGCATATGGAACTAATTTGTGGCATGCCTGCTGAAAAGGTTGGCCCCTACTGATTTAGAACATGGACATTAACTCCTCCAATACGTGTTGTTTGCAAAACAAACCCTCAGACAAGCACAGTATGGTAAAGACAGACCAAAAGAAACATATTTGATAATTAGCACGCAAAGGAAGACTATGGCCATGGTTAAGTAATTACACAAGATAAAGATAGTGTTATAAAATAATCTAACCTGTCATAGCTCCAGGACAAACCATGCAGCGGAGTCTCACTGAGTGGAACGAAAAAGCTGAAATTACAACACGAAAAAAAAATCTCCAAGTTAACAGAAAATAAAATCTGTTCCCCAAGATAGCAGTAAAGACCTGATAAGACTGTGCATTGTAGAAACAGTTTATCTAAAGATTATTTTTCAGCCTGTGCATGCACTGAAGCAAGTTTGACCTCCAAGGTGAGGACAATACAAGTGCTCATGCAATAGCAGAGCTGTACTAACTTTCAATTTCATTTTGGCTTTGGCAAGTGCCGTATCTCCCAAAGTTTGGATTGGTATTATTTTACTTGTAGTTCAGCAGTATCCAGAGGCCCAATCAGAATACAGGCCCCATTCTTTTAGGTCAGCTACACATATTTAGTAATAAGTGATTGGTGCCCTAGAGAGTTTAAGGTCTAGTGTAGAGTTGCATAACAAAGCATCAGAGAGATGCAGGAGAGGATAGCAATAATGAGACTGCCTGATAACACAGGCTAGCAGTGTGCAAAACATTGATGATTCCAAATAAATTGAATCCACAATATTGGATATAAATATGGTGGTGAAAGTGAAGGGGGAGGGGACAGAGAGAACGATGAGGAACATGGCATGAGAAACAAGGAAAAGAAGGCAGTGAGTCAGAGGAATGTTTGAACGGGAGAGGGAAGGAAAGAGCAGAGAGAGGGGCCTGGAAGACATGGGAAGGGAGCATGACAGCAGAGGATAAGTAGAAGAGAGAGTGCAGAGCTAACAGCAGAAAATAAATTACCTTAGTTCAGCCAATACAGCTTTCTAACACCAAATATATTCAGGGGCTCTGAAGGCACTTCTCTCCCATGTAGCTACTTGCTGCTGCTTCTCTCTGGGGCTGGATCCAGTTTCTGCTTTAACTGCACCAACCCACCTAAATGCCAGAACGAACAAATGCAAGTAGGGGAAGGTGCTTGAGGTCTGGTGCCATCTAGCAAAACATTGTGCTGACATCTCCCTGCCATAGGAGGTTCTGTATGTATGTTCTCCAAAAGAAATACCTACTTCATTCTAAACCACTGAGAGAATTTTCTAAAAGATACATTTACTTTTGTCTTCAGGTGCTGAAATTCATCCCTGAGTTAAGCCATGTCAGGAGGAAGGGGAGAACCAGGAACAGCATGGCCCTAGTGGATATTCAACTGGACCATCATGAGCGCTGTGATTGCATCTGCAGCTCAAGACCTCCACGATAAAAACAGACCAAAGCACATTACTTGCAGTTTAAAGGGTGTTTAATTTTGAGCAGGGTTTGTCTCAAATGACTTTCTCTAACTGATAATTTGAACTTTGCTACTAGCCTACATTGCAATTGGCAAAAATTATTCTGTGTTTCAGCATAGCTATGTTGATTAGTGCCACGGCAGCTAAACAGGTATATCATTGTTTCTGTGTCATCATCTGATAATACAGGATTACATTTAGCAGTAGATTCTGAGGTTTGAAAGTTTCAAACCTGAATATGGGGATAAGCAACACAATTCCAATTTAAATTAATTAAAGTTGTGCAGCTAAATCCCATATCTGGAGATAAAAATCTTCACTGAGATAATCTTATATCTGTGTTTGCATCTTCTAAACTTACACATACATGCAAGTACCTAATTTCTGGCATCATGTATACCTGGCCTACTGGGTGGCACAGGTAAATGAGGGTAGAATTTGATCCAATATACCTATATAATGGTTAATTCACTTCAATCCATCCCCTAAGTAGAATTTCCCCTTGTCCCTTTTCAGTACATTTATAGATAACGAGGAAAATATAGAATAAAATAAAACTACAGTGAAGTCAAATCTTGCAGTCTATACTCCAGCAAAACATTTATCATAATCATATAACACTTTGCCTGAGGACCTGGTCCTGAGTGCTATCAAGCCCACTGAAGTCCTGCCACTTGGTTAAAGATGTTTGGTTAAAGATGCAGGGTCTCCATGAAGAAAGCAAGATATGACTCGTGTATATGTTCTTCTTCACTGTGTTTCAAGGATTGTGTTTTTTTCTAGGTAGACAGTCAAAATGGACATTATTCTGTTGAAAATGCTGATGTTTCTTGCATGTGTATTCAAGCTGAAAACAAAACTGGGTTCTAGCTTTAGAGAACAGATCAAATATCAATATTGGTTTGATTTGGGTTTTTTTTTATAAGGAATACTATAACTTTGTCACCATATACAGTAATCTTAATTGCCTGACTTCAGTAGCATATATTGCCATGATTAAAATATTGGCACTGATTTTCTTTTGGATTGCATTTTGTTCAGACATATTAGCTCATTAATTGACATCTGTATCTTGAAAAATGTTCAGCATTAATTACTATTCACAAAAAATATTCTACCACCTTTTAATTAAATATGCACCTTAAAAGCTATAGCATAGCTCCTATGCCTATCAAAACATTATGAAAGTGCTCTAACTAAAATAAAGGATTTTTTTTTCCAAACTAGCTTTAAAGATTGTGAGATACTGCTCTGAAAGTGGTCCAGTGGAGAATATAGGCAATTATAAATCTGGAAGAGAATTGAATTTGTGATTGTGAACGTTACAGACAAAATGGAGTGGAACATTTAATGGCCAAGAATCTATAGATTTATTTAATAGCAGACTCAAGCGGCATGGTTCATTTTTGTGTGTGCTGCCTCTGTGCTTTTGTTGCTCAGAAAGAAGTGACTTTACAATAGCATTTCAAAATCAGCTAAATAGCACAATATATCATATGATATTGAGAACATTAGAACCACTGTGTCTTGGTTATCACCGGAACAATTATAAAAAGTGCTCTCATGTTTTTTATATTACTTTCTTTATCGAGTCAAATCTGTTACCTGTTTTTGTAACTTTATCAAATCTATCCTGGAATATACCATATAAGATATTGTGAGTGTTACTTTTTGTACTTTATTTGAACATTTGTGATTCTAAATATAGTGTTTGGGTTAGGGTTTGTTTTTTTGTTGGTGCTGGCGGTAGGCTTATTTTTGCTGTTTAAGCGTTTATATATTTATATATATATATATATATATATATATTTTTTTTTTTTTTTTTTTTTCCCCCTCCCTGGCTCCAGATGTCTATTTAAAAAATCTCTGAGATGGGAAGCTGAGATGGGAATTGATTCATCATTTTTTCAAAGCAATTCACTTTAAAGAGCAACACTGAAACCAAAGATTACCAGCTCCATTACTTAATTCAGTTTTATTAAAAGAAGACTACATTCTTTTCCTATCTCAGGTGTAATTATAAGACTGTTCAATCACCCTCATAATTCTAGGCTAATTTGAGGGTGGAGAGGGGGAACCTACTTCTGAAACCACTACAGTGCAGGCAGCAAGCTCTTCCTGACTGAACTGCCAAGCTATGCTCGACTAAGCACCATGGTTTAGTTAAAGCAAATTGGTTTTATGGGAAGTTTGGTTTCATGTTACTTTCTGCTTTGCCTAGTTCATTGATTCTCATCCCTTTGAGGCAACTTACTCTGGCTTACCAGACTGAGCTCTCAGTTATGCCTGACATCTCAAATTCAATTTTGTATGCTCTTCAAAACTTCAGTGTTAATACTGGAATGTTAGAAACTCACTATTGAATTAAACACAGACAACGATAGCGTACCAGGGCGCAGCACAGAACATCATCAAACAGGAAAAAATGTCATGCAAGAGGCCCCAAGAAGTCAGTGGGACTTCTCATTTGCTTGAAGTTGGAAATGTTTAGATACTTCCTGAACTGGTCACAAAAACTAACTTTTCTCTCATGGTTCACTAAGCACTAATGGGAACGAATGGCCTACTTATTACGAGTTGCCACAGTTTGCTATGGAGATGTTGCCTTTTATGCCAAAAATGTTAAAAAGGATAATATCTATCATGACTGAACATAAAATTTCCAGTAAACCACGCTCCAAACTGCATAACCCATAATAGGTGAAATAGCTTTACCGTCCTTTTTTATTTATTATCAGAAATTACAAACAGGCATTTTCCCTGTACCATTATTTTCCTCTTTCTTTGTAGGTTTGAAATAGCTTCTACACTGTTTATATATTATTTTTAAGTTAAAATCAACTGTCTTTAAAAAAAGTTAAATTAGTCTGCTTCATTTTTGTTGAAGTAATTGGAAGCCCACAGTATAAATATAACTTTCAAAAGCAAAAGAAATAGTTCCATCATTTCAAAGCAGCTCACTACCTTTTATTTAGTGTATTCTTCTAGGATAGCAACTAATTTCTCAAGTGCAATTTATATATATATATACATATATATATAATTATTTTGGTTATAGCAGTTAAAAGCAGCTTTTATGGACAGTATTTTCTATTGTATGCAGTACATAATGTGTCTTACCTTGATGAAAAATAAACATTGCTTTTGAAATAAGTGATATAAGTGATTCTGAGTGATTGTTACATGTACTATAATCTGCACATCAGACGTCACTTGTGCAAGGTCACACCATCCATTGAGCATTTAGGAGTGGCGCCCACTGGAAGTACTGGGAGTCACTGTGCATCAGGGAAGGGTCAAGGTGTTCTGTTGGAATGACGTTCCAGCACGTTCCCATTAGGGTGAGTGGGCTGCAAAGCCAGTGCCCCACAGAGTACACTAGTTCTGTCCCCACTTTCAGCTGTTGTGCCTACCTTCGACCTAGGAAGGACAAGGCAAAAAACATTTTTACATTTTTTCCCTATTCCCACTGCACAAGCCTAACTTGCCCTCAGTACATTTCAAACAACTAATCACACAATGGTGAATTACTGAAAATATCAAGATAAATATCAATCTCGCCAGCTACAAACTACAGGCAGCCCCCACTTAGTGCTCCTAATTGGCTCTGGAAAAACCGAGCACTAAGTGAAAGAGCATTAAGTGGAACCCATTTCCCCATAGGAATAAAGATAATTGGTTCCGCACCACCCGCCGACCCAGACCCCATGCTCCTGCAGCCCCACCCTGGGCCCTGCCAGCCCAGGCCCTGCACTCCTGCCGGCTCTTGCTGGGCCGCTCCCGGCAGGGTATCACATGGGCTCTGCCAGGGAAGGCATCAGTTCCTCCCAGCCTCATTGTTCCCCCACTGCAGTGGCCCCTGCCAGCCCATACCCACTGGCCACCAGTGCACCCTTGCACAGCCCCAGCCGCCCCGCCCATGGGCCCTGAGTTGGGGCTCTGGCAGTGGGGTAAGCAGTGGGGTCACCCAGCAGGGGGCTCCCTCCAGGGCACCCGGCACAGGGACAAGCTGCCACCACCAGATTGCTGCAGGCTCAGGGGCAGGGGAGCTGTGTGAGCTCAGCTTGCCCAGCTGGCCCAGGCCCTGCACTCATGCCCCCCATCTGCTTCTTCCTGCTGCTGCTGCCGCCGCTCCTCCCCACCCACTAGCCACTCTAGCACCACGTCAGAGTGGACCCCGGACTCCTGCCACCTCTTCCTGGGCTCTAATCACTTCCCTCACTAACACTGCTTTTCCGCACACCTGCACTGAGCGTTATAGCAAAACGCGCTCAGCACTGTGCAAAAATAGGTAGGTATTTTAAGTGAGTGTTCTAACGAAACTGCAGTAAGTGAAAACATGTTAAGTGAGGGTTGCTTGTATGTGCTAGTTAGTACTATATATACTCTACTACAGACCAAACACTGAGACCTGCATTTAGTTCACACTCAAACTTTATTTAAGCAAACTACAACTGAAGGCAAATACTGAGGTGTAGGTTCAAAAAAGGGACATAGCTATGCACCTGGGCGATACAGAAAAATCCAGGAACAAATTCCAATGCTTGTGGGGTTGGGGTATGCCCATACTGAGCCAGGCCTTTCGTGAATACACCACATCCTGAATAAGGCAGACTTGGTGCACCTCTGGAGATGCATCCTATTTCACCCCAAACTTGGAAATATGCTAGGAACATACCTGTGATCACTGCTCTTGTCTGTACCTTTTCTAATTGTACTATCCTTTGAAGATGCAGAATTACACACTGTATTTGATATATAAGTGCACCATGGATTTTTATAATGGCAGGATGATCTTCTCTGTTTTGTTTTCATTTCCATTCTTAATGATGCCCAATATTTTATTGTCTCTTTTGGTAGTCACTACACACTGACCTGATGTTTCTACAGAACAATGTACAATGACTCCAAGGTCTCTTTCCTAAGTCATGCATTACCTTTTACTTGTCTACACTGAGGTTTATCTGCCATTTTGCCCACTCACTTATCTTGATGAAAACTTTCTGCAGCTCCTTTCCATCAGCTTGGGACTTGACTACCCAGAATAATTTGGTCTCATCTGCAACCTTGGAGATTTCATTTTGCACCCCCATTTCCAGATCATTGAAAATGTTGAATAAAATTGGGCCCAGCACAGATCCCTGCAGGACTGACCCCGCTTTTGACCTTCCATTCTGAAAAATGACCATTTAGTCCTATCCTTTGCTTCCTACCTTTTAACTACCTGTCAGTCCATGAAAGCACCTTCCCTCCAATCTCAAGGCAACACAGGTTTGTTTTTTTTTAAATAAAAGCCTTTAAAGAGAGACTTTATTGAAAGCTTTTGGAAGCCCAAATATATCAGCTGGATCCCCCTTGTCTATGTATTTGTTAATGCCCACAAAGACCTCCAGCAGATAGATGAGGCAAGACTTCCCTTTACAAAGCCATAATGAATACTCCCCCCCGAAGGTCTTTTTTGTCCTTGTGAATGCTGATTTTATTCTTTATTATAGATTCTATCAGCTTGCCACGACCGGAAAGGAAACTTGGAATGTAGTTCTCAGGATCACCTCTGGAGCCCTTTCAGAAGATGGGTGTTATGTTGGCAACTTGCCAGTTCTCTGACAAAGAGACTGCTTGTAACAATAGTTTTTCCATTGTAAAAGCCAATGTACAGAATGCCTTTATCTCCTCTGCTATGACCTTATCACCCTTGAATATACCTTTTACCCTTTGGTCATCTAATGGTCCCACTAATTCTCTTGTTGGCTTCCTGCTGGTGACGATGTTCTGGATTATCCCTTTTGAATGCTTGAGAGCAGCCACTGGTGATGTGACTGCAGCAGTCTCACCAGCATATTTCCAGGTTTGTAGTATGTATGCAGGAAGAGCTCAGGGAAAGCCTGGCTGGAACACATTGACCACAATGTAGACAAACACTTAAATGCTTTAGAAGGGTAGGTAAAGAAAACCCCACAAGCTAAATGGGGAACCAGAGGCATTAGACCTTGCTCCAGACCCAGACGTCAGCCATGCCCCTCCCCTCCCAAACAATACAGAACACACCGTCACTGGATCAAATAACATGGATTATAATATCCAAGGTTCATGTGTCTGCACCTCTACCAATGTCATATACACCATCACATGTTTACAATCCCCCCCTGCTGTCTACATTTCACAGATAGGTTAATCCCTACATGAAATAGCGAACAAACACCAATCTGATGTTAGTACCAGAAAAACAGACAAGGCTGTGGCAAAACACTTTAACCTCCCTGGACATTTCATCACTGACCTAAGTCTGGCTGTTCTCAGGCAACAAAAAAATTAAAAATTAACTTGAATAAGAAAGTGCAGAACAAGAAATCATCCAGACAGGATTATATTAAATATGGTCTAAATCAAGACTATGGATTCTTATCCTATTACCTTGATTAGCTTTTTAAGCCCTATGTCCTGCAATGAGTTAATGCTTGTTTTTTCTCTCTCCTAGCCACCTGGCTTTTCTCAGCAGTGCCTGTTCTTTCCTGCTGCCCCCTTCCCACTCCCGCTTCCCTACCCTTTGCATTATAATCACTGGTTTCTATTTAGCAGCCCTGATCCCTGCAATCTCTTCATACCATTTGATGAAGGAAGACCGACCTCTGCTTATGAAAATTTATGTTAGGCATCTCTGATTTAGTTAAGGTGAAGTTGCATAGACTATACTAAATCTGTGGAATGTTAAGTGGTTTAAAAGTTAGAACATGCTATGAGTAGTCACATATTAAGGCTTAATATCATTTTTCGCCTGCACTGCTCTAACTTGCCACTAGAAGGCTGATGAACAAGGGTGTGGCTAGTAGCCAAGACACATCTATTCCTGTTCTAGGTGGTAGAGGAACCAGGAGCAGTGCATTCTGGGATAATGGACGACTGCAAGTTGCTCATTTTATCTCTGAGGAGCAGGCTGAAGTTATCCTAATCCAAGCTGTGTAGCACAGCCTAGATTTAGCCATCACCTGAAGTGGCATAACTTTGAGACACTCAGAGGGCACTTAGTATGAGTTAATGAGCTTTAACTCATGTTAAATGTGTGGACACTCCCATTCCAAGTGCCCTTAGTATGGTCTAAGTATAATGTATAACTTCACCCTTAGTCTATAAAGGTGCAAATCTACCCCGTCTTCAGATTAACATGGCTAACTACTTCTCACTGCTTACAGCTGCATGATGAAGTTGACTGTGTGGTTTTAGGATTAGGCTAGACAAGGACCTGTATGGGATAGTATAGATATGGATGACCCTGCCCTGTCTCAGAGTGGGTTGAGCTAGATGACTGTTGGAGGTCTCTTCCAGCACTGCTTTCATAGATTCATAGATTCTAAGGGGCTGGAAAGGACCTCGCAAGATCATCAGGTCCAGCCCCCCTGCACTAGGCAGGAAAGACAACTGAAGTCAGGTGATCCCAGCAAGTCTCCTCTTCCACCTCTGGAAGGAGTTTATGCCACTGTCTAGACACCCTTACTGTGAAGAAGTTTTTCCTAGTGTTAAGCCTGAAACAGTTTTCCAGGAGTTTGTGGCCTTTACTCCTGGTATCCCCAAGGGTGCCCTGGTGAACAGTTATTCACTGAGCCCTTGATGTATTCCCCTGATATAGTGGTAAGCTGCTACCAACTCCCCTCTCAGCCTTCTCTTTTTTTGGCTGAAGAGACCCAAGTCCCTTAGCCTTTCCTCATATGGCTTGCCTTGCAAGTCTCTGATCATATGGGTGGCTCTTCTCTGGACTCTCTCAAGCTTTTCCATGTCCTTGTTGAAGTGCGGTGCCCAGAACTGGATGCAGTACTCCAGCTGCAGTCTCATCAATGCTGAGTAAAGCAGAAGAATCACTTCCTTGGTTTTGCTTGAGATGCATCGGTTGATGTGTATTGTTTGCCTTGCTGGCTACAGCATCACACTGATGGCTCATGCTCATACTATGGTCTATTATTACCCCTAGATCCTTTTCAGTCATGGCGCTAGTCAGTTTGGTGTCACTGAGCCTGTAAGTATGTTGGGGATTCTTTGTCCCCAGGTGGAGCACTTAACATTTCTCTGTGTTGAAATTCATCTGGTTCCAATCCCCCCAACTTGTCAGCCTGTCTCGGTACACCTGTATCTGCAGCCTATTTTCAAGCATGACCGTGCTCCCCCATAACTTGGTGTCATCTGTAGACTTGACCAGTGAGCTCTTCACCCCAACATCCAAATACTTGATAAAGATGTTGAAAAGCACTAGAGCAAGCATGGACCCCTGAGGGACACCACTGGCTACTTCTTCCCAAGACGACACAGATCCGTTCATTAGAACTCTCTGTGTCCTACCCTGGAGCCAGCTTTTCTAACCTGCTTCCTACCGACCTACCTGTCAAGCAGTTCAGCCTGCACTCCTCCAATTCTCCCATGAGAACTTCATAGGATACCAGTTCAAGGGCCTTTTGGAAGTCTAGGTATACAATATTGACCTCCTCTCTCATATCCAGATGGTGAGTTACCTGGTTGTAGAAGGAGTTGAGATTGGTAAGGCAAGACCTGCCCATGATTAAGCCATGCTGGCTGTCATTCAAAATCCTACCTTCTGCAAGCGTATTGCACATATACTCCTTGATTAATTTTTCCAGTATTTTCCCTGGGATAGAAGTTAGTGTAATTGGCCTATAGTTGCCCTGGTCCTCTCTCTTCCCCTTCTTGAAAATGGGCACAACATTGGCCCTCTACTGATCTTCAGGGACCTCCCCTGAGCACCACAAGTTTTGAAAGGGTTTTGCCAGAGGTCCCGTGATGACTTCAGCCAGCTCCTTCAGCACTCTTGGATAAAATTCATCTGATCCTGCTGACTTATAAATGTCTTAATTTTCTAACTGATCATGTACCAGCTCAATGTCAACAGTAGGAAGGGGGTCTTTCCCACCATGCCCATTCTGAACCTTATCTAGTATGATTTTCCCCTTAGTCCAGTGAAATACCAAAGCAAAGTAGTCATTCAGGAGTTCAGATTTCTCCCTAGTGTCGGTAATCAGTTGTCCTGAGTTGTTAAGGAATGGCCCCACACTTCCATTTGTTTTTCTCTGGTTTCCTACATACCTAAAGAAGGACTTCTTATTGTCCTTGATTTCTGTTGTTAGTTTAAATTCAGTCACCACCTTAGCTTTTCTAATCTGCTCCCTCCAAGTGTGGGCCACTGTTGTATAGTCCTCCTTGTGAACTGTTCCACTCCTTTCACCTTCGGTCCCTGGTACCACAGCGCTTCCCATACTATTACCCTGAGCCTGTTGTGATGGTTCCATGGTTGCTGTCACCCAGGCTACCCTCTATATTCAAGTCACTCACCAGATCATCTCCTTTGGCCAAGACCAAGTCTAGGACAGCATTACCTCTAGTTGGCCCGTGCACTTCCTGAGTCAGGTAGAGCTCTTCAATACAGGTCAGGAAGCAATGTGACTGATCTGACTTAGTCAAGTGTTTCTCCCAAGAGATGTCTGAGTAATTCAAGTCACCCGTGACGACCATGTCCTGTGCACTCACGGCCTCTGCCAGTTCTTGAGAGAACTCCAGATTGAGCTTCTCCCCCTGGTTTGGTGGTCTGTAGTATACACCTACAGTTAGGTCTCTCTCACCCTCCTTAGCCCCCCGGTAGTTTGACTTTCCTATGATTAAATAATTCTAAGGGCAGGCATCAGGATTTTGTCAAGTTCGTTCTACAGCTTGTAATGTTGCCATTGCCTAGTAAGTACCATTGCTTAAAAAGGCCATTCTAAGGCATTCCTGTTCACAAAGCAATCTCATATTTCCTCTTTTTTCACACAACCAACCAGACCCAAAATCATTTCTTAAGGGAAAGGGGTGAATAAAAGCCAGCTTCCCCTTTTCATTGTTTTAATTAGAAATTGGAACAAAATTTAATTTGAAATTTTAATTGGAAATATTAATTGGACAGCCACAGGAAGTATGTTTGCATTGTGTCTTCAAAAGGCAAGGATTTCTGAGGATGATATCTTTTATTGGATCAACTGCATAATTGGGATAGAGTCAGACAGGCTTTCAAATGCAAACCATTCTTCATCAGGTCAGAGCAGTGAGAGCTAACACATCATAGTAAAACAAAGTAGTTACAGGAGAGGGGAAAGAAATTCTGAGGGGTAGCAAATAATTAACAGAAGAAAAGAAGCTGATTATTGGGAGACCAAGGCCTATCAAAAGGGAAGAGTACCTTTCATGCATAGAAAGAATTCAGAAGTTAGGTAGATTATAATGTGCCATAAAACAAATGTTAGTACATCCTTAGTTCTTAGTGTCCAGCCTTTGTTCTTAGTGTCCAGTTTATTTTTGTTCCCAAGTTCACTTTTTAAAGGTGTTCCCTTGAATACAAGGATAGTGAGGTCAAAGAGAGAGTGGTTATTCTGTGAGAAACATGCTCCTAATGTTGTGTGTGTGCCTCTGTCCTTTATAATTTTTCTCTGAGAATCCATTCTGAATCTTCAGTGCATCTGGAAGTGAATAACTACAGCACAAGGCACAAAGGTAAAATGAAACTCTCAGACCTGGCATTGTTATATAATGGCTATACTACCAGATGTTATTAGACTGCCCTTATATGATTGCTTTTATAAATCTTGTATACCCTGAAAAGCAGTTAGTTATCTTTCTATTCAGTGAATACAATGTACATTATCTGTGTTTTCTTTACAACTGATTTTTTTTAAATCATTTATAAAAATATCCTATTTGCACATGAGAAGAGCACACAGGGTACGTCTACACGTCAAATTAATTTTGCACAATAAACTCCAGCTCAATTCACTCTGGAGTTTACTGCTCCCAGGTGCAGCATTTACACGTGCACCCAGGACTGTGGCATGTTACATTGGGGCAGTGTAGCCCTGACTGGCAGGGACTCAGGGGGTAAACCTGCCAGCCTAGGGCTATTCCTTCCTGGCTCAGCATGCTGTGGAGGGGTTGGCTGGGGCACAAGGGTGCTACAGTGTGGGGCTAACCTGCAGGCAGCCCCACACTGTAGCACCCTTGTGCACCAGCCAACCCCAGTCCCTGTCTATACATGCATTATGATGGAGTAAATAACTCTGCCATAGAATAGTACTTTTCTTGGGCAGTACTATCCTACAGCAGAGTTAATTCATTTACTGTGGCCTAATAGTATTGCTCCTGTAAAAAGTGACACTTTACTGCAGAACTAATTAGGCAACTGAAACAACTTATGTAGATGCACACACAATGTTCTTTGAGGAGATTTCAGATTCCTGTGTCCTGGATGAAGCAACTTCATACCCGCTCCCTTAATTTTTTCTTTGCTTTTTCTTGAGTGCAAACTTGCCCAGTTCTACTGCTGCAATGCTAATTCAACAGATGTCCAATTTGCTAGTATTCGCTCAGGGACTCCAATGCAGCAGTTAATGAAAATGCAGAGATTAGTATTCTGGTCTCTCGTTCTAAGAAATACAACTTTGTTTATTGACAATCCTGATCAAATATACTGGAAAACAAAACACTTGTAATTTATTTGGTTATTGACATTCTTTCAAAATCTGCTGTAAGTGTTTAAAGTGCAAATAGGATCCCGTATTTTCTTTCCAAGACTGCTCCAAAAAAAAATATGCTGCCATAACTAAAAGGAAACAGAATTTTAGACTGTGTTAAGATTCATTTGAAATTATGTTTCAGGAAAACACCTAATTTTTATATATTGCACAAAGAGAATTACTGAAGTGCAGACTTAGTTCAGTAAAAATGGAATCAATTGTATAATAAAGGTTAACATACTTGATGCTGTAGCTCTAACCTAAAGAAGTCTTAATTTTCATTTGAAAGAATTTCAGTTTCAAGATTATTATAAAAAGAATTAACTACTGAAAAATGGTTTGATGGGAAGGGATATCTATTTGAATCTGGGTAAAAAGGGCAAAATAAAAGCTATTTTACATGCAAAGAAACTGTATTCCACCTTTGAGTATGAAGAATTTTTATGAAAAATACAACACTGATGTCAGTACTTTAAAAAATACAGTGGGGGAATTTGTAAATGGAGAGTTCACAAGTAAACCTCACAAAACTGATTAGCTGTGTTACTCTGAAGTCAACAGAAGGCAGGATAAGATGGCATGTTGCTTAAGACTAACTGATTCAAAGAAGCATGAGCTTTCACCAGAGGTTAGGAATGGACTGGCAGAAAGAAGAGAATGTGTATAGAAGGGAAAGGGACAAGGAGTGGGAACACTGCTAAGAGGGACTCCTTTTTTGCTTTTCCCTTCAATATCAAATCTTTTATTTCTGCCAGTCTATTCCTAGCCACTGACAAAAATAGGTTGTTGTTGTCTATGAACCAGGCATAATTTACATACGGGTTCTGTAACAGTGGACTTGACGTTGTGTTCTAATAGGGACAACTAGTCCTTGACACAGTGCAAAGGTAAGAGAATTGTAATTGCTTTGATTAATTGAATCACAGAAATTAAACAGAAAAAAAAATATGAGCTACAAACTGCTACTGAGCTAACACGTGTTTTGCCATTGGTTTCAAAGGATGCAGGTTCAGGTTGTCTGGGCTCTCTCTCACTGCTGAATTTCCTCAGTATAGTTTGCATTCAAAGTAGAATCACTGGTACTGAAACTGAGTACGAGTTCTGGTGACCAGGATAAGAAAATCCAGTGACTAAGCTTATTGAAAGGATGATTTTTTCCCCTCAACCTAGCAGATGCCCAAATCTCCAATACACTGGTTTTCAACCTTTTTTCATTTGTACACCCCTAAAGCATTTTGAATGGAGGTGCAGACCTGACGTGTGGGTATTCACATATTATTGATTGATGACAGTCATCATTCACAGACACCTTAGATATAGTCTGTGGAACCACAGGGTTTGAAAACCACTGCTCCAATAAAATGAAGTCTCCCTAATTCCAATAAAAGACTTAGGTACATAAGCTTAGATTTTAAAAAGGGATTTGGGGCAATCAGATCACTTTTTATTCAGAATGTATGTGCATTTTCTCAACTGTGCAATCAGTGCAGTCCCACCTAAGTATTTAAGTACATGTGAAATTTTGCCTACACTAGTACTCAAGTGAGAAAGAACCTAAGTATGGGAGAATATAGTTATTGTTCATGCTCAGTAATTATGCAATTTGGAATGAAATTAACCAGTTAGCATTTGAATTCTGGCCATTTGGGATTCACAAACTAGGTGCCAAATTCTGTCTAGGGCAGAATCTTATTCCGCCCACCATCATGATAGACAGGGGGAGGTGGGGAGATGGATATGCGCTTTACCAGAAAAGGAAGCATGTTAGTTCATCCCAGCTCCTCGGTATTTGTATAGATTGGGTGCTTCAACAGGGCTTTTTGGTACTTTTATTTAATAGCTGATTCAATAAGCTACTGGATAAAAGCACCAAAGAAGCCCTGCTGAAACACCTTATCTATACAGATGTTGAGCAAGCCAGATACAACTAACACGCTGCTTCTTCTGGGCATGTGCTGGTCTCAGCACAGGGGTGCACTGAGTTTAAAGAGCCATTTTTTGGGTGGTGTTATGTATGTAAGCAGATGTCTAAGGCATAGCTACTGACCATGTCCTGGTTTACACAACTGGGATCAAAGACTGAATCTTTTTTCACCTGGATACCCACATTATGGCCCCATCTTATTAATCCAGCAGTATTTGTACGTCTTCAGAGATGCTTCCTATATAACTCAAGCATCATGCATTGAGGCAAATGGATTTCTAAAGTTCCTTCAGTGGACAATTTAGGTTGCAACAGCCCACAGGTGGTGCATGCTTAAACTGTCTCAGAGACACTAGCAGCACTTTGAGAAAGCCTCTTGTGGGAGACAGCTGAATGCCAAAGGACCAGGGTTTTTCACTAGCAGCTCTCAGATGATGTTTGGAGCTCCTACAGAATTGCACAAGAACACTTGCTCGGCTGGCCACCATAATATAAGGTCACACATGCATATACCCCTGCTGCATTTGAGAAGCCCTGAAGACTCTGTCAATTGGTACCACAGCAGACAGCGAGACTGGATGGAATGTGGCACCACATCCTAGCACATCATGCACATAGTAAGTTAAACCAGCTATTGAGGCTCACAGCAGTATCTTGTGACCACTCACCTTATAGTCAAGCCAGAGGTGAGATGCTGATGGAAGGATGGGGAGAGGAACAGCTACTGCACACACAGCACTATATTACAGTTATCCCTCTCTCTTCCCCCAGGTGCAGATTGAGGGAAGGCCCCAGCTAATGTATTCTGGCATATTCCCTCCAACTCATTCCAGAACACATCCAAGATGCCCACTTCTAGATGGCCAATGGACAACCATGGATCTATCCCATAGAGCTTTTCAAGATGCTTGTGGAGACTCACCTCCTCATAGAGTGGAAAGTTAAGGTCACCTTTCACGGTGGGAGAAACACAATTACCCTCCCATTGGAACTGGTCCTAGTCCTCTAAGATCTGCTGGGTACTCACTCATCCTGACAGTGAATGTTGGAGACAGGTTGTAGCTATCATCTGTTATCCACCAGTCAGGTTAGACCTGTGTGTCACAACCCAGTGGTTTTGGTGCCTTGGCACGGTGGAATTTTCCTGCCACATGAGAGCCTCTTGCAAAGTAAAGGCTTTCTGTTGCTGCAGAAAACCCCCGGTGCAAGAGAGTTCCCGCCATTCGGATGTAAATTTGTGTCCTGCTATTGGCCAGTTCTAAATTATGCATACGTGGTGGCTAGTAATTGGCTTGCTGGCCATTTAAAAATTAGCGCGACTTCCGCCCAAGTCGGAGAACTTTGAGCACGCTGCAGAGTGCTTCTGAAGAGATCTGACTCGTGGCTGAGCTAATCGATAGCCTGATCACCTATCGATTCGTCTCCCCGTCGCCGAGCGCAATCCCAGACATATCCCTTTCCCTGCCGGCCCGATTTGTAGATGGACGTGCTGACCTGAGCCCTGCCAGCTGGAACAACTAACGTGGTTGTTCAGATGACCGGACCGTTTTCATCGCAACAGCGAGCGACGTAAGTAAAGTTTTACAACCATAAAGCTTTCTCGGCCTCTCTATTCACCAGCCCTCCCCGACGAACGAGTAATTATTGAATCACCTCGAGATGGCTTTGGCCGTCCGAGACATGGCGACGAGGATGGGATTAAAGGGCACAGTGATGGAGAAGAACCTAATCAGGTGCTGCCCCTGGCACACCGGGAACCGCCACGTAGAGAATGCTAACAATCTATGGGCGCATATCGCTTACCACCAGGTGGTAGAAGGGGATGAAACAAACATTGATGGTTACTTCTCCGTAAAGAGAGAAGAAGCCGTAGTGAAGGAATGGAGAACTAAGCTATCCCTTGGGGAGTTCGGATGTATAATGGGGAGTGACCAGGTCTATTATCGACCCCCAGAGGAAACCTCGACCATATCCCTAGCTGGGGTAAAAGTGCGGAAGGCAGAGAAGCTGATCCCCGCTCAAGAGTTCGCTCAATGCATTCGATACTTAAGAGAAGGAGGGGAATCCACCCTCACGGACTGGTTTAACTGTCCGGAGTTGGTGCCGGAATCGCGGGGTCATGAGCTCCTCGTTCAGCTCCGGGAGGATTTGGAAACTAAGGGCCGTCATGTGCCGAGATGGGGTCTGACCAAATGGAAGAAGGGAAAAATGATAAATGTGCTGTTCTGTACAGTAGCAAGCCTACTAAGGGAATACGCAAATTTAGAGGCACAGATGCATACGGCGGGTAAGGAGTCGCTGGAGCAGGCAGCAAAAGGCTCCGGAGCGGTGCTTATTAATAGCACCGGCCGCATGATACCTCTAGCAGAAAATGGCGCCGAAAGAAGCGCGAGCCATCCGGGGAACCCGGAAAGGAGGGGCGGAGCTTCAGAAGACCTGGCGGGGATCCGCCTAGCGTCTCCGCCCCCTGAGGTGACATAATTCCCAGCAGCCCCGCCTCCTTGCCAAGGGGAGGGGGCAATGGGAGGAGAGACATACCCAACGCTCTCAGACGAAGAATTTAACTCTTTCTCTACCACAGCTCACCCAGTAGCTGTGACGAAACATGTTGCAGATGAAGATGGTGCTACACGTACCACTGTTATCTCATGCACACGCACCAGACCAGAGATTCAAGAGCTTTGCAAGGAATCTAAAATAAGATCAGGAGAGACCTTAGCAATGTGGTTAGGGCGGTTAATAGTGGAATTCGGATCTGACACCTTGGATAAAGAAGAAGCAAGTGCCTTGACCCGACAGGCGGCATGGAGTGGTGGGCGTGCTACCGATTTGAATGTGGTCACAGACAGTGCCCACTGGCCCATCCCGATCCCGGCGCTCGTAGTGGGACAGGTAACTCACAAATTTCACACCTGGCACGAAGGTCGTCCACAGAGGGCTACTGCGGAGCAACTCCTCCTAGCTATAGTTGGGGTGTCATATCTCTCATGGAGTCCGAGAATAAATCCCATGGGACTAACAGCTGTACAACGAAAAGAGAGATGGGCTCATCGCCACCTATCGGACCCCGGGGCAATCCCAACGCCCTTGGAAGCTATACAGGCCTGCGTGGAGGTATACGGAGGAGCAAATGCCCTTACACTCCAACTCTTTTTGAACCCAATGGCAGGTCAACTGGTGGGAAATGTCTTGGGCCATCTCCCACATTTACAAGCACTTATGCAACAAAGTGAAGAAGCTTCTGATACCATAAGGGACCGATCTTCGGTATACCCAGCCGGAACACTGAGACCCAGACAGCAAGAATTTATCCCTCGACGAGAGCAAGGATGGTCATCTCCAGGAACCCCGAAGGAGAGAACCCTGAGGGAAAGAACCATGTTTGGTTTTCTTCTCTCCTGCACCGGACTTATAAAGGCGCAGCTACGAATTTTGGGAGAAAAGGGCCAGTCCCATCTGGCTGAAGCATTAGGATTCAAATTCGAGGACTCGTCAAAAAACGAGTGATGGCCGGCGGCTCTGCCGGTGGCCTTCTTCAGTTCAGACCTGACCCTACGGATACTCGACCATACACCGAACTCACTGTTTGCAACCCTACCGATCCGGATGACCAACAACAAGCATTCTTCCTTCTCGATACTGGAGCTCAGACCAATATGATTACTTCAATGATACCCCATCAAAAGACCACCAAAATGATTAAGGTACAAGGGCTTAACACTATCGCTGTCACCACGAAGGTCAAATTTTGGGTCCAAGGCTACCGATATCCCCTAGAGGCTGTCCTAGGGGGCATCAACATTTTAGGGATCCCGGGGATAAAAGCGCTTGACCTTAAAGAACAAGTGCTACAGGCATTACCCGTCATTATCCCAGAACAGGATTGGCATCGGCCAACGCTTCGTAACAACTCCACTTGGCGATATCGACCAATCCTGACTAAGGGTCCTCTAAAACAGTCCCTTACTGACCTCCTGCAGTGACTCGAGCAACGAGGCTGTATTCAGACTGTAACAGCCAGCAGCTACCTGTCATCAGGATGGGGGGTAGTGAAACCTGGAAAGCCTAATGAAGCCCGGTTGGTTGTAGATTGCCGAGAAGTGAACAAAAGGTGTCAGGTACTTCAACAACCTAATCCATCTACCCTGCCACAGTGTATGTTTGAGATGGCACAGTTCCAACAAAGTAAGTGGGTTGGAGTTACATTGGATCTTAAAAATATGTTCTTTTCCATCCCGATAACTGACCCGGAAGGAATACTAAACATGTGTATTGATGGCATCATGTATAGGTGGACGGTTTGTCCACAAGGATATTGTAACACACCATCACTAGCCACAGGTGCCATGAATAACACCCTGAAGAATTTTCGAGCTTCATATTCTCTTCCCCAAGAGAAGGAACTAAAGATTTGGAGTTATGTGGATGATATCGCCATCATGGGTCGTGATAGTTCCGTAGTTACTAGTATAGTCAAGTCAACTAGTCACTCACGTTCAAAGTGAGGGATGAACAATTAACGAGGAGAAGTCGTGTTTGCATCCTGTTGATGACATTACGTTCCTTGGTACTCGATACATCGGTTCCATCCGCCACGGAATTTCTCATGAGGGTCCTGATGTTGATCCATTGAAAACATTCTTCCCCATGACCAAAAGGCACTTTCAACAGCTGTTGGGTCATTTGAATTGGTATTGACATTATATTGAACCTAGTAATTTGGCACTCCTTACCAAATTGCAGCGACAGATCCGCAACAAATCCCGAAAGTCTACGCCCTGGACAAAAGGAGACCAGCGGAACCTGCTTCACCTGCTAGCCACAGTTAAAGATACACAACTCCATGCCATCGATCTGGGTGAGTCACTAACTGTAACCCTCGGGTTCACCACCAACCATGTGTGGGCTGTCGCACATAATTCTCGTGATGAGCTAGTATATACAGCCCATAAAACACTTCAAGTGGCACAACATCGATATGGAGCTATAGGAAAAATCCTCCTAGCCGAACAATTGGTGGAGCCTTTGGCAAGGGGGCATGGGGCGTTACGCGCTCCCGGTGCCACATTGTTACCCTTCCTGGATGCGGACAGAGTCGACCCACATTTTCAGGGAGAATCTAAGACCTGGAATACGCTAGTACTTACCCACCATTACAATTGGCATTGTTGGAGGTTGGAAGACACGGTACCTGATCCAAGCCCAGAAGATGAAGAGAAGATCCCTACATTGTATGGAACATCTGCCCCGGCATGGATGGCCTCAGATGGAACCTCCAGACATGGCGGAGGCTATGGATATTATTGCAAAGCTTGCAACGATAAGGAAATCTTTCAAGCTGACCCAGATGATAATTCATCCCAAAGATGTGAATTATTAGGATTCCTTAAGGTACTGGAACATTGTTTGACACATCATAACGATACACTCCCAGTTCCGATCATCGCAATTGATTCGCAATACATTTATAAAATTCTTACGGGCACAGCTTTTCCTTCTGAACATTTGAATGATTGGCAAGATATTTGGGAAACATTAACTAAATTCGTGCACCTTTCGTTAATTAGGCATACTAAGTCCCATCGTCCAGATACCGATCCAGTGCATGAGGTAATTGATAAGTTCTTAGAAGATCCACTCTGAACCGATGTAGTCTTGCCTGTCACATCTACCACCGATCCTGAAGTAAATCCGTTCCTCGCATGGCTTCATGAGAATTGGGGTCACCCGGGACCACAAGCTTGCCATCAACGTTGGTGCTGAACCCTTACGGAGCCAGCCTCATACGGAGCTCGGCGCGATTGGGAAAAGGTAGCTCAGGCCTGTGAGATATGTGCTAAAGAAAAGTGTCACAGAACCAAGCACCAACTTGGAGCTTTTGATTCTTCACAGTTTCAAGCAGGAAAAGTTTGGCAGGTAGATTTACTGGGACCCCTCCCAGGGTCTAAGCCACCAAATAAAGGACTAGTTGTTGTCGATTTGGGAATGAGACAGTTACAGGTTGTCCCCCTACGGAAGAGTAATGCTACTGCTGTCATTTTGGCTTTGACTGCTGTATTTGCTACCTGGCAACCTCCTCACGAGATTCAATCTGATGGAGGACTCCCGTTTAACTCAAATGCCCTGGACAAATTCGCTTGTCTTCATAATGTAGCCTGGCATCTTCATTTGCCATACCATCAGCAGTCCAACAGTGTTGTGGAGAGACACATAGGTTTGTATAAGGAGCAGCTTCGCCTTAGAGGAGGAGGGACGTTTAAAAACTGGACTAAATTTAATCACGATGTCCTTATTTCACTAAACACCGCTAAACCGTTATGGGATGAAACTAATGTCCAGAAACCTCCACCTTGGGAGCCCAAGTTCCAACCTGACGAGTTAGTATGGATTTCAATACCGCACCCCCATCAGTCTCATCCACAAGTTCACAAAGGGACAGTTCAACGGTCGGGACAATATCCCAATACCTATTCTGTCCAATTGGAAGAGAAACCCGATCGTCCTCCTATTATCGTTCATCACAACTGGATGACACGCAGTTCCGACGTTCACCCAGTATCCTTACAGTAAATCCAATTATGAGTCTTTTGTCTTGTGTTGTTGTTTTCTCTCTTCACAGGACTAACCCCAGAGAAGTGGTAATTCACAACTGTCCAAGTGTGAGATTCATTAAGTACCAGACAGCAGTTCGTTCGAGTCAGTAGAGTGATGGTTATGAAGGAGACACTGAGACGGGGAACGTTTATTAGCTCAGGACTTGCTATAATACTGTTTTCTCATTTTATTAAACATTTTATTGACATTGTCTGTTACTAGGAGAGGACGGACTGATTACCAGATGAAGAAAATCCCAAACAGATGTTCTCCAATCAGATGATGATCAACAGTTGTCATTATATGTTCAAAGTTATTGTATTTTGTAATTTGTAGAAAAGACCGGTCTATCAAGTTGTTTGTATATATATTACTGGTTGTTAGAGCTTTGCCAGGTCAGTGAGTCCCGAAACAAAGATGCCGGATGATGAGCTCATGTGTCTAAAATTCCAGTTGTGCCGTCGGCAAGGGGGCATGTCACAACCCAGTGGTTTTGGTGCCTCGGCATGGTGGAATTTTCCCGCCACATGAGAGCCTCTTGCAAAAATAAAGGCTTTCTGTTGCTGCAGAAAACCCCCGGTGCAAGAGAGTTCCCGCCATTCGGATGTAAATTTGTGTCCCGCTATTGGCCAGTTCTAAATTATGCATACATGGTGGCTAGTAATTGGCTTGCTGGCCATTTAAAAATTAGCGCGACTTCCGCCCAAGTCAGAGAACTTTGAGCACACTGCAGAGTGCTTCTGAAGAGATCTGACTCGTGGCTGAGCTAATCGATAGCCTGATCACCTATCGATTCGTCTCCCCGTCGCTAAGCGCAATCCCAGACGTATCCCTTTCCCTGCTGGCCCGATTTGTAGACGGACGTGCTGGCCTGAGCCCTGCCAGCTGGAACAACTAACATGGTTGTTCAGATGACCGGACCGTTTTCGTCGCAACAGCAAGCAACATAAGGAAAGTTTTACAACCATAAAGCTTTCTCGGCCTCTCTATTCACCAGCCCACCCTGACGAACAAGTAATTATTGAATCACCTCGAGTCGGCTTTGGCCGTCCGAGACACTGTGCAGGAGAAGAGCCTTCACCAAGCTAACCTTCCCTTCATACTCCAGTTCCCAGTGTCTCTTCCCAACACACCTCTACCTGGACAACTTCAGGACACTTCCCTAACCCTTCAGGAAAGACTCTCAAAAAAATCCAGTTTCTGAAGGACACACCAGAAGTGGGAAACCAAAGCAATGGAGGGGACCTATCAGAGGGGGACCTGCTATACCCTTGCCTCATACAGAGCAGGGCAGGCTGCCACAGCTCAGCCACTATGAAGGTGGTTTCTGTTGAGAGGGGAAAGATGGGAAGACTGGACCCTAGGAAAATGCAGAAAAAGATGGGATAAGTGTATAGTTGACAAAGCCAGGCTTCTTTCACCATCCAGACCTTTACTTTTACAAGCCTCCAGAAACAGCCTAAAAACACAAGCAAGGCAGATCTACAGCTCTGCAGTTAATCATAGGTAGCAGCCCTTTATCCACAGCATGTAGCGAAACAGCCAAGAACTCTCTATTGCAGTCTCTAGCCAGCTTCAAATCCAGGCAGCAGCCACAGGTTGCTTTATTGCTACCCACTTTCTGGATTAAGTCAGAAAGTGGGTAGCAATAGATACTCAGCACTGCATCTGATTTTACTGGACTGTAGCTGGGCAAGCCAAACGGTGGATTGTCTAGATGTGCCATGATACCACTCTGATCACATGCAGTGACTGGTCAGCCAATCTAAGAGACAGCATAAGGACCTGACAAGTGATGACTGTGGAAGCAGCCAAAAGAAGATGGAGTTCCATGCACCTGATAATCACCTCCCAATAAAAGCTCCCTAGACCCTATTCCATGCCCTACTGGAGTCGCATTTTTGCGTACAACTAGAGATCCCTCCCTTCTTGTCAGTTTTGTGGCCTATTCCTGGTCTGGCACAGAGAAGACATGTTCCTGCAGTTTCCCTGACAAGCAGTCACACTCCACAAGGATGTTGTGGTGTACCCCTTTCTTGAGTGTTCTTCCATGTGCTAGGCCATAGAGGGTGCTTGTACATGTTATGGGGGTTAGTCCATGCGATGGGGGTTAACAACTCACCATTTCAAATAGGGGCTTCTGTCGCTGTTACGACGAGTGGCCCAATCCTTTTTTTTTTTTTTTGCAGAGCCTGCCTGCATCTTACACAGCTGGGGGACAAGCTGCCAGAAGGCTGAGCAGCCCCTGAGCTGTTGGGGGGGGCTAGACCTTCCCTGCACAATGGCAGCACCCCTCAGGGCCACCTGGGTGGCTAGATGCTGCTCCAGCTTGGGCACAGGCAAGAGTTGGATTGGGCTGGGTGCTGCCGCCAAGCTGAAGCAGCACCCTCCCACTAGCTGCCCACCTGAGTGGCTCCGGGGGGCACTGTCACTGTGGAGGAAAGGCTTGGGGTACCCCTGAAGCTCAGGGCCTACCAGCAGCTTGCTACCTGGCTGTGGGAGAAACAGACAGGCTCCACCAAAAAAAGAATTGGGCCCCTCACTTTTGCCTTTAGCCCAAATCTCTTGCAGCAGAGGGGGGTCCGGGGGGCAAGATATCAAAAGGCTGCAATGTTGCAAATAGCTGTGTTGCAAACTAAACTATGTGATGTGGCTTAGTTTGCAACATAAAAAACTCGTTTAAATCATAAAAAAACCCGCACGTATACAGTGTGATGCAATTAAAACAGAAAAACAGGCAATTTTCATCACATGTACAAACACCCAAAGTCTTTAATGACCTGCAGGTCCTGAGAGGTGAAATTTGGGTGGCACAGAGAGGCTTCATGGTGCCTGTGTCCCGGCCTCTATTACTGGCAAATTTAGAACCATAGAAAGTTAGGGTTGGAAGGGACCTCAGGAGGTCATCTAGTCCAACCCCTGCTCAAAGCAGAACCATCCCCAATTCTAGCCAGGGCTTTGTCTAGCCAAGTCTTGAAAACCTCCAAGGATAGAGATTCCACCACCTCTCTAGGTAACCTGTTTCAGTGTTTTACTACCCTCTTCATGAGAAAATTCTTCCTAATATCTAACCTAAAGTTCCCTTGCTGCAACTTGAAACCATTGCTCCTTGTTCTGTCATCTTCCATCACTGAGAACTGTCCAGCTCTTGGGCCCCTCTCAGTCTCCTCTTCTGTAAACTAAATAAGACCAGTTCCCTCAGCCTCTCCTCAGAAGTCATGTGCCCCAGGCCCCTAACCATTTTTGTTGCCCTTTGCTGAACTCTCTTCAATTTGTCCACATACTTTCTGTGGTGGGGAGCCCAAAACTGAACACAGGACTCCAGATGTAGCCTCACCAGTGCTGAACAGAGAGGAATAATCACTTCCCTTGACCTACTGGCAACACACCCACCAATGCGGCCCAGTATGCCGTTAGCCTTCTTTGCAACAAAGGCACACTGCTGGCTCATATTCAGCTTATTGTCCACTATAACCCCCAGGTCCTTTTATGTAGAGCTGCTGCCCAGCCAATCAGCTCCCAGCCTGTACTGGTACATAGGATTGTTCCATCCTAAGTGCAGGACTTTGCACTTGTCCCTGTTGAACCTCATAAAAAAATTTTTGGTCCAATCCTCCAGTTTGTTTAAGTTACTCTAAATCCTACCCTACTCTCCAGCATGTCTACCACTCCCCCCCAGCTTGGTGTCATCTGCAGATTTGCTGAGTGTGCACTCTATGCCATCTTCCAGGTCATTGATGAAGACATTGAACAAAACCAGACCCAGGACTGACCCCTGGGGCACTCCACTTGATACCAGCTGCCAACTAGACAGTGAGCCCTTGATTACTACTCTCTGAGCCCAATGCTCCAACCAATTTTCTATCCACCTTACAGTCCATTCATCCAGTCCAACTTGATACTTGACAGCTGTAGTCTGGCTCAGAATTATGACTTAGTAGCAGGAGTCAGCATATGGGCTGATGGAATTACATTAATGCAAGAGAAAGGGGACTCTGGCCTGCTGTGCACAGGAGAGGCTGTCAAAAAAGTAGATCAGCAGTCTTTAGTATGTCCACTCATCAGCTGGATGGGTTGAGAGAAGTGACACATGAGAAGTGTGATTTCAGGAGAAATTTGACAGTGGAGAGAGTCAGCCAGTGGCTGAAGAAATCTAAATATTGTATATGTGTGGACTTCCTTACTTATCTGAAGGAAAAACTTTGACATTTGCTACTAACAGTCCACAAAGCTTTCTTTCCCTCTGTAAACACTTCCTGTTACAGTTTGAGTCATGTGTGCCAACACGTCTTTCCTATATGAAGTAATACTTTAATGATGCCTGCCACTAGAAGCCTTTCCAAATAGTGCAGTACAGTCTGGCCTATGGGAAGGGAGTGTCAGTTAGGTGGAGCACCATGTGGGGAAGTCTGCTCTCTCTTGCCCAGTACTTGTTTTCCAGTTTTTCCAGTGACTCAGTAATGAAAAAATATACAAACATTGTAAGGAAAGGCTCGTTATTCCAACCAAGTTAGTATCCACTTCCCTCCAACCCAAGCTACAGAGTAAAGCTCCTTTTGGCTTGTTCTCCTTCTGTCCACAGGATGTTTTCTCTTGGCTAGCTAGCAGCCTGGCTTCAACAAGATAGTGTTTTTAGATCTGCCTGGCTTATAGTCTGTTCTTTTCTGGTTGTCTAAGTAGCCACTTTGGGATCAACTACATGGCATTTCAGATATTTACATGTCCATAGAAACAGTACTGAAACAATAGGTGGGTGAGTGGAACAGGAGCTCTGGGTGCTGCCTAAGGAAGGATACTGTAATGGAGCTCAGGGGTTGTCTCACCCTCCCATTCCCCCATCCTCCCATCTCTTCATAGCTCCCACCTTCCCTGCAGCAGCTTCAGCAGAGAAGGGCAGACAAATAGTGATGTCCCACAGAGTAGGAGGCTCTCAAAGGGTCGCTGCTGTTGGGGGAGATGTCACCTCCCTTTTTTCCTGCTAAAAAACAGTGCTTTTGCCACCAGCATGCATGCCAGCAGCAAAAAAGGGGTAACATCTACCAGCAGCAACAAACCTCCAGCCACTGCTGCTCTGCCCTTCCCACTGCTGGAATTGGAGTCAGAGCAGGAAAGGTGCAAGGAATGGCAGGGGTGGGAGAGAGACCCAGTCTTGGCCAGTTGCACCTCAGCAGAGGAATTGTATTCCTGGATGTATGGCCCTGAGAGCATACACAGCTACATATGCACACAGACCAGGCACACTTACTGACAGTGAGAGAAGTCAACCCCCATCCTTTTTTACCAGTAGCTGAGTGGCTAAGCACACACCTTGGAAGCCAGAGGAACTGGGTTATAGGCCCTCCCCTTACCCAAAGGAGGTTTGATCCTGGCTCTCTAACTTTCAACCATAGCACTCCACCCACCACACCTCAAGGCACCTGTTATCCAGGGTCTTTTCTAGCACTCCTTTAAAGTTAAACCACTAATGTAGGCACTAGAAAAACCGGATGGAGGGTAGCACAGGGATTAAGCTTCCGGTGCACCGGGAGCAAGGGCTCATGTGAAAATGGAGATCCCCCTCCATTCCAAGCCAGCAGCTGTCTTATTGAGCCACAGTTCCACCTGGCTGCACATATCTCTGACATACTTCCCTCACATGGCTGCCTAGGAGGCCAGTTTAAAAAAAAGCACTGGCTAAGGGATTCCATAATATCTGATTTATGATGATGTGGCTAGAATGCTATTCCTGGGAGTCAGAGAAACCCAAGTTGGAACACTCTCTGGGTACTGAGAGGCCTAGGACCCAAGTCACTTTAATTAAAGTGCCTGCAGCGTCATGTGTATTCAGCGTCCCCGCACTTCAAAATGCCAATGGGGGGTTATAACAGGTATCTGCTCTGGGCCGATCTAAACGTGGCCTGCACACCTGTTCTTGGGCAACCGCCCACCTTCTTTCCTGCCATGCCTTGCTGTTACTTGATTAATTGATGTTAATTAGCGGGAGGCTGCCCTTGTACCACCCCGCTGCCAGGGGGCACTATCTGCAGCTCCGTTTATTCCCCTACACTGCAGCCCATGCCTCGCTGATGGAATAGACATTATGTCTTAGCCTTATTACAATCTGGCCCCTTTTTGTCTTCTCTGGGCCTTCCTTCCTTTGATATGTACCCTCTCCAGCGCTAAGGCTCTCCCTGGCCCTACCTCACTATGTGCCCTCTTCTCTGGGGCTCCTCAGTAATGCTGCCCTCTTCTCTGGGGCTCACCACGCCCACACTGTGCCTTCTCAGTAATGCCGCCCTCTCTTCGGGCCTTCTCATGTACTGCCCACTTTCCTGGGGCTCACCCCAATGCTGCCCCCTTCTCCGGGGCTGACCATGCCCGTACTGGGGCTTCTAAACAATGCCCCTTTCTCTGGGGCTCCTCAGTAATGCTGCCCCCCTTCTCCAGGGCTCACCGCGCCCACACTGGGGCTTCTTAGCAACTGTCCCCTTTTCTGGGCCTTCTCTACAATGCCGCCCTCTCTCGGGGCCTTCTCAACTGCCCCTCTCTGGGGCTGGGGTCTGTGCACTCCAAATGCTGCGCCCTCACTGATGCTGGGGTCCCCACACCGCTGTGAGTCCCCTATGAGGCCTCCTCTATTCCCTGATAGCATCACCCAAACCACCGGTTACAAACAGCAACACAAACATAAGCCACTTGGCTATAATATAAATGGAAGCCACCCGGCCATAACAACAGTCCAGCCTACCAGGGAATACTCCATCCCTCAGCCATCAGATGCTGCACCTTCAGTCAGGCTTTCCCTCTCTTCCACGAGAGAGAGAGCTCCTTCCTCCTTGGCTGCTGGCAGTGAACTGCCTCTGGCCCCAGCTCCTAGGGTTTATAAGGGAGCCAGGCCTTGCCCCTTTCAATCAGCTGACCGCTGGCAGTTGTGATTGCTTATTAGCTCCTGTTGCCCTGGCAGCCAACAGCCGGGCTCCTGATTCCCTGCTAGGGCTCTGTCCCTAGCAGTTTCCCCTCTTTAGGAGCAGGGCACCTAAGTGGTCTGCGACAGGGGTGCTTGAACTAAAGCTCAGCCACCACCAGTTTGAAGTGTGGGGACGCTGAATAGATGTGACGTGGAGGCTTCTGGAGCACATTATTTAACACAGTCCAGGAGACTTGATTGAGTCTGCTCTGATGCGTACTAATTATCATTCATTGAAGAAGATGTCCAGCATGTGTATAGGTGCCCCCTTAGTCTAAGTCCTATCTTTGTGTGTTTTGGTCAATTCCAGGTTTGGGTACTTAATGCTGCTATGCCTCCACAAGGGGTACACATACATGCTGTAGGAGCAGCATACCTATATAATCAACTACAAGCACAGGACTGTCTGTCCCAAGAACAGAATGCATCTGGGCACATATGTGCCAACCAGGAAGGGACAAGCAGGAAAGGAAGAGAATGCCACCCCTTATGTTTAACAAACTGTCCTGCCATGTGGGAGGCCAGGCTTGGTGATGGTGGGGGAGGGACGAAGGTAGGCCTGCCAGAACCTAGGTCTCTCCTAACTCTGGGCAGATGATTTAACCTCAAGGCTTTTGGTCAATGAGCATGCAATGGGATTACCATCACATTGGTCTCATTTCACTGTCAAACAGTTGCCAGTCCCAATTTTTCATTGGGTCACAGGGAGAAAACATGACTCTATAAGTCTAGCAGTTACTCGACTTTTGGGGTATACACAGATTAGCTAGGGACAGATATTCAAAAAGCCTGAGCCTGAATTGAGTCAGTCTTTGCAGGTTACTCTAACCTGTAAACTTTGAAGCCATCTGGAGGTGGATAGGCATTCCCTATTCATTCCAGAAATGCAGGCACATGCCTACAGTGGCTCAGGCTAGAAGCTTAGGGGTGGTAGAGCAGCCCTCCCTTCCTTTCCATAGCACTGAGCTGAGGGGAGGCATGGCCAGGCCCCAGCAGGATGCTCTGATTAGCCCAGCAGGGAATTGATAATAGTGTTTATCACCCCTCAGTGTTCATCATCCCATTAAAAAAAAATAGAGGGACATTACCAGCTACCTGCTGATTCTGCCTTTGTCACAGCATGGACCGGACTGTAGCCAGCATGTGGTATGCTAGCCAGTACACAGATACCTCTCAGCAAGGCAGAGGAGAGCAGGGATTTCCTGCTTAGCAGGAAGTAGTGAGTGGGAGGTGGGGAGCTGCAGCCAGGGAGCAGGGGGCAGGGCCAGCCCTGCTGTGGAACAGAGAGTCCTGCCCAGACTAGAGAGTATGCTGGTATGAGTCTAGTTTAATTTCAGCAAGGGGTCTTGGACAGACAATGCATAAACTGGTTTGACCCAAATCAGTTAAGTCTAATACTACATTCAACAAGGTTTATCTCAAACTGGTTTCAGCCATTTTCAAACTGGTTTATGTGCAAAAAATATCTGTTCTGTTACAGATTTAAACTAGTTTCTGATCACTTAGACCGGTTTATGTGTAATGTCTGTCCTTAGCCTATGTGTGTACATGGTTAAGTTGAATTGAAATGGACCATAAATGTTTGTAGGCACCACTGTGGCAGTAGTGAATCACTTATGATGACATGCAATAGGGACAAAGTTAGTCCCACAGGGCAAAAATACAGCCCCTGCATGATGCAGGTATCAAATTTACATTCAAGTCAGCATAAGTAACCATATTTACTGTAAAGTTTGGGTGTGCATATGTAGACAGGCCCCTGTGCATGAGCCTGAGCAGCTCAGCACCTGTCTCTCACATAGAACCAACCAAGATCTACTCTACAGACCAGTGATTTGTTCACCTAAGGCTTCTGATAGCCAAGTTTGTTTCTCAGTTTTAAAAAGAGGTTCTCCTGCTAAGGGCCTGGTAAGATAGATCCTCTAAATTTAGATTTTAAACATTGGAAAAGACTCTGGAACAGACCCTTAAGCATATTCCCTAAAATATGGGCAGTACCTTTGAGAATACTTAATGCCAAATGGACCCAACCTATGCTACTCTGTTATATTACAGAAATGAAATTCATGATAACCTTTACATCAAAACGCCAAGACTCAGATTCTGCTGTTCATTTCTTTCAAAAGGTCAAGCAGGGATCTGTATGCCCTGAGGAAAAAATTGCTATCAATAGTTAGGAAGATGTCGTTTCAGTGCTCATTAAAGCACAACCAGGCAAAATGCTGCAATTTTCCCAATTTAAATATCTCTGAACACCAATTACAGTTTTGGTTATTAAATCAAGATAAAACGTGTGGATTTGTGCAACAGATTTATTGTTTTTCAATCTAAATGAAGACACTTGGGTCCAATTTAAAGCCATGACAAGGAAAGGTAAGCAAATTAGCTTCATTGAGATATGCAGCTAGCACGTACCTGAAATCTTTGGAACTGAAAACTCAAACTAAGTAAGCAATTTTATTAATTGAAGTAGAACTGAAGTATCCCTTAGTAAGCCTTTTTTCATAAAGCTAATTTGAGAAGCAAGTGCAAACTAGCCCCTGCATTTGGTATCAGTAACATATGGTACTGGTTCTGCGTTAATGCCAAATACCTCTTGTTTTAATTTCAGATATGAGTGCATTTGTCTGATACATGTTTCAGCAATGGATGTCATAGAATCTTTTACCTTATACTTTGACTTTCACTCCAGTGACTGCAGAGAATGGAGCCCAAAGAGCAGTTCCTGTATAGAACATGGTTAATCTGCATGTGTAAATTTCCTGATAAAAATAAGATAGTGATCCAGAGCAGTTTACATACATATTGCAAGAGGTTCATTCCTGGGTTTTATTATTTTGGTAAATGTGTGCTGCAACTGTCTGCTTTTGGCTTGTGAAATATAGCATTTTCTTTTTACACAGAACTGTTTCAGCTCTTCACTAACAGCTACGAACTGGCAAAATGAAAATCAACCTATGCACTTAATTTGTGATGTGTCAGCTAAGAACAAAACTACAGCTCCTATCAGCCTTTTTGCTGACCTGAGACCCTGTAGGATGAACAGAATATTCTCCAGCCCTAGCCAGTGGACATAGTGTGAAAAAAAAACTATTAACAACCTAAAATAACCTAATTTGCTTAGTATGACAAAAGGAAGGTACAGGGAATGATTTCTCCATGTAAATATATCAGGTTTTGCCCAAAAGGGAAAAAAACCGCTTAAGCTGAAGGGCAATGATGACACAAATATCAATGGCTACAAACTGGCATGAATACATTTGGACTGGAAATTAGAACAAAGTTTCTAGCCATCAGAGTAGAAAGGTTCTGGAACAGCCTTCCAGTTACCAGCAAAAAAACCCCCAAACCCCCCAACTATTTTTGTGAAAAGGATAATAGTGCATGGCTATTTGTGATAGCATGGGACAGGACTTGAATTGAGAGGTCTCTTCCAGCTCTGCTCTTAACCTTTCTCTCAGGGAAAGCATGAGATGCATGAAGAGACAGGAACAGCACAGCCAAACTTCTGAGAAACCATCTGACAAACTGGAAACTGTGTAAAGGAGCAGGGTGCAGAAGGCAGTGAGGATTTACATGAGGAACAGGCTGTGATCAACAGACATCATGACCATATTGAGTCTGTGCTAGAGGGGCAGTAGTAGAGACTGGTAACACCCCCTCCATCAGGAAGGCTGATGAGAGGGTCTTGAAAGGAACTCTTGGGAACATAGAGGCAGCAGCTGATTGAGGCTTTTATGGAAAAAGCAGCCTTTATATTACCAGACATCAGAGTAGTTTGGGGGATGCACAGAGGCCTAGAAATTGAAGGAATGTGAGCACTTGTGTTCCTGCTGTATCACACTTAGGAAAATATACTGCACTACTAGATGAGGGTACCAAATGCCCTGAAGGAAAATATGTAGTAGAAACCAAACAACAACTGTTCACCAGAATGAAAGCACACCGAAAACATATCAAAGACAAGAATATCCAACTAACTGTGGGGGCACATTTCTCACAAGACAGCCACTCCCTCTCTGATCTCTCAGTTTTAATCCTCAAAGGGAACTTACAAAACACCTTTCGTAGACAAGCCTACGAACTTCACTTCATAAATCTACTGGATAAAAAAAAAAATAAAAAAATCACAGATTCAGTATAGACATTAGGACTGTGCGAAACAGAACTGTTTTGTTTTGACTTCTGTTTTTCCATTTCCAGGGAACAGGGTTTCATTTTGAGTTTTGTTTCATTTTGAAAACACTGTTCCATTTTGTTTTGTTGAAACTATTTCAGTGTTTTGACACTGTTTCAACATTTCACCCATAGACTATAATGGAGAAGCACAAAACTGCCTATAACTTTGTCATTGCTTGCCTGATTCAGATGAACCTTATAGGAATAGTAGCACCTTCTGAGGCCATGAAGTCTGCCAAGTTTCAATGGCATAGGTGGAGTGGTTTCTGGGAAAATGCACCTCGAATTCTTGAAAGCAAAACGTGTCATGTTGTGTGTTAAGGCACAGTGGGGTGAAAACAGCAGAGATGGTGAAAACTCAGCCCCTGCTGAGGCCATAAAGTTTGCCACGTTTCACAGAGATAGGCACAGGGGTTTCTGGGAAATTGCACTTCAAACTGTTCAGAGCAAAACTTGTGTCACTTGTAAGTGTGAAAGCACAGAGAAAGCTCAGTTCAAACAGTGCTTTTTATGATGCTGTTTTTCCTGTCCCTCTACCAGGATAAATAGGATTGGAAGGGACCTCAGGGAAGGATCACAATCACTGGCCAGCTACACATGTCAGTATCAGAGCAGTCCTTCCCTCTTCTTCCCCCTCTCTCTCCTTAGTTTCTCTTTTGCTGCAGGCAAGCCCAGCTTCAAAACTCAAAACATTTCAAAATGTTTTGACTACCCTTGTTTTGTTCCAAAGCTGTTTCGAAGCCTTTTGTTTTGTTTCAATTTCACTGTCTCAAGGTCAAAATGAATCGAAACAGTGTCAAAATGAAACATCCAGCAAGATTTCACACAGCTGTAATAGACATTGGATTTATGACACATTACATCCTGCCTGACATCTGATTCACCAAGTATCTGCCAGACCTGACCTTTTACACTTTTCTTCCCCCCCCACTCCTTTTCTCTCCTCCCCTCCCCTCCCCTCCTATTCTGCCCTTTGTCTTCCTAATTTATAGCTATTTCCTTTTTCACAGACAGCCTCTTTTCTACCTTGAATCATTATTACTGTACAGTCTCCTTGACTCACCTTTCGCTTTTTTATCCCCTGCCTTTCCCCCCTCCCTTCCCTACTTTACCTTTTGTCTCCATAATTTCTACCTATTTACATTCTCACTGACATCCTGTCACACTTTCAGCTTCTCTCATTCCTTGGAGTCTCAGAACAACAGAAACTCCCTATGCCTGAAGAAGGGTGGCTGCACCCAAAAGCTTAATAAGAACTTTTTCCAACTACTCAGTTGGTCAAATAAAAGGCATCACGTTTACTCAAAGAACCTTGCCTGCTGACAGGAAACATTTACACATCTAGCCTTCACACAGTCAAACTGCTCCACACTTTCATTATTCCCTCATAAATATCAAACCTCATTTAATCTGCACAGTGCTAAGTGTACTCTCTCTCTATAGAATAATAGGCATCTGTCTGACTCATGAGACAATAGATTTGCACCAAGTGAGGCATCAGCTGGCTGAACATCTATGTGTGTGTCTGCAGAGCCCAATTCTTCAAAACAGACCCTTCTGTACTTGTCACATGTGAAGTTTATATCTAAAAGTCCTAAATGTAGTTCCTAAGGGTTTCTTTTTTCTCTGCATTTTGGGTTTTTCTTTCCTCAAAAGCCTTCATTCCACACCTAATAAACTGTTTGCAAGTGTTTCAGTTCTCAGTAATCTTTTTGTTTCACTCAGTTTTCATTGCCTTCATATCTCTCTGGAAAACATTTTTGAAATTGAGAGAAGGATACCCATGTGATCTTCTTCCTGTAAAGAGTTCTCCATACAAGATATCCTTGGGTATATGGCCATTGTCCATTCTCCCTGTATGATCATGATCAAACCATCCAAGTTGACACTGACTGAGAAGAGACTGGCATGTCTCAAGACCTCAGCATTGCTAACATTGTCCCACCAGGACATTTTTAGAATGTGGCAAAGGCAACATAAGTGGAAGCTGTTGAGGCTTTTCTTAAGCAGAGTATGTGGTCCAGTATTCACTGCCAAACAAAAGGGTGTTGATGACACAAGCATGATATATTTTGGCTTTGTTCTCAACAATCAGTCCCCAGACTAGGATACTAGTCATGGTTAAGCTAGGCTCTTCAGCTCAGCTTCTTCCTGAACAATAACATTATGATTGTTATTGTTGTTACTCTGATTATTACTGTTATCAGAATCATTTTTCTCCAAATATTCTTAAGCTATCTCTAAAAACACTGTGACGTTTTTAGGATTTTTAAATCTCTGGGGTACTGACAGAAAATGAAGAAAAAATGACCTACAATTGTCTCTTTTCCTTTCCATGAAGAATTTCATTGAAAGCCAAAAGTGCATTTGAAATGCACTCAAGTTTATCTGTGGAATTCCCTTTGAATTGTCCATTGCCCTCCATACTCCCACCCCCTGCAAAAAAACAGGCAATATCTGAGTATCTTGAGATCCATGAAAAGCCAACCAATCTTAAAGAATCAATGAAGGATCAAAGTAAAAAGTTCTGAGCTTTTGTTTTATTACCCACCCCAACAGCAATTAAACTGTGAGAAGAAATGATCCTGTGTAGGCACTTTAATCTGCTCATCAATATCATGTGGGAAGGTTGTAGGCATGATGGTTCAGGAAATATGCATCATTTCCATCTGATTGGACAAAATCCTATGTTCAGTGGGCCAGTTATTAGGCAGATACATGGGGAAGAGAGAACAGAACCGTCAAAGCAACTACAGAGTCATTCCATGTCACTTACACATCTGATCTTAGTGGGGAAGGCCTAGAGGTATGGAGAGGCAGATGAAGTGCCAGGGATGCATATGACCTACTGCTTTTGTAAAAATACCTACACCATTCATTTGGCTTCAAGGACTGCATCCAGGTGAGTGCAGACATGCAGTACGTGCTGCCACAGACCCATCTGCGGCATCATGGACCACACATGTTGGTGTTCCCTGCATTGCTACCTTATAGCATGAGGGAGGGGGGGGGGGTTGTTAAAAAAACCCACACCCAAAAACTGTGGAGGTGCACATGGCAGCAGTGCACGTTGCCCAAAACCAGAGCCTGACTGGCCGAAGACATGCTCCAGCTGCTGGCCAGGTTTTCTGCCACAGCTGCAGCCCTGGAAGGCCCCCAGAACCCCTGGCAAGGCTGCTGGGGCAGCACAGTTACTGTCCCCAGCCTCCCCTACCCCAGCTGGGGTAACCTGCCATGCACCACAGTGGGTATGGCACAGATGTTCCCTAAGGACAAGTAGCAGTGGCACAAGGTGTGCCACTGCTACTTGTCCCTGAGGAAACAAACATCCACACTTGTCTGGATACATCCAAGGAATTGATTCTTCAACTTATTATTGTTTGTTATTTATTTTATTTTTATTTAGAGGTCCCAACTGAGATTGCAACCCTACACCAAATACCTTACAACCTGAACAGACAAGACAGAGCTAGACTGAGGCGAACACAAGGTGACAGGCAGTGCCTTGCTCAAGCTCATGTACAGGAGCTGTGGCAGAACCAGTTCTAGAACCCAAGTCTCCTGTGTTCAGTTTTGTCTGAGGATTGCTTCCCTCCCCAGTTTCTAATACAATATTTTAATATAGTATATTTTCACAAAATTTGAACCAAAGCATTTTGATACTTTATTTACATGAATCAGAAGGAAAATGAATTGGTCTACTTTTGTAGATAGTGCAATAAATTCCAGTGTAGCCATTATACTGCACTTCAAGGAAACCAAATCCTCCATTAAAAATGCTCATTGCTATGCACCAGTTCTGAGCCTATAAACTGGTCAGTTTGCCAAGTATTTTGAATATCCATCACTATATACTGCAGCCTAGTAAATCTGGAAATAAGTACGGTTCATAGGGTTCATGGTATATTAAAACCAGTCCTCTCCACTGTCAATTAGAAAATAATACTCTCTGTCCACTTCCCTGCCTGTGCTGAATGCCAGGATACAATATAACAAAAAAGATGGGAACATTGTTGAAAACAAACTTCCTGCATCATAATTCTAAACTGTTAAGGTGGTCATGGTTACAGAGTTCCTAAGCAATGATCTGTCTGAAATATATGCCAATTGGTAGCAGGAAGAATATATTCCCAGAAAGAATCATTATATGAGGAAGAAAAAAGGCAAATGTACAGAACACCAAGAAGTGTCTGGATTTTCTTTAGAACATAAGTAAATGGAGGGAAGCATGTGGAAGAAACTATAGAACTCTTTTCTTTGGAAAAAGTAGCAGATAGATTTATCACCCTTGTACACTACTAGTGCTTTTCAGCCATGCAGCATCATATGTCAACTCATTCAAGAACTGGATCATTAGGATGATTCACAGTATCTACAGATTAGTCTACACACAAATCCCAGATCCAAGTCTGGGCTCAGATTGACATTCACAAATCCAATCAATCACACTACTGGGGTGACTCACAATACCAAAAACTTTAAATTGTTCTGATCCAAATTTCAAACCATAAAATTCAGGCATTTTCAGAATCAGGCTTTTATCTTAGCTCCATCTTGAGTTGTTTCTCTTGATACAAAGATAACAACAACTGTTTCCTCAAGTTAATCTGCTTTGCTTCAAATCAACAAAATCTTAATGAAGGTTTTATATTTGAGTCTTGAAAACAAGAATGGCATGTAAGCAAAATGTCAGAGCAAACTGTCCCCTCTTATTCCTTACAGATACTTCTGTAGAATTCAGAACACACTCTATCAGAGCCCTGGCTTTCAGTATGTACTAAGACATTAGTTAACAGAAATTGATACTAAGCTACTATGAGCTGGGAAATTGTCCGGGGTATAAGCATGCAAAAAAGAACACTAAGTGTGCACTCACTCTCTCAAGTTCTCTTTAAAATGTAAATTAAGCCGGAAAAATAATGAAAATTTCAAGGCAAGGGTGTGATTTTTTTTCCAGTATTTGTATTCTATAGATGTTTCCCCACAGGAATGAAGATTGAGACAAACTGGAACCATTTTTCTGCAAACAGCCACAGAATCTCAAATAAATTCAATTCCACCCAGTGTGTCCTGAAGGTGATTTGCAATCTCTGATCATACCTATTGTCAGTGTAGTAACCTTGCTCAGTAAAACTGCATTGGATTTGACTACAGCTCACTCACATGGAACAGATACCACTAAAAACTTCCAAAAAAAGAGGGAGGTAAGAAATGGCAGGAAAAGATTGGAAATATTGTAGCCATGCTAAAAGGAAATTAGACTCATTTGATGTTACAAAAACATGTTAATTACAATTGTTGAGGGTAGGTTCAGAAAATTTGAAATAACTACATGCTTTTGAGTTTGGGACTGGAAGCCATCACAGGGACTGGAATATCCAATTCCTATTCAAAAGCCTAGGGATCAACTCGATTTTTATAATCACTCTGAATTTTTCATTTTTCATGTGCACCTAACAGGAAGACCTATTCAGTTCCTGGGCCACACTGGGATTCAATGAGACATCCTTAATGTTAAAGAAATTGTTCAGCTGGAGTGTAAAGGTAAGAATACATACTTGGGTATGACCCACTGTGAAACTAAGCCTGAGGGGAACTACATGTAGAATAAAGCTGTGATAATTAACTCTCCATGCTAATTTGTTGACCTCAGTAGCATCACACAGGAGGGAATTTGACCCTATTAGTGTAGGTATGATCCAATTAGTCTGCTATAAGCTATGCTTTTCCCTTTGCAAAATCTTCTCTCTTCATTGAACTAGGAAGTACACCTAGACTGCAAAGTGACAAATACTAGAATCCTTGTTGGAAGCCACAGGTACAAAAGTCGCTATAAAAAGCCCTGGAATCTTATTTCTAATGTGTACTTCTCTGTATCACTCTGACAGTGATATGGAAAAACATTCTTTGATGTAGTGACCCTTTTGCCTCCTTCAGGGTTTGTGGTTTTGTTGTTGTGACATAGTAGGTTTATAATTCATAGATGTTAGGGTCGGAAGGGACCTCAATAGATCATCGAGTCTGACCCCCTGCACAAGCAGGAAAGAGTGCTGGGTCTAGATGACCCCAGCTAGATACTCATCTAACCTCCTCTTGAAGACCCCCAGGGTAGGGGAGAGCACCACCTCCCTTGGGAGCCCGTTCCAGACCTTGGCCACTCAAACTGTGAAGGTCTTCCTAATGTCCAATCTAAATCTGCTCTCTGCTAGCTTGTGGCCATTATTTCTTGTAACCCCTGGGGGAGCCTTGGTAAATAAATATTCACCAATTCCCGTCTGTGCCCCTGTGATGAACTTCTAGGCGGCCACAAGGTCGCCTCTCAACCTTCTCTTGCAGAGGCTGAAAAGGTCCAGTTTCTCTAGTCTCTCCTCGTAGGGCTTGGTCTGTAGGCCCTTAACCATACGAGTGGCCCTTCTCTGGACCCTCTCCAGGTTATCCGCATCCCTCTTGAATTGTGGCGCCCAGAATTGCACGCAGTACTCCAACTGCAGTCTGACCAACGCCCGATAGAGGGGAACTATCACCTCCTTGGACCTATTCGTCATGCATCTCCGGGACTTGGCCCGTGCACCACGAGCTTTCAAATATTCCCACCAGTGGCTCTGCAATGATGTTGGCCAGTGCCTTCAGCACCCTCGGATGGAGCTCATCCGGGCCTGCCGACTTAAAGGCATCCAGTTCTTCCAAGTGACTCTGCACCATCTCAGGGTCTACGCATGGAAGTCTGGCACCTTGCTGCTGCCTCTCTACAACCCCAGTGAGAGACTTGTCGTGCCCCTCACTTAGGAACACTGAGGCAAAGAACTCATTGAGGAGTTCAGCCTTGTCCCCCCTGTCTGTCACCAATTGTTTCTGCCCATTTAGCAGGGGTCCTATTCCTCCCTGGGCCTTCCTTTTACTCCCTATATATCTAAAAAACAATTTCTTGTTGTCTTTTACTTGGGTTGCCATCCTCAATCAACTCCATGGTAGCTTTGGCCCGTCTTACTGCCTCCCTACAAGCACGAGCAGAGGAGGTATATTCATCTTTGGTGATCTCTCCCTGTTTCCACTTTTTATGTGCTCCCCTTTTGTCCCTTAGGCTGCCCTGGATTTCTCTGGTCAGCCAGGGAAGCCTCCTGGCCCCTTTCCCTCTTTTGCCTCGCTCGGGGATCGTCTTGCTTTGTGCCCAAAGGATCGTTTCCTTAAGGCACAGCCACCTTTCTTGGGCTTCCATTTCTTCAAATCTCCTCCTCTGCAGTGCGTCCTTGACTAATCCCCTGAGTTCATTGAAATCAGCTTTCCTAAAGTCTAGCACTTTCACCCTACTAGTTACCTTACCCACTCAACGTCTTATGGTGTATTCTATTATTAGGTGATCACTGTCCCCCAGATGGCTACCAATCTGGAGGTCCACTACCATGTCATCTCCCGTTGCCAATACCAGATCCAGTATGGCATTCCCCCTAGTGGGACCGTGTACCTCCTGTGTCAGGTGGAGGTCCTGTACACAGGTTAGAAACCTGCATGAGCGGTGGGACTTTGAGTTCAGGCAGTAATTGAACACTACCTGCAAAAGGAATAACTTCCAGGTAGGTCATTACTGCCATTAATAAAATGTGGTTGCTAAAATCTAAAATGGTTGGCGTTTAACTCCTTGATTCTTAAAATATTTTTAAAGATTTGCTATAATTTAAGCATCATAAGTGAGCTAAAGAACATTTCCTGTACAATTATTTAGTAAAGGAAACTACATGAGTTGAAAAGTTGTTTTTAAAGACCTATTCATCCTTGAATAAGAATCAATTACAGTAAAATCCCTGTTATCCAGCATGAGTGGGGAATGGAGGGGTGCCAGTAACCTAAAAGTGATCGTTACCTGAGGAATAAGGTTTCTGGCCAGACTCTGAGTGGCCGGGGGGGGAAGTGATGGCTCCTGTGTGCAAAGCGGTGGCAGCACAGGGTGGTGGGTGGCAGCAGTGGTGGCTGCATGCAAGCTCCCCTCCACCCCACCCCCACCAAGTAGGAAGCAAAATGGCATGGCGTAGTACTGTATGCATCCTGCCACTTCCTGAGCAGCATGGCACCAAAATTATGGTTAATAAGATATTGGTGAAGTACTGGATAACAAAGATTTTACTGTATTTCTTTTGGGGGGGTTTATTGCATAGAAAAGATATAAAGTACTTCTGACATGGGACTGAGAACACTGCCAAATTAAGAAAACAGATAATTGTGAGGACCTAGAATTTGAACTACAAGAACTAGAGAATTTGTAACAGCCTCAAACTGTGCAAGAAGGTAAAGGGACTCCAGAGAACAGAGCAATTGGGATAGCATGAACTATATTAGTTCCTTGGTATGATTTTGGGGAATTCAAAATAATCTGAACTGCATGTGTATCAAAATGGGGAGGTGATGTCTCAAGTACAAGCACAGCACTTAAACGTGTGCTTAACTTTAATCTCTCCAAAATGTATACATTTTAATAAATCAATGTGCTAGAGGCAAGATCTTTTATTAAACCAACTAGACAGTTGGAAAAAAAATTATTTATTTGCAAGCTTTCAGGCACACAAGCCCTTCCTCAGACATAGGAGAAAGCAAAGATTGTACATTTTTTCCCACATAGAAATGAAAAATCATATTGTACAGAAGAGCAAGAAGGTGGCATAATTTCTCTTGGTTGGAAAAGTTAATTTTATACAAATTAGGCTTGGATAAAAGTTAGAGCAGTCTGTTTACCTCAAAGGTGTCTGATAGCAAGCAGGATGTTGAATTATGCTTCTTTCTTGTTATAATGTTTCATTGGTGATGGAAAGGTTCTCTGGGGCAAGGATTTTCTATTGTGTTGAGATTGCTGTGCAAGTATGCAGATTTGGTTGAAACAAAAGGCTGGAGAAGGGGTGTCAATTTCCAGGTCTCAAGGTGTTAAATTTTGCTTCCTTCTTGTAAAATGATGAAGTTTTCATTTCAAAATTACAAAAATTTAAATCATAAAATGGCCTTGAGCGTCACTGAATTAGGACCTAACTCTGAATCAGATTCACCATAGTCAGAGGTAAACTCTTTGGCTAGGGACAGAAATTACACATAAACTAGTATAAGTGATCAGAAACTGGTTCATAGCAGAAATTCAATGCACATAAACTGCTTTCAAAATGGCCAAAACCAGCTTCAGATGAACATGGATGGATGCAATATCAGACTTAAGTGATGTAGGTTAAATTGGTTTATTGAACTTCTGCCCCCTCCAGATGCAACTTAACTTACAGTCCCCCAGCATCCTACGATGCTTTGTACCCCCCCCCACATACCCCTGCCTCCCCTCAGAGTGGGTGGGCTAGCCTTGGCCTAAGCTGCCTGCTCTAGCCAAGCAGGAAGGCATGCTCTAGTACGCCTCTCCCCCCCCCCCCCCCCCCAGCTCCTGCGCTGGGCCTGAAACAGAATGTGGCTGCATTTCTAGAATCAAAAGTGAATTCCTGTTCACTTGCTTATCTGTTCAATCTACCTGGTTTAAACTAATCTATGAAGATTAAATTGATTCAGCCTTGGGCTTTGTACCTGTCTGTACATAGCATTCATCCCAAACTCAGTCACTTTAGTTTATCATTTTGCATTTCAACTCTTTTCCAGTTCTTTAGACCCAAGAATATAGTGCAGCTTTCCTTATGGAAAGGTATATGCTCACCACTAGAAAATATAAAAGCCTGAACAGGCATTGTGGCAAAGTTGCAGAATTGCAAAAGATGAATTTTTTGCAAAAGATACAGTTAGGGTGGCCAAAGATACAATTAGGGTGGGCAAAATCTGGAACCAACTTCCCAGGGAAGTGGTCCTCGCCCCTACCTCGGGCAAATTCAAGAGGAGGTTGGACGATCACCTGTCTGGGGTCTTGTGAACCCAGCATTCATTCCTGCCTGTGGCAGGGGGTCAGGCTAGATGATCTGTTCAGGTCCCTCCTGACCCTAGCTACTATGAAACTGTGAAACATTTGAGAATTCCTGCAGTAATCCAGGAAGTGCAAACAAGGTTTCAGAGGAAGGGGAAATAATATTTTAAAAGTAAGTTAAAACTTACTTCTGGGATGAATGCTTTATGTATCCTGATTAGAGAGAACACTGAGACACATAAATCTGGGCTTAACACAGTTTTCATTACAGCTTTGCAGATCTCACTATAGCTGAGCACTATCTGCCATAAAGAACGACAGACAGGTGGGTCATTATTGCCATTAATAAACTGTGAATTATTATTTCTTTCTTGTTTTGTTCTGTACCCTCAAACTTGTAGGCATTTAAATATGTAATTAAATGTTACCTGCCACCCCCGCCATGCTGCTCTCTAAATAGTGCCAATTTCTCAGCAAATTTTACTTGAGTAATGAAGTGCTGCAGTCAGCAAGTGATTCTTAATACTCTGCAGCCATGAGAAATATATTATGAATTTTATATAATCTTTAAACAGGGTACAAGAATTAACCATTTTATTGGTTGCAAAAAGTATACATTCCATTTTTTTATGTTGATGAAGGGCCCAGGAACAGCTTGCTGGAGAAAAAAATACCTTCTGAGCAGCCCATAACATGGAGATTTAAAGAACCTACAGAACTTTACCACTCACAAGAGGGCTGTTTTTATAACCAACAAAACTGTGATTTCATTAAAGAGTTTTATCATATGCAACATTACATAAACTGCCTCCTTCTTGCTACACAAATTCCCACTGAGATCAATTGGGCAGGTGTCCAATTCCCAGCATAGGGATTTGGTGCAATAAACAGAACATGTAATAATGGAAAAGAGTTATATTTCAAAGAAATTATGATTTCTATTGAATCTCGTGTGCTCTGCACTACTCATGAAGGACCCTCATTCTTTTCTGAGGTCCAAAATCCTTTTCCTTGCTCCAAAAAGAGGCTTAGAGAACTCTATAAGCAGCCTTGGTCATACTCTGCTGAGAAGAATGTCTCGATCACAACCACATATAATTCAAGCCAAGTTATTGATGGGTTTCTAAAGAGTCCCATCTCCGCTTGCCAGGCCAAAGTCATTAGGGTATAAGCTATCCAATAAAATGAGAGGGGAGCTTCTGTTAAGAATCCCTGAAAATACCATAGCAGGAAAAAACACTGTAATTAATGAATACAGCTAAAACTATTGCTCTGAGTCATTTTTATGCACTGACAACCACATTACTCATCCTACACAATATACTCTGTGTAATATGCAGCATGTATTAAGCTAAATCCCATTAAAATTGGTGATGCAAACTTTTATCAAGTGAAATAGAATTCTGAGAAATGAAAATATTATGTAGAGACACTAATGGTAAAACTACACTTTGCCAGTTGTTCAGTCTGAACCACAAAAATATACACTATCAGCCATAGCATGTATTTAAACATCATCTATTATGCCCTAATAGCTTGGTCACATGCTGTTTATGTGAAATGACCTCAGTAGATTTCTTAGTAAACTTTTTCATGTATATGGGTATCTGCTCATTTTACCAGGCTGTTTAGTTTTTCAGCTTTGAAGCAGGTTCCAGGGATATACAACAGGGTGAAGGCCACATGTGATTGTCATTGGCTAACCTACATTTTGCCATGTTAATTATAAGCTCATGTTGCCCAGCTGAACACCCAAACATCAGGAATTGGTATAACTGAGGCTGTACGTACAGCTTTCAATATTAAGTAATAATGATTGTGTTCACTATAAATGTTGTTATTTGTGAGGTGTGATGCAATTAGTCATGCAGGTGCTGATAATTCAGGTGCCTTAGCCAGGAGGACAATGTATTTGATTGTGTTTAGGCACTTAGGATACCTGTACAGGCAATGAGGAAATGCAAGTGCTTTTGCTAAAGGGGTTTGGAGCCTACACGCTCTAAACGCTGAGTGAGGAAAGGCAGATTCCTCTGAAGGATGATTTCAAAAGCCCAGAGGGGCTTAAAGAGAGTTTTATGCAGCCATGACTGTTAATATCACCCAGGTCTCTTCCCCAGTAGGCAGGAGTACCTGTAGGTGCCTATGAAATTAAGTTGCATCTGGCCCTCAATGATTTCCTCAAGGCTAGGAAAAAAGTCAGAGACATAGCTGAGCTGGAAGTCCAGAAGTTCCTGGCTCAGAGTTCCAGGCTCAATAGTCAGGTGTAAGGTTCAAAAGTCAGGTGTGCTGCAGGGTGGAGGCTGGCTGGGGCCCAGGATGGCTCAGCGTGGGGCGAGCTGGCAGGCTAGTGGAGCTGCCTTCGCCTCCCTTTCTGTGTGCTGTGGAGCCCCTGCGCTGAGGCACCCGTAACCGCAGCCAGCTGCTCCATGGCTGGCTGGGGAGCAGTGTGCCTCAGCATGGGGGCTCTGCAGTAGAGCCCCCATACTAAGGCACATGGAAACAAGAGAGCAGCCAGCCCAGGGTTGCCTGCTCGCCCATCTCAAGGCACAACTGCACCCCGGCCTGCTAGGGAACTGTTGGCTGGGGCTCCACATGCCTCAGTGCAGGGGCTCCACTGCCACTTTGGCATGCCTCGTGCCACTTTTTTCAGGGTTTTTTATGCTATTGGAAAATTCCAATAGCAAATTTTGCTCTGGCAGTGCAATTTAGCAGCACTGCGCATGGAGTAACTTGCAAAACATGCAGTTTGTGGTGCTGCAAAATAGTTTGCAGCACTACAAACTGCACATGCTTGCACATCTGGACCCAGTCCTATGGACTTCAGTGGCAGTTAGATCAGGTCCTAAGAAGTAATTTTGGGGGCTTCAGTCACATGACCAAGAGACCCACAAGCTCTGCAGCCTCAGATACCTGTATTTGCAAAACAAATAATCCACAAAATAAGAAACAGCAGACCCCAAGAAAACACCATAGAACTGTAGCCCAGAGTTGGGGAGCACCTAGACTGATAAAAGCCCCTGCATAGTGCATACCCAGCCAAGCTGGGCTCCGTTTTAAGGCCAGCAGGCTGCCTTTAGGTGGGTTACACCTCGATGCACACAATGGCACTTTTTGGTGTTGCTTCTGCAGAGCCAGAGGTAAGGTCAGAGGCGTTTCAGGTTCACCCTTTCTCATTCTTTCAAAATGTATAATGTGATATTGGAGAGACAGGAAGGGTGAATGGTATTGGGAATAGTTAATGGCCCCTGATGTGAGAAGGAAACTGGGCTTGTGGAGGATGTTAGGGAACTAGGGAGGGGACTGGGTGAGAGACAAAGGAGGGTGTTGGAGGGAAGGGGAACAGCCACAGCCCTTTCATGGGAGCGAGAAGTTTGGCCTGGGATGGACCTCTAAGGGAGGGACAGGGAAGAGGTTTAATTAATATTGGATTGTGTCTCTGCCCAATCAGTGTCCAGATATGGTAGGCTCAGGCCATCTTCCTCTCAAAACACCCATTCCCTGCATGGATTTGTGCAGACTGTCAACCTTAAGGGCCTTGTAGAACCCACCATGAGTTGGAGGAAGGTCATGAGTTCTGGAATGGCAACTTTGCCTATTGATGTCACACTGGGCAGGGGGTTTACCTCAAGAAGGGGATAGCATGCACTCAGAGGCACAAAGGATGGCACTTTCCCCGCTTTTTTTCCTGTATTGATTCTCCTCCTCTGCCCCTGTTGGAGTTACAGCCAGTGGAAACCCTGGTCTGGTTAATGGTAGGTCAGTGCCTAATAAAACAGCAGTCATCTTCAGTCTCATCCAAGATGCAGCCACTGACCTTGAATGCATCACTGACACCTGTCTAAAAAAGGCCTATAGACCACTGTTTTCCCAGATCATTCCAGTTGAAAACTCAGTGTAGCATGGGCCTAAGTTTGGAGGATGGGGTGGGGGAGGAACAGAGGGAGGGGTCAGAGAGACAGTGTCTTCAAGGAAGGCCTGGCCCATTGCCAAACTTGTCCATCATGGAGCCTATCCCCCTCATGGTCAAGGCTGGAGATAGTTTAAGGATTCTGCTAGCTTACCAACTGTGATATAGCCTGACCCCAGATTTGGTCAAATGCACCTTTGAGAGAGACTCCCAGAGTGCTAGAGCACTTTTGCTCAGGAAACTTCAGAATTACACTTGGTCTCATAGCAAAGCTTAACTACTGGTCCTTTTCTGGACACTTTCATTCTTCTACAGAATTCTTGGAGATGTAATATTATTTACCTCATCCAACCATCTAGGTTTTAATCCCGCTAAATGTGAATAGTCTTTGTCCCAGCTGAAGTCTCACTAGCCATCTTTGGATGGCTATCTATATAAGGATACAGAAATTCATACATATCAAACACTCATGTACACATGTGGTGGGCCAGTAGGGGGTGCTCCTGCATTGAGCCACCCACCTCACTACCTGACCACCTTCCAGGCTTTGAGTGCCTCCCTGGGGGCACTTCACGTCTGGCCGACCCCCTCCCTGGAGCGCACCCACTAGCCTGGGGGTAGAACTGCCACCACCCAGGGATGGGCTTGATTCTGACACTGTGCCCCCTGGGAAATACAGGCCTAGTAGCTCTCAAGGGTACTTGATTCACTTCAAGAACTTAGGATGCTTCCCTCAGTTCGAAGCACAAGTAGTGGTCTCCTATAGTCAGCCGAACCAAGGGGACCCCAAGGCATAATCTAGACCCGCTCCCAATAAGTCTCCCATGCTAGGTATAAAGGAGAACTTTATTGGTTACAATGGTTAGAGTTGGACTAGAGTACATATTTGAGCAGTATCAGAGAAATCCCATAGAGCAAACAGGGTGGCTGGAGTAGCCTTTGATCACGCATCTCAGTTACTGCAAGCTATATATCAAGTTAGATCTCAGGTAGCTTACTCACAAGTATCATCCAGAGGCAGGTAGAGATTCCCTCTGGAGGCAGGCAGTTCCTTGATCATGAGTTTTGAGAAAGAGAGCACAAGTTTCAGATGGTCCAGTTCCTCTCTCTCTCTCTGAGTTTTCCTCATGGCTGCTGCCCCCTGCTCCTGGGCAGTCCTTAACTTATATAGCCCTTCTGACCTCATTTACCTGGTCCAATGGAGGCCAGCACCTGTTGGCTGTCAGCCAACCAATTTGAAATGCATCACTGGTTGCTGGGCAGACTGGCAGTCTCTAGCTCACCAGGGAGGACAAGCCCCTCACCTAGGTATTCCAATCACATAGGCAGAGGGAGCAGGTTTCCCCTCTCCCTCAGAAATGTATCCAGCTCAGGTTACCTAGAGAGATAGGGTAAGGTGTGTATCCTCTGCAGGGCCCATCCTAACCAAATTATCACAGAGCAGAGTTTTTAAGGAGAAACAGAGGTGGCCTTCTGCCACACACATACCAATAATAATATTAGATATAACTTATCTTTAGCTGTTCATAAGCACAAACACATTGTATCAGTAAACCTAATTCAGAGAAATGTGCATGACATTCTATGAACACTTCAATATATTATTAGTTTGTGACACTGACCACCCAACTACACAGCTGATTCCCTGATGTGTAGTTTGAGTTGGCTTTAAAGGTGATGTTGAGGGCACCCAGATTTATTGTCTTGTGGGGACTTCAACATCCATGTTAAGGTTGGCTCTTCAAGGATGAAGTGGGACTTCATGGCCTTCACAAAGTAACTGGACCAACCAATGAAGTAAGGCATATGTAGAGATAAATGTAGATACAGGGACTCTGTTTATTTGATTATCAGGAATGTCATCAAGAAAGCACCATCATGTCCAGACCAACAGCTCCTAGAGGCAGGCGAGATGCTAGGAGAGGGGTGGGGGGGCTATAGCCACCCCAAAATTCACCTTAGGCCCCCCATAGCCACCTCTTCCACTGCCTCTCTGTCCAAGCCCCCTGCCTCCCCCCTGGGCTGTCACCATCCACCTTACGCAGCTGACCCCACTCCGCTCCAGTCTGAAACCCACAGAGGCCCGGTGCTCTTGGCCTGGCCTGGCCTGGCCTGGCCTGGCCTGGCCTGGCCTGGCCCGGCCTGGCCTGGCCCGGCCCATGTGGCTCATGTTCAGCCTTTGTCTGCACAGCCCTCCCAATTCTCTGTCTAGCCACCCAATGGGAAGAGGCTGGCATTGCCCCTGCATAGAGGCTCAGATCTCTGTCCTCCATTGCCCCTGTTGGAGTTGAGGACTGGCTGGGATGATCTGCCCCCAGAGACTCAACAAGTCAGCAGTATTCCAGAACTCTCTAAAGGACATTCCCACTGACCTTGGTGGCTACTTTGCTGATGGCCTGGCTGATCTGTGAAAAAACACACTCAACTTACCCATAGACACAGTCATATCCAGGTGTCTGCTCCCATCTGCTCCCAGGTGTCTCAGTCCTTGGAAAAATCATGGAGCAGATCCTCAAGAAATCCATCTCAAAATACTTGGAGAAGAAGAAGGTAATCAGGAACAGTCAGCATGGACTCACCAAGGCAAGCCATGCCTGGCCAACCTGATTGCCTTCGATGATGAGATGACTGGCTCTGTGGATGTGGGGAGACCAGTGGATGCGGTATACCTTGATTTTAGCAAGGATTATGATTAGGTCTCCTACAACATTCTCACAAGATGGATGAGTGGACTGTAAGATGGATAGAAAACTGGCTGGAGCACTGGGCTCAGAGGGTAGTAATCAATGACTCAACATCTAATTGGCAGCCTGTATCAAGTAGAGTGCCCCAGGGGTCAGACCTGGGGCCAGTTTTCTTTAGTATCTTCATCAACAACCTGGAAGATGGTATAGAGGGTGCACTCAGCAAATTTGTAGATGACACCAAGCTGGGGGGAGTAGTAGATATGGTGGAGTGTAGGGCTAGAATTCAGAGTGACCTGGACAGTTGGAGGACTGGGCCAAAGGGAATCTCATGCGGCCTGCAAAGTCCTGCACTTAGGACAGAACAATCCCATGAACCGCTACAGGCTGGGGGGCTGACTGGCTGGGCAGAAGCTCTGCAGAAAAGGACCTGGGGATTACAGTGAACAATAAGCTGAATGTGAGCCAGCAGTGTGCCCTTGTTGCCAAGAAGACTAACAGCGTACTGGGCTGCATTGGTAGGAGTGTTTCCAGCAGGTCAAGGTAAGTGATTATTCCCCTCTATTCAGCACTGGTGAGGCCACATCTGGAGAATGTATTCAGTTTTAGGCCCCCACCACAGGAAGGATGTGGACAATGAAAATGGTGAGGGGGCTGGGGCACATGAGTTCTGAGGAAAGGCTGAGGGAACTGGGTTTATTTAGTCTAGAGAAGAGAAGACTGAGGTGGGATTTGATAGCAGCCTTCAACTATCTGAAGCAGGGTTCAAAAGAGGATGGAGCTACACTGTTCTCAGTTCTGGCAGATTACAGAACAAGGAGCAATGGTCTCAAAAGTAGCAGCAAGGAAAGTTTAGGTTAGATATCAGGAAGAATTTTTTTTCCCTAGGAGGGTAGTAAAACACTGGAACAGGTTACCCAGAGAGGCGATGGAATCTCCATCCTTGGAGGTTTTTAAGACCTGGCTAGACAAAGCTTTGGCTGGCATGATCTAGTTGGGGCTGGTCCTGCTTTGAGCAGGGGGTTGGACTAGATGACCTGCTGAGGTCACTTCCATCCCTAATTTTCTATGATTCTACGATATTTTTGTAGCAGCACAAATCCCCCTGGGAGCTGGGGCAGCTTAAATGGGAAGGTAGATAGAATGCAGATGGCTCTTGACCTGTGCTAAAGCTGACTAATTGTGCCACAGTTTGTTCTTAAAGTACTATGTCATGGCAGCAGCAAACATGCTTTTCTTCTTCACTGCCACTGCATCTGCAAAGTATCACCAACTGGAACTGTTCCAGGTGGTGATTGGTAGGCCTATGCGAAGCGGCTAGTATTTGCTTTGGATTCAGATTTGCTGATTTGGCGGACAGTGATTTGATTTGGTGATTCAAATTGATTCGGCCTAATCTGGTTCAGAGATTCGGCTGCTGCTGAATAAGCTGAATCTCTGAATCACACAGACCCCTTATCCCGCCCACTCCCAATGGCTGCCCTGCCCACCCAAGCTCCCTGCTCTTTGAAAAAAAAGCCCCAACTCAGCAGCTGCTGCCGGGCAGGGGGTGATCCCCACTGCTTCCACTGCCCCATGCTGCATGGTGGGCTCTGTCATGAGTTCCCTGATTTCTGCCCACTCCCCTAGCCCTCCCATGGCTGCTCCACCTGCCCCAGCTCCCAGTCCTTAAAAAAACCCAAACAATTAAACCCCAGACTCATGGGCTGCTGCCCGGTGGGGAGCAATCCCTGCTGCCCCTCAGTGCCCCGTGCTCCATGGCGGGGCTCTGCCACAAGCCCCCAGAAGCCCTGAGGCTGCTGCAGCATCCGCTGAGTGTGGGTTTTTGTGGTTTTTTTTAAAGGGCTGGAGCTGGGATAGGCAGGGCAGCCATGGAGGGACTGTGACAGTGTGGGGGGGGGGAAGGGGGCTCATGGCAGAGTCCCCCATGTGGATTGGGCCAGTGGGGGGCAGCAGAGGTTGTGCCCCTGTTAGGCAGCAGCCGGTGAATGGGTGCATTTTTTTTTTTAAAGAGCTGGGAGCTGGGGTGGGCAGGGGATGGGACCTGGCGGGGGTCCTCCCATGGTCCCCTCCTGCTCCTCCAGCCTCCCCTCCTCTGCCCACTACTTACCAGCTTGGAGTCTAGCTCCATCTCCCTGCTGCAGCGGGCGGGGTCTGCTCAAATCACTGAAGATCTCCGAATCTTTTCTGAATCGATTCAGAGAGCTTCGAATCAATTTGGACCTTTTAATTGGTCCCCTGATTTGATTTGGATTCAGAGATTTGGCCATTAAATTGAGCCAAATCTCCTCCAAATTGGATCAGCACCCAAAGCTTTGCACAGCCCTAGTGACTGGTTTGGTTAATCCATTTTATCTCTGCCCAGAAACTGAGTCCTCTTTAGTCCTCAGTTATGTATTTGTCACCTGCCTTGAAGACAAAAATCTCTGTATCTGGCATGGCTCTGGGATTACAATTCGCTGCTGAGGCAGAGTTTGGGGTGAGAGTGCTTGGTCTTGTATCGATCACTTAAAACTTCTATTTCTCACTGATGAAGAGGATGTACTTGGGGGCATAAGATTTGTGAACTGGATTTGTGCCTGTCATGGGTTGTAAAGGCTAGCGAGGGGAGACTGAGGTCACTGCTGCTGGGGATTATCAATGCTTCCCTTTGAAAGAGCAAGGTGACACGTGCTCTTAAGTCTGTGATTGTCCAACCCCTGCTCAAGAAGTCATCACTTAATCCTGACTTCTGCTCCAGTTATACTCCCCCCTTTTTGCTGTAGGTTATTGAATAAGTGGTCATGCAACAGGTCCAAGGGCATCTGGATGTCATTGGTTGCCTGAATCCTAGCTTTCACCCTGGATACAGCACAGAGACTGCTCATGGCCTTTGTCGATGATCTTCACCTGGAGACACACATAGGAAATTACATCCTGATGATCTTTCTGGCCTCTGATACAGCTGACCGTGAGGTACTTGTGAAACATTTATATGACCTGGTAGGTACTCATAAGACAGTTCTAAATTGGTTCTGCCATTTCGTAGCTGGAAGGTCCAAGAGCATGGTGAATGTTCTTTAGCCTTTAGGACCTTTCCTATGGGGTTTCCCAGGGCTCCATCTCATCACTCCTTCTGTTCAATAAGTATGTGAAGCCATTGGGCAACACTCAGTGGAGATTCAGAGTGAGGTGCCATCTAATCAGTATGATATTGACACCCAGTTCTACCTCTTCTTCTCTTCTGACCCTGGCCCCATAATCTCAATCCTTTCCCAGTGCCTGGCTGCAGTTGGAGATTGGATGCAAATGAACTGATTGACATTGCATCCAAGCAAAACAGAGGTAATGGTGGTGGGTAGGCCACTGGACTTGGGAAAAATTGGGATACCTATCATTGGTAGGATTCAGCCTCCCCTTGTCATTCAGGTGCACAGGCTTAGGATACTTCTGGATTTTCTCCAGTCCCTGGTGCCAGTGGTAGTTAGAAGTGCCTTCTATCCACTCCATCTGGTGAAAAGGCTGCAACCCTTTCTTTCCAATTTGGATCTGGCCACCATCATCTAGGCCTTTATAATCTAGAGGCTAAACTAGTGTAACACACTCTAAATGGGACTGCATTTGAAAACTCCTGACATGGCAGCTGATGCAGAATACAGTGGCTCACCTTCTGACATAGATGGGCTATAAGGAATGCACAACTCCAGTGCTCTAGAGTCTGCACTAACTCCCAATAGCTTCCTGGGCACAATTCAAGGAGTTGCTCTTCATCTATGAAGCCCTAAGTGAGCTGGGCCCTATGTAACTAAGCGACCATCTTCTCCTGCACACCACATCATAATCCCTAAAATAAGCTAAAAGCAAACACCTCCAAGTACCATAAATGTCAAGGCTGTTTGGTAAAAATGTAGGGGAGGTCATTCTCAGCAGTCATACATCAGATCCCTCCCTCTTGAAATCCAACAGAGCCCAAGTCTGCCCATCTTTCACAAGTTTTGTAATATCTTCATATTTAGACAGGCATTTAGTGCAGAGCTAGGCTGAAATATTATTTCATAGGTCTCTGTTTTTATGTTACTATTTTAGTTCCCTTTTAAGTTGCTTTTTTTCTTTTTTTGTTCTCCTGTTCTCTTATTATAAGCTGCCCTGAACCTTTGTTGAGAAGAGCAGCATAGAAACTAAATGAATGAATGAAAGAAATGCCATCCCAAAACACCCATTCCTGTTTCCCTGTCTATTACCCGGAAAAGCAATCCCTCCAGTCAATGGAACCATGCTTCCTAACCCCCATTCACATGTAGGTACTACAAAATCTCTTCCCACTCCCCTCCCCCAAACCCTCTGTCCAGCCAAACAAGAAATATGCAGATAGAGAGAGGATCAGATAGGAGTATCAGAAGTGAAACATATGCTGACAAGGTTCTTTGGGTGAATCTGATATATTTTATTAGACCAAATTAAATAGTTGGGGGTATAAATTAAGCAAGCTTTTAGGTTTAAAAACCCTTCATCAGGCTGAAGAAGTTTCTGCATTTGGTGTGTGCTTTTCCTGGATGGAATGAAAAATAAAGAAGCCAGAGACTGGGCTGGGCTGTATACAAGTTAGGCAGTCAATGAAGATGTAGATTGAGGAATCAGTGAGTGAAAGACAGGCTGGGCAGGGCGGGGAAGAAAGGGGATGAATAGTGGAGAGGTACCTGGGGAGTCAGATGTCAGGCATGTTGTAAATCCAAAGTCCATGATTTTTAGTATCCAGGAGGTCGATGAAGTGGAGTTCATAGGCTCGTCTCTGAGAAGTGTTTTGTAAGTTTCCTTTGAGGATCAGGACTGAGAGATTGGAGAGAGAGTGGTTTTCTTGTGAGAAATGTCCCCCCCCCCCGGTAAGTGGGTATTCTTGCTCGTCTTTGATAGATTGCCGGTATGCATTGATTATGGTGTGCAGCTGTTGTTTGGTCTTTCCTCAGCCTGACGAAGAGTTTTTAAACCCAAAAGCTTGCTTAATTTTTTTTTCCCCCAACTATTTAAGTTGGTCTAATAAAAGATAATCAGATTCACCCAAATAACCTTGTCTGCCTATGGCTTTAGAGCAACACAGCTACATCCTACACCCCCTGTAGAAGTGAAACATCATACTTGAAACAGAAATACCAGAACTTGAACTTATGCATACCTCTACAAAATACTCTTTGCTTGTTCAAGCCTATCTGGAAAACTGCTTCTAATGCTCAGTGACCTTTGATGACAGCAATTCTGTCTTCTGGGAATTGAGATTGATTTTCCACAGCTAACCATGGGAAGATCCTTTGCCTGAGAGCCTGCAATAATGCCAGTGGCAGAGATTTGAAGGCAGCAGCTTTCAAAAGAGGTAGATCCAGCACTGCAGTGTTTACTGGCACCAATTAATGGCTGACAATTTTCCACCCTAGGCCCTAGAGACAACTGGTATTTAGGAGACAGATGGAGAGAAGCAATCTCTGCAAGTTCATGGGACAATCTTTTGAAATGCTTCAAGTCCTGCAAGAAGGCTGTACATAAATCAAAAGTTAATCACAAATTCTTGCTAGGTTTAGCGGCAAATCTAGGAGCCCTTTGCAGGCTGCAGCCGCAGAATGTTCCATGCTATTCGTTCCTAACACTCTTTCCTTTGTTCATCCTTTCGACTCTACTATCTTTCATCACATCATGAGGCCAAATTCAAAATGCTAGAAACTCATCCATTGAGATGTGCAGGTGCTTAGTAACTCTAAAGATTACAACCACTGAACTGCCATTCCCCTGCGGGTTTTTCTTTCACAGGCCTAAAATTCTATGCCAAGTTTCAGTTGGGGGTAGGGGAAGTGATGCCAGAGCTCCATTAAGAATGAAAAGATAGATTGACAGAAAAAATAGATGCTATGCAGCAGTACATATAACAAGTAATGCTAAAACTAAAAGAAAGCCATTCATATAAGGCTGTAAAGAAACACACAAGCACCCACGAAGTTACTGAGACAGGCTAATTTGGATGCCTCTGAATAGAAAATTAAACACAGAGACATTCCTATTTTGAAACACTAGTCTTTTGTTTTTTAAAGCAAAGTAGAGAAATAAGTAAACCTGGCATATGTGGAAAATGTATCTGTTTCTTTCCCCCCTTATCTACAGTAATTCATTGCCTGCTATGAAATCTGAGGTACTCTCTTGCCAGGTGGGTGTTTGAACAGCTGGCTAGGTGTTGAAAGAGAGATGGAGTTTATGTTAATGTATTCACTTGATTGTACTGTGTAAAGATTCTAGATAGACTACATAAAATGAGGCCTTGGGTTTTTTGTTGTTTTTTTTTTAGGGAGAGGCTATAACTATAGCCTTAGAGGTTCTCTAAAAAGACTGTACTATAATGGCTGCTAACCTGGGGGGAATGCATGCCCGGTGGGACCTTTTACACAGAGAGACATTAGAATGGAATGCAGATAAGTGTATTTTTTAGAATGTGCCTCTGCCAGTTAGAACAACATATAGCGGAAGGGCTGAGACCTGCTAATGACTTGAGCCACTTAAACACAGAGAAGTGCTGGGATGCATATTTAACAGTCTTGCATTGCACTAATCTCTGCTGGCAGCGGAGTCAATAAAAGCTCTACAGGGAGTCTGAACACAGTATGATTTTACTAGCCAAATAAATCTTTCCCATCCCCACTATCATTATTATCCTCCTAGAAGTGTATCTAGCCATTGAAATAAACATGTAATCAAGATTTATGTTGTAGAATATGTCCAGTCTGAAAACATTTAGCAAGGAATAGCCATAAGTCATGAATAAAATTTCATGTGACTCACCCATTAACCCAGAGAACAGGGTTAGTCTTTTCTAGAAAGTAGGAATGAGCATCATTCAGAAAATTCTATCTTCCAAGCTCCTGCCTGACGCTGTCTAATCCAAAGTCTATGTAAACACTCATTAGAAGTGGGTTTTTCTGAGATGTCCATTGCTGAACTAAAAAAGGCCCTGCTATTAATAGCATTAGAATAACCTCAGATGGTTCAAATTCAGTGTTCAGACTAGATTAAGGACACCAATAGCAACAACTGGGTGAAGATAAAGGGCCTGAACACTTGAGTGTTAATGGCAAAAAGCAAAGGCTGTTAGACTAGATGAAATGTAACAAGTTCCTCAGAGCTTATCTGGATGGTATATTACAGGCCAAGAGAACCTTCCTACAAGGTTGCCAAGTCCTGCTCCAAGAAAATACCCAGATAGCAGACATAGAAATATAGGACCTCCTGGTTCCTTTAGCCCTGCCCTAGCCTATCTCAGTCTTCGTGACATATAATCCTTTTAATAAATTAATCAAGGTCCATCTTAAAACCAGCTTGGCTTCTTGCCCCTAATACCGCGATCAGGAGGCTGTTCCAGAATCTTATCCCTCTGAAGGTTAGAAACATTTTTCCGGCTCAATTTTTTTCTAATTTACAGCTAAGTTATCCCCATTTGTTCTTTCTCAAGTTTCTCTTTTATCTTCAGTTATTCCCTCTCCGGTGATTCCTGTCTGAGGAACACTCTGTGGCAGGGTATCCTTCCAGGGGTGGCTGTGAAGCCCCTGGAGTCTCTGCAACCCTCACTTTCTGGGCAATCATCCCTTCAGTTACTCACCATGCCTTGATGGTTATTACTTTTATGAGGCAGGCTGCCCCAGGGCTTCTCAAATTGCTTTCAAATAGGCACTAGATGCCAGTGGTTCCTGCCTTATGGGCTAGTTGCATGGCTCCATTCCTTCCCTATACCATGCTCTATACCTCACAGATGGCATGCTCATTGATGTTCCCTTTTACTTATCCCCTCATCTGGGATTCCTGGACCCTCACTGGTCCCACACAATCAATCCCTCAATCTTGGCGCTGGACCAGAAACATCCTCCTCCCCTTTCTTCCTCCCCAAACCTCCAGATGCTTCAGCTGTCTATTCTGTGGTGGTGCTCCAGAGCTGCAGTCCTCCTGCTGAAGTGGTGTTCTCTCAGCAGGCTCCAGATCTTACTTTTCTTAAGGCCTGGGCTTATACCTGCTCTAAGCCCAGCCCCGCTCCTGAATCATATTCCCTCTACCCAGCTTAGCCTTACCTGCTGGCTCCTTGGATCAGCTGATGCTCAATTAACCCCAGCCCATACCTACCAGCTGCGTTGCAGGCTGCCTGACCGAACACATGTTGCAATATATTCATAGAGAGCAGTCATCAGTCCTGGGTGTTTCCCACTTTAAGTAGAACCAAGCATCAAGTGTCATAAAAAGGCATGCCCCTGCTTGCAGGTAAAATTGTGCATGTTTAGGAAACCTTTTCCAACAGCACAGATCTGCTTTGTCTATAACCACCACCCAATGAACCCCAAACTTCCTGCAGTTGGAGTTCTGTATGTTCATTACCCAGGAAGTTGTGAGCTCCTAAATGGAATTTTTTCATTTCATTCAGTGTGAGGCTAGGAACAGACATGGCATTTGTCCCAGGAAAGTTGTGCTTGTGTTTGTTCCAGAACAGAAAAGTTCTGTGATTGGCATGTACACACATTGCCCTTCCCTGCAGGATTTAGTGAGGAGTGAAGAGCACTGCTACTTTTCTGCCATTGATTCAATAATGCTGTTATCACTTCTTATCCCATTAACCTTTTTAGGGTTTGTCCCAGGACAACAGGCATGGACATTTGAACAACTGCACTTTGTCCTAGGAGAAAATAGGATAAATATAGCATCTGTTTGTAACCTAACAGAAACCCTTTCTGGCTTGCGAACGAATGTCACAAAAAATGGTGCCCCTCCTGAATGAGATAGCCAATGCAGCAGTTAAAGAAGAAATGGCAAATCTGCCTGATGAACATTGAAGAAGCTTTTTTTTTTTTTTTCAGGGAAACATCAGTTTTAACCCATTTACATCCACTTTCAAAACTCTCACTCTGTGGAAAGCTCATGGAGAACCAGGAAAAAAAGATTAACTGTAAACTCATCTAATGGTAGCTAATATTCAGGTCTGGCACAATCTGGAGTCAGGCCTAAACATTTCCATGGACACTGCTTTTGGGCATTGCTGGGTGATCTCTTCCTGTTATGGCAAAAGGACAGGCATTCATTCTTATCCTCCTGGACATTTCTGCAGTATTTGATCATGGCTGACCAGTGGTCTTATTTTTAGAGAAATGGCAGGGGTCTGAGTTTAGGAACTAAAATTATTTGACTCTTTCCTGGAAGGATGCACCCAGTAAATACAAAGGGAATTGTTCCCAACACTATAGATTCTACACTTATGGGGTTTCACAGTAATCAAGTATTTCCTTTGGCCTTCTCAACAAATGCATATAACCATTAAGTGAAACATATACTTTGGTTTCTGGCAATACACAAATATGGTACAGCTCATATGGCCATACCAACACCACTAAAATGGCTCAGTTCTTGGATGTGAACAGATTGCCCAGTTAGCCAGGGAAAACATTTTAAAGAGTTTGCAGCCACAGTGTGTTCTTTCTTGGTTGAAAGCACACACCCATGGCTGAAGTTTAACAATAGGTTTTCACATAGCACTATATACTAGCAGCACTTTCTATCATTTTCTGTTGGCTAGGACATGCCATCCTATTCAGCTGGACAATTATCTGACTTCAGTTATCTATGCCTTAGTCATTTCTTGGCTATACTACAGTAATTCATTATATCTCAGCAAAAAGCCTTCACTGGTTAGAAAACTCGAGTTAGTACAGGATATTGAAGTACAAAGACAGTCTTAAATATATCAAACCTGTTACGTGCTCTCACTTCTGGTTTCCATTAGATTTTTAAATAAAGTTCTGGGTCTCAGTACTTATTTCCTAGGTGCTCCATAGCCTCCACCCAGAATATCAAAAAGACCATCTGAAGCTCTGTGCTGAAGTCAGTGGCCAACAATCATGACTCTCTCTCTCAGTGGGCATTGTCTACACATGCATTTAATACAACTGAATATACTCCATCTCAATTTGAGCTGGAGTAAACTAATCCTGATGATACCACCTATGCATGTGTTTAAGCACAGTAATTTACTGTGCTGCTGGATACCACTTATATCTGATGGGACTATCTGGCAGCACAGTAAATTAGTCTACTGAACCCTAATTGCTACACATGTGTAGACAGTGTAGGCAGCAAATTAGTCTGCTGTGCAGTAAAGCATCTTGTGTAGACACACCAAGTGGGAGTCTTCATTGTAATAGTAAAGCTTATCTATGCAGAACTTTCTTCTGACCCAGCCTGCTCTCCCCAAAGAATTGCCTCCAATTATGAGGTGCATTTCTTTGGCTTTGCCTTATCTAACATAAATGCATCACAAAACGCAAAACAAAACAAATCCTACAACTACCAAAATAAGATACTCCACTGCAGATGCTTCTCTCACCAGGGAAAAGATGAGAAAACAAAGACCATGTTATAGCCCTGCAGTCACATTTCTTTGTGCACTTTTAGAAGGAGTTCAGGTCCTAAAGTGATGATTATGACTCTACATGGAGTATAATTTGATCTTGATCTAGGACTAAGATGTACTGATGCAGATTCCAACATTCACCCCAAACACTACTAAAGTCAAGGAGACAGAAGTCCTATGGATGCAAATAGTAAGCGTTCTTTAAAATCTGTATCATAATATAGGAAGTACTGTGGCCGGAATAAAGATTGAGGAAATAACCTCATTTTGGTGTTGCCTAACTTTGATTGCTTGAATTGTCAACCTCCATAACAAACTTAAATATATTTTATGTAATTTGCTTTTACAATTGTTAGAAAATTTATGTTCTGTCAACTAGAGTGCTTACAGATGTGGAACCCCTTCCCCCCCAGTGCTTTACTTTCAGCTTGGTGTGCCCCCATGCCAAACACAGCACATGCCCAGAACAGAAATCATATCAGTTTGACCAGGCTCGCCCAGCATCTGCATAGCTCACACACTTCAGCACAGCTTTTTGGCACTTTTATCTAATAGCTTATTGAATCAGTGATTAGATAAAAGTACCAAAACACCCTGCTGAAGCATGAGAGCTATACAGACATGATTCCTCTTCTAGTGAAGCGCTGTTTCCCCCCTCCCCTAACATCTGTCAGCACTTCTATATTTGTAATAGAGGTTTCCCTCGCCAGCCACGGGGCTTAGGTTCCTGGAAGTTCCCGTGGTTGGCAAAACTACAGTTAGTAAAACCAGAGGCTTATGGGAAAAATGGGGTTGGGGACTTGAATGGGGCCCTGGCTGGGCTGGGTCATGGGACCATCCAAGCCTGGCAGCAGCAGGAGCCACCTGCCTGCACCCCTAGATGAGCTGGTAAATGGGGGGAGAGGGGGATTGAGGCCCCAGTAGGGAAGGAGCAGGGCAGGGCTGGGGCTGCTGCCCAGCTGGGTGGTGCTTGGGGCTGCCAGGCTCCAGCAGGGAGCAGGATAGGGCTCAAACCAGAGGCAGGCACAGGAGGCACATTGCTGGAGTAGTGCAGGGCGAGCAGTGGTGGGCAAGGAGATCCCCAAGCAGCTTTTCTGTTCCCTGCTGCGCCAGGTCATGAGGGAGGGAAGCAGGGCAGCAGGGCACAGTGGCGAGCTGGCCTGCTGTTACCTGCCACCATGGGTAGGGCAGCTGATCCCTGGGAGCTTTGTGACATACTGGAAGTGGGAACAGTGTAAAAGGGTTGGAGCCACATTAGTAAACTGTGGGAATCGTGTAAAGGGAATGGAGCTGCATGGTGTAAAGGGACTGCTGCACGAGCCGACCCAGATGGGGACTGTGCTCAGCCTCCCCATTTTTTTTCCCTCCCTCTGCCTATGACTAACCACAGAAAACTGTGGTTACTCAAAACTGTATACTGTGGTAGGCAAAACGGTATATAGAATATTAACCGCGGATAGTGAAAACTGTGGTTAGCAAAACTGTGGTGGGCCAGGGAAACCTGTAATCCCTATCTCATTAGGTTTTGAACCCTCAACTGATAGCATAAATTTATGACACCTTGAAGTAAAGGACTAACCATAACTGTGGGCATCAGGCTAAATTGTTTTCCTCTGTGGAACACCCATGGAAGAAGAATACATGCCATAGGAACTGTGAATCACATAATCTATGTACCAATGTGTGCACCATCTAATGGCCAAGCAGATAGATGTAGTACAATCTTTCTAAGAGGATGGGATAAGGGTCTTATATTACCGGAGTTTATCAAAGTCAGCGAAGGAACTTACTTGTGCAACAAGACATGAATGATAGCTTTGAAACTCTCAACTCTGCATACTATGCATAGTTTAGATCACTAGATTATGGAATATAAAAATTTGGGTTTTTAAAGGGCACTAAATTATTATCACCCACTAGGATTAAGAGGAAGAGAGGCCTGTAGAACTCCTGATCTTAGATTTCCCAGTTCTCTGAAATTTCTGAAGGATATTTTGTCAGGTAATTCTACTACATAAGTTGTTTTAGTAAGAAGCCTCTAGACAGCTCTACAGAGAAGAATGAAGCCTGAAAAAAAAAAAAAAAAAAGCAATTAATAAATTTCAGGCTACTTTGAGTCCTCCTCCTAAATATTTATCAGAGCTCTAGGTTACATCAGAACCATGTTAAAACACAGGTAACCTATGTCTATGTCTAGACAGTAGGCCATAAGCTGAATGGTCTGAGCCAACCATGTGCTCTTGTTGCAAAAAAAGAGGCAACAGCATACTGGGTTGCATCAACAGGAGTGTCACTTGCAAATCAGACAAAGTGATTCTTCCACTCTATTAAGCACTGGCAAACTTTCACTTGGCGTAGTGTGTCCAGTTTTGGATCCCACACTTCAAGGAGGATATGGACAGATTAGAAAGACTTCAGCACAGAACAACAAAATTATTAGAGGACTGGGAACTAGACTTGTGAGGAAAGGCTGAAAGAAATATGGTTACTTAGTCTGGAGAAGAAAAGACTGAGGCAGAAAAGTCTTCAAACCTGAAAGGCAATTATAGAGAGGATGGGGATGGGCTTTTCTGCGTGGCCCTAGGAGACAGGACCAGAAGCAATGGGGAAATTTAGGTTGGAGATTTAGAGAAACTTTCTGACTGTAAGAGTCATCAGGTACTAGAACAGACTACCTGGGATAAGTACAGACAGTAAAAAAGCCAGAAGCAGAATCAGTTCCATCTAAGCAGCTTCCTCTAAGATGCATAGGTTGAACGGATAACCAACTGAACTGACATTCAGTTTTCAATTGGGAAAGGCAGGAGGAGGCCTGCACTGACCTAGGTCAGTGCTAGAGCATGTCTCTCAGCCAGCCCAGCCAAGTGTCCCTGACTGGCTCCCCAATACATACCCCCAGTCCCCTACTACACCCCCTCCCCCACAGGGGGTTAAGGAGCTCCCTGTCTGGGTGCTGGCCCACTTTGGGGGAGCCTCCCCTTCAGGGGATTTCCCCCAGCTTGGGGTCCCCAACCCAGGCAGCCCTGGGAGCTGAGGGGAATCCCCTCCCTCCCACTTCCCGCCAGCTGATTGCTTCAGCCCCTGCCATAGGAGGGAGGGAGGAGTCTTCCAGGTCAGGTGCTTGCCCATGCAACCAAGCATGGGGGCACCCAGGAGTCCCTGCCTTGGGGGGATTCCCCCCACCCTAGCCCAAGGTCCCCTAGCCCAGGGCAGCCTCAGGGAATGCAGGGAATGTTTCCCCTCCCAAACCCCACAACTGTTTGACTTAGCTGCTGTGAATCTCAGAGACAACCTGGGGTAGCTTCTGGGAGTGGAGGGAAATTCTTCTGCTCCCCCACAACTAGTTTGGCCTCAGACTTGCAGCAGTTGAGGCAAACCAAGCTGTGGAGGAGCAGAAGAATTTCCCTCTGCTCCCTGAGGCTGCCCTAGGTTGTCCCTGACACTCACAGGGGCTAAGGCAAGCAGCTCTGAGGTTTGTGAGGGGGAAAATACCCCTCAGCTCCCTGGGGCTGCTCCAGGCTGGGGGGCCCTGGGCTGGGGTGGGGAGAAGCCCCCCCCCCCCAGGGCTCCCCAGTGCTCCCATGCTGGCCACCTGGCCCAGCCTGGAGGACTCCTTCTCTGTCTCTCTTGTGGCAGGGGCTGAAGCAATCAGCAGGTGGGAAGGGGGATGGGGAAGTTCCCCTCAGGTCCCCAGGGCTGCCTGGCTAGGGGACCCCCAGCTGGGGAAGAGGAAGCCCACTGAGGTAGGGGGCTCCCTGGTGCCCACATCCCTGGGGCCTTGAGAACTCCTTCCCCCTCCCTCCTGTGGCAGTAGCTAAGACATGCAGCTCTGCTGGAGAGGGGAAGGTGGGAAATTCCCTCACCTCCCTGGGCTGTCCCCACAGTGGGGAGGGGAGAAAGCTGCCAAGGGTTGAAAAGCCCCAACTTCAGGGTCTTTCCATACCCCATGTGCTGTGTAGAACCTGGCTAGGGGGTCTAGGGGACTGCTTCCCTGCCCTGCCCCATCCCCATGTGCTGATGGATGCAGGCAGGAAGCAGGCTAGGGAGCAGAGGAGTGAGGCAATCCCTGCTCCACTAGAGCAGGTGGCATAACTCAGGGCTGCAAAGCACCCTGGGATGCTGGGGGACTGAGAGTTAGCTTGAACCAGGAAGGGATCTGGGGCAGAAGTCCCATAAACCGGTTTGTGCTAAACCAATTAAGGCTGATACAGGCGACCCTCACCATTTGTGGGGGATACGTTCCTTTGATCCCCACGAATGATGAAATCCACAAATAGGTTCATGAATGCAGTACCCCCAGTGGCTGGGGGCGGGGCATAGCTCCAGCAGGAGCATGGCAGCAGTGGCAGGAGCCCAGCGGTGCAAGCACAGAGCTCCTGAGGAGCTCTGGGTAAGTGTTTAAAGTGTATTTAAAATGCAGGTTCAGCATTCGCAAATATTTGAAACTGCGAATGCATAACCCATGAATACCGAGGTTTTCCAGGTTTATCTTAAACCAGTTCTGGACATTTTTTAAGCAGTTTATGTTCAATGAACTTCTGTTCTGTTACAGGTTTAAACCAGTTTCCAATCACTTAAACTGGTTTATGTGTAACTTCTGTCCCTAGCCCTAGAGAAGCTGTGGAATCTCCTTCCTTGGAACCTTTCAAGAGCAAACTGGCCAGTCACATGTCTGAGTCTGTAATTGTTTAGTCAAGGATGATCTTGCCTTGAGCAGGGGGCTGGTTTCGTGAGGTCCGTTCCAGTCCTACTTTCATCTAGTCCCCTTGTTCACATGCCCTGGGCTCATCTAAACATGCGATTAATGTGCACAAATAAACTCCACAGTGCATCTCTCTGGAGTTTATTTGTGCAAAGCACATGAAGCCCAGCCATAGCAGCCTGGGCTGGCAGGGGGACCCAGAAGGTGAGCTTGGCAGCCCAGGGCTGCTCCAGCACGGCTCCATATGCTGCTGTGGGGCTGGCTGAGGCATGAGGGTGTTTCAGCACAGGGCTAGCACTGGAGTGGCTGCTCCAACAGGACTCCACATGTTGCAGAGTGGCTAGGCGGGACACGAGGATGCTTCAGCATGGGGTCTGCCTGCTGAATAACCATGCACTGAAACACCCTGTGCCCCAGTCAGCCAGGGCAGTGTCTACACATGCACTACTGTGAATGAAAAAACTCCACAACAGGTTAAAACTTTTATTTGCATGTCCTAACCTGCTGTGCAGTTTATTAGTTTTGTGTGCCATAATAGAAGGCATGACTGATGATTTACTGCAGTTAGTCAACTGCACAGTAAACGCCTCATGTTGATGCGCCCATTCAATTTGGTTGGTTATATACATTTCTGCTAAAAGTGTGAGCTAATCACTGAGGCTGCTTGAAGATGTGAAAAGAAAAGCAAAACAACACTTTACTTTCAGCTCAGTGTGCCCCTCCACAAAGCACAGCACATGCCTAGAAGAGTCATTGCATCAGTTTGACCCAGCTCGCTCAACTTCTGTACAGATTGGGTGCTTCAGCAGGGCTTTCTGGCACTTTTATCTAATAGCTGATTGAATCAACTTTAGATAAAAGTGCCAAAAAGCCCCACTGAAGTATCTGATCTATACAGATGCTGGAGAGCCAGCTCAAACTAACGCACTTCCTCTTCTGGTAAAGCACTGTTTAGTTTTGTTTTCACATCTTTCAGCAGCCTATATCTGTACCACCTGATACACATACACACCCTTTCCTAGGGAAAGCCAGGAACATCCTGCCAAAGGCGTATACCCATTTCAAGTCAGCACTCTCATAATGGATCACTGCACTAGCTCTAGCTCTGCATTGTGAGTTACCTCATTTGGAGGAATCATAGTACAATTAATTGGTACATTAAAATAGAATTTGCATAGGGGTACTTATGACATTCCCATTAAAATCACATTAGTTCATCATGATTAAAATTGTTTCACTGAGCACCAAATGAATTAATCAGTGGCTGCTTTATTATACCTGTGCCCAGCAGTACATTTCTGAAAGTTGCATTAGGAGCAGTTGTTGTTTCAATTGTAAGATGTTTTTTCAATGACTTACTTCAAGCTGCACAGGAATGCAAGTAATGTAATTTTCTGTTCACCATGTAAATTTCTTGTTAACTACAATGCAATGAGTTACCGATTTACAAGAATGGCTGAACCATTAACAACCAGGTTTGCTTTTCTGTATGACTGAAAATAGACAATTCTGAAGTTTTCCAGGGTATTTAGGTGGGAGTTTCCAAAAGAAATAACAGTGCATTAGTCCTGCTTCTATCAAATGTATTACCATTGTCCCTAATGGAAGTGAAGACAGTTTAGTGCTGAACACTTTTGAAAATCCTTCACTTTTTTATTCTTATTTTTAGTGGAACCCTTTAGCGGTAAATCTTTGGCTGAGTCTGGAACAGGGGAGGATGCAAAGGTAGCATAAAGCTCTTTTCCTGCTCAGGCAAGCTGCAAATGGTGCCACAGTGGAGATAAGGTAACTCTGGTATAAAGAAAGCCACATCCTCTTTTCTTTTCCACAGGCTACTGTCCCTCTGCCAATCTCCAGGAAGTCTCCACAATAGGTCTCTCCTGACTGAGAAGTAAGTTGCCTTTTAAATATTCCTCAGCAGACCTGGTTCATGCTTACATGATCCAGTTACTTGACCTGTAGCTTAGTATTCCCAAGCCTATGTCCAAAAGGGATCAGATTCAGAATCCTAACCTGATACAACCACCAAGTATAGACAAGATGTTTATAAAAATCTGGCCAGAACTGAACCAAAAAGAAAGGGATAAAAAGCTCTGTTTGCAGTTAGTAGTTTCTCACCATTTTTTCTAACTAGCTGTGTGTAATTCTTTCATCTAAATGACTTTGAAAAAAGATAATAACGTTTTGGTCTTTTTCATTTTATTACCTAGTGAGATAGAAAAATGCTCAGGGTTGCTAGTGGGAAAGTGGTATTCCCAGATGAAATGCAGTGTTTCCCCTCCATGCCAAAGTTCTATGGATTAGATGAAGGAAAAAAGATACACTATTATACTAAAATAAGAACATCTACAACTGTGCTCTATGGTTGAACACAACAGGAAATTGACAGAGTTAAATATAAGGCAGTTAATGCTGCACCAGACACCTGGGGCACTTTAATATTTAGCCATAGTTCCCTGATATACTTTGTAACAGATTTCAAATTGGTCAAGCAATTTAGATCCTGAAGTTTAATCTCTTGAACAGTGAGCACTAAATTTCTGGAGGTACCTGAAAACATTTTAACCCTTCACTAAAGTAGGTTCATAGAAGGGAAGTACATGACCCAATATGCTATAGTTTATAAGTAGAGCAGATGACAATTCTATAAAATAGAAATTGGAGTAGTAGTGTAAAAACCAACTTGTGCCTTGTCCTTGACACAGAACTGGATGCATCTCTATATGCTGTGCAGATAGAAGAGTGATCTAACAGTGGGGGTAGCACTGCAAGCTTACCCCTCACCATCCTGCCAATCACTAAAGGTAGGGAAAGTATACTCAGTTTAGTCATTTCTGATATTTCGTATTCAAGAAGTAACTATGAACAGATTGTTTACATTAGTTTGTTTTTTTGAAGTTCTTGGATGCCTATTTTATGCAAACATATTTAAGCATATTCACTGCAAATATTGTGTTCAGTATTCAGGGCTACAGTTTTTCAGTGTTCTGGTTAGACACACAGACTTCAAGCCTAGTCCCTGACTAGGAGTGTAATTCTCAAAATCAGGATTTTATTCAGAAAGACTCCCAATTCATGACAGGGATCTTTCAATTATACTGATTAGGGACTTTTAATGATAATGCAATTGCTTATAATTATGCATTTGAAAATTGTTTTATGTGAATACCCTGTAATATTTGTTTTAGAAGTCACTGTTCCAGTGATTTATAAAACAGTTTTTTCAGTGCACTGCATCAATAGAGTAGTAGGGGAGAATTTAAATAAAAGCATTGCAAATGTAGGATATATTTGTATATTTATAGAGGGTATGACAATTTATGCATCATTTCTGCTGTAGCTTCTACCTAGCTATGATGCAACACTCTATATCTATAACTCAGATATCCTCCAAGCCTAGTTAGTCCTTGTGGATGCCTCAGCCGGGGCTGAACAGAGCCAGGCTGGGCAGCAGGAGCAAGGCCCTCCCTAGTGGCTGCAGCTTAGTGACAGCTGCTCCCTGCACCCAGGCTGGACAGCACCACACAGAGCCCCCCTCCCTACCCTGCAGCAACAGGGAGGGAGGGAGGAGGCAGGGGAAAAAAGTCCCCCTCTAGGGCCAGGCAACAGAGCTGTGTGCCTGGATTGTTCCTGGCTGTCAGGAAGCTGCTGCAGCAAGCAGGGCTCTCTGCCTCCTCCCCACCACCGGGGTCTGGCCATACCCCCATCTGGTCAGACACCCTCTTCCCCAAACCTCTGATCTCTGCAGACCAAGCTGGGGGTTTAAACCCTCTTCAGTCATACTTAGGTCTACCATGCCTCCCTTTCCCCCCTCAGTTCACCTTTAGATTAACCTGAAAAGATTGCATCTGTGCAGGCTCATGCTTTTTGAATATCTGTCCATAGCCTTTAAGGTTGAAAGGTCAGCAGGATGGCACTGTTATAGGTGTTACTGCAACTTTGATCTGAATGCAATTAGTTGATGTTGGGAATGTGGGATAGGGTCTAATACCATTTTATTACTTAGCCCAGCAATTGTGTTGCTGATGAACATAAAGTCTGTGTTGTATCCTCATTTCCAGTGGCTGCTTTTGAATGATTTAAGTAACTTCGGGTCATAGATTAAACTTAACTGGTATGCATCTGACCAAGCTTGTACTGCTTCACTATATTGGTCTCATTGAAGCCCAATTGCATGCTGTGACTGTTAAAGTCACCCATGATCATCAGTGATTTATTTTGAGTGATCCCTGGTGTATCTGTAAAGGTGAAACTTGTGTGAGGTGGTTTGTAGACTGAAGTGATTGTGATTCCATTGAGTTTGATAGTCAGAATTTCAATGTTGTTTTCTTCACTCTTTGCTATAGAAACTATGACAGTTCCCATTTCAACAAATATGGGACTTCCAAATTGCTTGTGTGGTCTTTCAATCACCATAGTCATTCCAGGTATTGAAGGATGGTTATGGTTATTATGAGGTCCCCAGTGTGTCTCTAGTAAGCACAAGATCTCAGACTGGATGTTCTTACATAGATTTACCTTTTTTTTTTTTTGTGCCATTGAAAACCCTTCAAGGTTTACAGACACTACTGTCAATGTTGGTCCTAAGGAGGACTCATGTACTTTGGACACAAGGCATTATGACTGGTTACAGTTGGTCAATTTCTAGGGTCAAATTGTGGTTTGGAATGTTAGCAGACTTCACAGGTATTACCTACCAGGGGTCACAATGTGGTCTCCACTAGCTATAATGGTGAACAAACATCTGAATATGTTGGAAAGTTCCAAATATGGTTAAACAGTTTGCTCTTTTTGCCAATATTCATCAGACATTTGGGTTGTATAAATATGCATGGAAAGCATATTTCAAATACATAAAAAAAAGATTCATTTACAAGAAATTCTGTCATTTAGGTTGCAATTCAGCCTTCCACAGGGGGTCAGTACTAGGTATACACAGTACTGAAGTCTTCAGAATTTTTAATGCACAGCTTAAAGAATGTGGGCTGTTTTGGAGATTCATAGCCCTCATAAACCAAAGCCTAAGAAAGACACAAGAGATACATGGGATTTCTGCTGGTCCTCTGGACAGGAGTGAATTTCACTCTTTGGATGAAAGAAAAGGTTATTAATAAAAGGTTAAACCAGCTTAACCAAAAGAAACAGGCATGCTATTGAATCACAAATCTCACACACTCAGAAGCAAAGCAAAAAGTTCACAAGCAATCTATGATCTGAGCTGTGTTTGCAAATAGTTTACATTAATAAATGCAAATAGAAAACACATGGAGAAATGTATAGTCTGTTTGTATCTAATTCATGGCCAGCAAGTAAAATCTTAATTCTTTAAAATAAATCATTCATTGTTAGTTATGCCGTTAATGAATTGTGTTAGTTCTGCAGTAAGTGAATTTTGCTATAGGTATTGTTCATATTCCAAAGTAAAAAGTAGCCTTATAAAATACCGAGAATGATTTTTCCATACTTGGTCTCTGACAAAAAGAATTTTTGGAAAGTTTGAGTCAAATCCCTTCAAAAGGTAATTTTAAATTTTATACAAAATAAAAATAAAAAACCTGCTTAAAAATTGCACTTTTCTTTAACCAAGTAATTGGGGAGAAAAAAAAAAAAGAAGAAGAAGAAGAGAGAGAACTTTCTAAGTGCAAAGCTTCTGTTTGTTCATGTTGCAGTTTAAAAGCCATATTGGAAGCACTAAGTCATTTTACTATCACCAAACTATCTTTACTTCTTAATGAAAGCTGGAGCCCAGCAGGAGTTTTGCATGTCTGCACAGGTCAGTGGAGTCCTAGTCATGGCTACCACCATATTTTGGAATAGTTACTACTATGATAATGCTTACACAGATCTTTTAATACATACTAACATAGGAACTGCCATATCAATCAGATCATTGGTCCATCAAGTCCAGTGTCCTGGCTCCACAAGTGATCATTGCTACTTCACAATAACTCAAGAAAGCTTGAAGTGGACAGTTATGGACTAACCTCCCTACACTCAGTTAAAGATAAATATACTGCCCAAGACACAGCAGGAGATAGTTTTTACTCCATTTTAAATTTTATGTAATGTGATCATGAATGTCCTCAGTAACCACAAAATTGTTTGTGCCTTTTTGAATTCCACTAGATTACTGGCTTCAGTGATAGCTCTATGAACTTCAGCTGCTCCTGGGTTCAAATGTTTGAGGGTTTTAGGAAAGTTTTTTTAAGACTTGTGTTAGAATTGCAGAGTAAACTAGGAAAGATGTATTGTTCACATTCCAAAATAAAATGTAATGTTATAAAAATCCACACAGCTCAGCTTCCCATTTATAATGCCAAGTTATATTAGTGTCTACAAAATATTTTAAAGATATTTTGAAATATTTTGTCCCACTTTCTACAGAGTATCAATAGAGTTCTCTCTGAAGCAACAGCATTCACCTATCAACATTCACTCTTTGTTAGTGTGAATAAGCAGTGAATTAATATTTAAGTCGAAGATTTTCAAAAGCATAATCAACTGTTAAATGCCTAACTCCCACTGAAAGTCAACAGAAATAGGCAAATTTTACATCTTTCATCATTTCTCCCAGATGATTGATTATGATGCTATGGCATAATGGATATAACTATCCCTGTTGATAGGAGTTTTAAACCAGGAGATAGTAACTGCATCGGGCTTATCACATTATTCTCTGTTTCCTATGGGACGTGCCATCAGACAAATGCTGAATTTTAATAGTGAGAGGCTTGTTTCAACAGTATGTCCAAATGCCAGAATGACATGTAACCAGAATGAAAGAGGAGCATTCAACTGTTTAATCTATTAGTAGTCATGCCAGAAATGTGCTTTAACCCTTAAAAAAAATCCTCCAACATATCTCTGGTTACAAAATATAATATGATATCATCCTATTCTCCACAGCATAGTGCAATTCATAGCAGTAAATGTGCTTTGCTTCACTATATTATTAGCCGTCTTGCTGCAATGCAGTATGTTGCACAGAGTTACTCTAGTGTATACAACACTGGCCTGTCTATCCTCTGAATTTTCAAAGTAAATGCTCATTATCTTGAAACGGTAATAACACTACTTTTCAATATATGACATAAACAGCAATCATAGAGTTAACAAAACCTGTGGCTGCCAGCCAAATTGTACACTGAGCACAATTATTCGAGCCATTAATTAGAGTATAGAGTTTACTCTTGAGATCTCTGATTAAAATTTATGCTGAAAGATAACTTTGGGGTTGGAATGAAAACAGACATTTTAAATGCGCCCAAGTGCTGTACTTTTAAAGTATAGTTGATAAGACTGACAGAGTATTACTGCTGGAATAGGAATACGTTGAAGCAGTCTTCATGTGAAATGGTATCTGACTGACTGACTATAGGATTTTCTCATCTAGTAAAGGTATATGTATGTTTACATAGTTTGAGACAGACCTCTGACTAGCCATATGTTGCTTCTCAACATCATAGCATTTAATCACCTTCTGTATAGAAAAAGGGGAGTAATAATAAGTCTATGGTGGCCTTCGTAGGGCTGCTATCCTTCTATTCTTAAGGGAAAATCTCTGCTTGGTGTATAAATGCTGTATACAAGCACAATGGCAGATATAGTCAGGCACCTAACACCTACTGAAATCAAACCATCTTGAGTCTTTGATTCCATGTTTCTCATGGTGGTTCCATATTTTTATTCTTGTTCATAAGTCTGGTTTATTTATTTTTAAAGTATACTAAAACCTGTAGAGATCATGCCCCTCATTTCCCAAAAAACCTGTGGAATTGCCTAAGGCTTGGTTACTGTTAGTGGTTAGGCTTGATACAATCATGGGCAGGAAGGGAACAGCTGTAAATATGCAAAGCCCAGGTGAAGACAAGAAAAGCCACAGTTTACACTGGTTTTGATTACTAGTAAGTTTGATCACAGCCAATTCCATGTCTATAGCTAGGGTATGTATTGCATCAGTTTCTGATCCCTGTTCGCTGAATCAACGTCATGATTTTTGAAGGCTGAGGCATTGAAAAGGCCACTGTTTATAGAGGGGGCAAAGCATGGCTCTCCTAACCTATGAATATTCTGGCATAAGGGAAATCCCAAAGCCTATGGTGTATACATGGAAGATGTCCTCTTTCAGATCCAAACCTTCCTCTACTCATCTCTTTGAAAAAAGTCGCCAGAATCCTCTAGTGAGGTGCTACGTGCGTATAGGTATCAAAGTATAAGGCTCATTAGGACCCTGCTAGCCTACAATTTAAGGCATTCATTACAAGAGAACTGCAGAAACAGCAGAGAAAAGTACTTAAATGATATGTTCCAAAAAGGTCTGCAAGAGTCAGGATATGGTGTAGGACACCAGCAAAAGAGCACAGAAAAATTTTGTATTATTGCCAGGTGTACTATGCCCTAATAGTTACAGATACAACATATAACAGGCTGGCCTTTCAGGGCTGGGTCTCAGTGCTAGCCACCCACCTGCTCTAGGCTAAACCCCCACCTCACTCTCCTGCCACACCTTCATGAAAATAATATTAACATCATTTTCAAGGCAGGAGGCTGCCCATTGTTCACCCTCTTGATAACAAGGGCCTAAATACATGCTCCAACCGACCCTTACACATGCCCCACACCTTGCAGCTGTTTCTATGTCACATCCAGTATATCTATGTTATCCCCTCCGATATATCTGTTTCCTCAAGTCAGTGGTTCTGCCCCTCGCTGGGCCCTCAGTGTCCTCACTGGGCCACTTCACTCCCCCGGCCCCCTCGCTGGGCCGCTGGGGTCTTCAACCCTGTGGGGCTCAGGTGAGTGCTGCCGTGCCTGCCCCTTGTACTGGGGCCTTCCACTCTGTAGGCTCATGTGGCTGTTACCATGCCTGGCCCCACAACACTGGGATCATGTGTCCCGCACTGGGCTTGCCTGGCCCAGGTCTCTTCTTTGTCGGTAACCCATCCATAGGTAGGGGCTGGGGTTTTCAGGCCCCCCTCCTTGCCCTTTCACTGGGGTGGTAACTGGCCTGGCATTTCTGGGGGACTGTTCCGCCATGACCAGCTCCAGCAGGCCACCCATCCCTAGCAGGGTGCAGTTTTAGGTCTTACCCAGAACCAAGAGCCTCCAAACCATCCCCATAGCTCCTGCCCTTACCACCAAGATAGTCCAGGAGCAGCTCAGCCTGATGTTGTCTCCTGGCCTCCTCAGCGCAGACTGCTCCCTCTCTTTCTGAGGGCCTGGGTTAAAATGGAGGCTGCTCTGCCCCCTCAGAGAATCCCAGGGTCCTCCTAGGGTCATGTGCTAGCCTTGATGAGGCTAGCACCCACCTGCCAGCTGCTCCACTGCCAACTAGAAACCTTAAAGTGGCAGGCACTGCAGGTGCCCTGCCACACAACACTTATGAGGATAAACTGTATACATTAGGGCCTATCTCATAATTTCTGATGACTACACAAGCATACTTAGTTATTGAATATCTATCTTCATAACTGTTTGAACAGTACTGTATTGCTCAATTACACAGTCTGCAGATGCCTGTTGATGCTAATAGCTTATGGAGTCTCCTGGAGCTGCACAGACAGTTTTATATATTTCCCATATTGTACAAGAAGCTAAAGGTCCTCTCCCAGATTTCATCTCTTACTTCTCAATAAATCAAATGTATGACTGACTTGATTGTTTGTCCTTTCAGCTCTCAGTTTTAGCAGATAGTTTAGGTTGTGGAAAAAATTTCTGAGACACCAATCACTGAATGTGCCTGAGCTTTAGAACTGAATAAAGAAAAATACAAGATAAATCCAATTATATGTTTACTGAATTGTTTTAAGTTTTAAAATGGTACACAAGAGGGACAGAATAAAATATGAGTGAAGCAACATGAAAATGCTACATACTCATGATTCCCAGCCTTGAAAAAAAGAGAAAACCAAATTAAAATATTCTTTAATATTAAACAGTTGCCCTTCTACAGCTGTGACTCCTAGAAGATCATATATATAGTATTAATTAATTAAGACACCCAACACCCATCTTTAGAAAATTTCTTACATACCAGGCCAAGCAAATGCTACTGGATCCAGTATTAACTCTTAAAATGTATTTAACAATTTGTGTGGGGGTACAGAACATGGTGTTACTATTTCTGTTTTACAGGTAAGTAAACTGAGGCATGGGGTAATCAAGTAGTTTATTCACAGTTACCTCGTGGCAGAAACAGGAACATGACCCAGAAAACCTGACTCTCAAGCTCTGGCTTTAACACTTTCTCCCTATGAGACAGATTTGAACCTCCTGCTCTAACTAGTTGTCATTTCATCACGAGTTATCCTATTAAAACCAATCAAATGACTTGTGCAGATAACTTGTTGGAATAATGGGTACTCAAGCCAGATTGTTAAAGAAACGATTAACAACTCCATTCATCAATGCACAGTGGCAGGATCTACATGAGATGCTGCCTGTGTAGTAGCTCCTAAGTACTGCACAGTTGCATTGTGTGTATCGAAGTGTGATGTGACATTACTGCGCAGTAACTCCAATTACAAGTACTAAGTACTTGTCAGCGTATCGTGTAGACACAGCCAGTAGCATATAAATTTTTAGCCCTCTCCTGGTCTTTTTTATTTCATGCTTGGCAGGGGTTTTTGTTGAGATAACTGTAGATGACCTTTGCTGCCATCCCTCCATAAGTAGACTACTCTTGTTCTTTCCAGATTGACTGTATCTTTGTGGTTATTCATCACAGCTATCCATCTTGCATTTCATTAATGCTGCTGTCAGACAGGTGTGAGGATAGGGTTGAAGATCTGAAATATATAAAATTATCTTCTCCCCAGAATGGAGAAACTGAAAGAGGATTCTGTGTGTTTATTGCTTTAGGTCTCCAGCATTGTTTTGGTTGGTTTGGTAGAAAGGAAATGGTCACATCTACACAGCTGGGCCCCACAGCAGAAAAAAATATCTGAAAAATGTTGAAGCAAATAAGGGGCTTGACCTGAGAGTTTCCCTCTAGTATTTCAGTTCTGTTTCCCACAAGTGACAACATTTTTTCAGATTTATCTACACTGAATCATATACCAAAACCAGAACAGAAGGTAGGAAATTACGGAGGTTGGAATTTTTAATTTGTAGACAAAAGACTAGCATTAAAGGGCAATTGTTTTTTCATGATTCATCACAAGAATGTCAGGAAACTAGAAGTAAGGTAACCATTTTAGTCCCCATCTTGCAATGCATTCTCCTGGCACAAACCCCTGCATTTGCATGCTATTGTTTTGTGTAGGAAGTGCAGAAATCAGACCACTAATATATGCATCTAAACACCACGGCTGCTGAGTACTATTCTGTTCTCAGTTAAACTGACACATATTTAAGGGAATTTCTTTAAGGGACGTTGTGTTGCTGAGCCCCACTATGCTACTTTGCATTGTTATATGAGCTTCACAGGTGTATAAACCAAGACATGGAACAGCTAAATGATTTATCCAGTGTCACACAGGTACCAATAACAGTGAATCAGGTACCTGAATGGAAGTTGCTGGAAATGCTCAGCTGCCTGATGTGAAACCGTCCATTTTTAGGTGGTCAAATATGAACTTAGAAGTGCAAGTTTACATGCCCATTTTCACAAACCTCCACTGTGGTATTGAAGCTACTTTCCTGATGGAACTACAATAAATAGAGGAATTCTTTCTATTATATTTCCTCTTGTATCCTATGTGTTCAATAAGTAGAAGGAACAAGATACTTTATACAAATGGACAAGCATTACTTTTTGTACTGTGTATATAAATGAAAGTGCAAATCTTATGTAACTTCAAAAAGGCCAAGTCAAATATTTCTAAATTTGTTGGAAAAATATTAGACCCATTTTCCTGTAATGGGGTTTTGTCAATCAACTTGTAATGTTATGATTCTATAAACCCTTTAGAACAGAAGATTACTATTTTATAATAAAACAGAATGGGGAGTAGTTATAGGACTTGCTAACAAAATCATAAGCCTATCACTACTCTGCTACAATGAAGCATTGGAATCCATCATTTAAAACTGGAGTACCATGCTTCAAAACTTATATCTAGCTGCATAATACCACTAGGGAGAAATAAAATACAGATAAGCTTTGCAAAGGAGATTTATTAGAATGTGCGAGTGAATCATGTAAAAACAAATAGGCTCCCAGAAGATCTGAGGAACTTAGCTTGCCTGCTAAATATCTAGGATTTTTTCTTCTCTTTTTCTTAATAAATTAGAATACATTGGTCAGTTCTTTATTAATCAATTATTAATATTCTGAAGTCAGTGGCACTAGCTGTATCTAAGTCAGAGATAATAAATCAAACTTAATAATGTGATATGAATTTAAAAAACAATCTGTGTCTTGGTAGTGTAACCAGGGTGAGGTGAGCAGGTCACCAGCCCCAGGCACTGCCTGTAAGGGGGCACCAGAATCCTCCCCACCCGCCCAAGGATTTTTTAGCACAGCAAGGGCAGTCCTGGGCAGAGAAGTCAGGCAATGCAGCCCTGCACCCAGCAGTGTATCTGGGGAGCAACTGGCTTAAGTGGGATGGTGTTCCCCCCGTCAGGCAGTCCTGCACCCAGTACATCTGTATCTGGGATTGCAGGCAGGCAGTATTCCAGCCTGCAAAGGATCCTGCTTGGGGCTGCCAGGAGACACAGGGGAAGTGCCAGCCATTTCCTGGTGTGAGGGCTGGGCTCGGCTTCCATGCCTCTGCGGGCTGCGGGCAGGAGTAGGGCAGGTGGGCAGATAGCAGTGGCACTGGGAGGGCTGCCTACAGGGAGGCTAAGGCATATTTTGGGATGGCTATAGTCCCCCAAACCCTCCTTAGCACCACCACTGTACATATGCATGGCTATAAGTGGCCAGAAACACAGACAGGCAGCCAGCTCCATGCAGGTAAGTCTAATGGGGGGAAGACGTGTGGGGGAAGGAATGGATGTGGGGGTGGAGGGCATGCAGATTGAGGCCACCACAGTGAGGGACGGAGGGAGGGAGTGGGCCAGGGGCTGGGGGCACTGCTCAGCCAGGGTGGTGCATGTGACCCTAGGCTGGGGTGGGGAGGAGGATGGAGCTGCAGGTGGCTCGTCCAGGCGGTACATGTGGGGAGGGAGAGCCTTGAGCCCACAGCAGGCAGCCTGCATCTTCTCTTGCCCCACTGGGCTCCACTGTAGCCATGGCGGGGGTAAAGGAGGGTGGGGAGCAGAGAGGGGAGGTGGCATATGGTACCCCACCCCACCCCAGCCCATCTAGGCCCACCCAGGCTCCCCTATGGGGCATGGAGTCCTGCCCCACCCTTAGCAGCAACCTGGTGAAGTCCGGCTCCCATGGGGGGGGGGTATCTCTAATTTTGTGTTTACGCAGGGCCCCACTAAATCTTAATCCATTTCTGTCTAGGATGGGACCAAACAGGGAACGGAGGACCTCCCAAGGAGCTCATGTCACCAGGCTGCTGCCAATGCTTCCAGAGCAGTAATAGAGGGTTCAGTGTGCAGAGAGGCAAGTAAGACTTCCCTTCTCCACAACCCCCCCGCCCCCAATCTATAGTGGTTGTCATGCCCCTTTCCAACCTCCCCTCCCCCTGCACCCCACTGCCCCAGGCAATCAGTAAGATGGCTATGCCTCTGTTGTCTCTGGCTCCTGTTTAAACAATCACATGGTAAAGACATTCATTTTACAAAATATCAACCTGTCTTCCAGACCATCTTCCACATACCCAAACCCTTACCCCATACTAAAAGCTCTCTCACCGTGTATTGTGATCCTCTCAGATCATGTAAGTTCAGTAGATTTGGAGTATTTACATGGCTCAGTATGTACATGGGAAGCCTCTAACATGGCTTACCTATCTGATTTAGCAGGTGACATTCTTCTAAGTCCCTCATTGACAATGATTCTCCTTGCAAACCAATTATAACTGTGGGTGAAATTACTGATTTTCCCAAGAAGATTTATACCATTTTAATTGAAAATATCATAAAGATAATTATGCTTCATTTAAAAATGTACCTCTATAGATGCAACTGGAATTCTTCTTCATTTTCTTTCTTGAATGGCTGTTCAGTGTTACTGTGTTCTACAGGCCCAATCCAGTATTCACTGGAGGGAATAAGAGTTGTTAATTGGCCTTAGTAAGTTGAAGCAGCGACAAGAGTTGATTTATTTTCATAGGGTTTTTTTGGCCTGGGTTGTTATGCAGAAGTAGCTGCTTTGTTTTAGAAGTGACCTGCACCTCATTGGTTGGGAAGGGTATGTTTGTATTTCATTGGTTAAGGCTGCACGGTTACTTGGGGATTAAAAGTGCAAAGCGTATATAAATGCAAGGTATTAATGACACTAATTAATGACACTAATTAATGCAAGTTAATAATAACATGGTGCTCTCTCAGATCTTTTCTTCACAGATATTTTCAAAGCATAGGTAAAAAGGCATATAACTGTGAGAAAGTGAAGTAATCATCAGGTATGCTAACAGGCAGAAAAAATGCAACTGAAATTAAGTTTTTATTGTATTCATGTATTTTATGTATTTATTTACATTTTGAAATACACCTATAGACTCCCTTCTCTAACTATATATTTCAACCTATAATTAAGTGTTAAGCATGGCTCCTATTCTAAATCCTTACACAAATTTAAATATAACGAAAATATTTGGCCAATAGATAGTTAATCCTCTCCTAGTCTGTAAGGTATCTGGAATTATCTGGTGACTATCTTCTTTCTTGTTTGTCTGTGCAGTATATGGCAGAATAGAGTCCTTGATTGGTATTTATAAGCACTACCATAATGTGTATGTAGAGACCAGATAGAAAAATACATTTATATCACATGTACTATAGCATATATAACATTGTCTGGTGTTCTCTACATTCAGTTCTCTCTCTTTCTGTGTATGTGGACCTACAGAAATACATCTAAAGCAAAAAATGAGAACCTATGATCTTGTAGCACGGTGCAGAGGTTTGATTTGTGATGGATGCATGATTCACAAGTGTGAAAGCATAATAGAAATAGGCAAGTCATTGCAAGTGCGTTCTGACAAAGCTCCTCAAAACCCAAGCAGGCCATCATGCATTCCATGATCCAGAAATATATTTTATGAAAGTTTTAGAGAATTTTTTAAATATATTTTGAACAAGGTTTCATATCCCTTTGGCTATTAAGCCATGTGCCCTAGTTGCCATGAGTTTAATAGTACCAGAAGCCATAAAATGATCTACAATAGCTTTTCTGCACTTAACAATTTCAAATTTGAATAGCCAACGGTATAAAGTTCCATAGGGAAGTGACTTTAAAATCCTAATATTTCCATGCATAGAAAAACAGCTATTGTTATTGGATGGAATTTTACCTATTCTGCATCTTGGAAGAGTCAACTATTATTAGTAGAAGTAGTAACAGTAGTAGTAGTAATACTAACGGAAACATTATGAGTGCTGCTCATAAATCAGGACCCCAGTGTGCTGGGCCAGACACTGTACAAATACAGGATAAAAAAGATGGCATTCAAAACACTATGCCTGTATGTCACTGCTCTGTGCAGGACACAATGCTAAAGAGAGAAAGAGACAGATGCAATGTTATCCTCCTGCATTTAAATAAATACTGCCATGACATACAGTAAAGACATTGCTAAAGGGTTCTTTTCTATGCTCCTTGTCCCAAAAAGGGATATTTGCCTAATACCAATAGATAAACTAGAGATTTTCATGTACTGATAAATAACTTGGGTTTTGAAGCACAAGGTCCCAAGTTCTTTCCCGCTGTTTAGCATGAAGATGTGTATGGCTGTAGTGAGTTGTATAAATTATATCTAAAGTGTGTGTGTGTGTGTGTATCCTCAGAATTATTACACAAGGCAATCCCCTATGAAACCACCTAGCTTATTTATTTTCCCTTCCATTTTTGCCATCTACATCATTTCCTACTCCAACTCTCTTGACAGGTTATATCTATCAAGCTACTTACATGAACCCAATTGCTATAGTGCCTGGGTGTCTCATAGTCATCATTCTGACAACATCCCTCTGAAGTAAGAAAGTATTACTACTAACCACATTTAAAAATGGGCGTTGAGGCACAGGGATATAAATAATTGCCCCAAGGTCACACAGGATTTCTGTGACTCAAAGACCAAGTCTTGAGTCACAGTCCAGTGTCCTACCTGTTAGAAAACATTTGCTACCCGAAATCATTCTATTGGACAGCGCAAAGAATATTCTAAATTCAGTGTTATAGTAAAACATAAAAGTGAAATCTGGTAATATGTTTCAGCACAAATATTTTTGTCAAAAAAATTTAGATTTGGTAACACCAAAACATTTCACAAAGCTAGATTGGTTTTGCTGAATTTTTCTTGCAAGAAAAACCCCCAAAAACATTTTCAAAAGAACTCAAAACATTTGACCATTTGAACATTTTCAAAATGAAATGTTTCAGTGTTTTTATTTGGATCAGCTTTTGATTTTAAAACTCCCATCATATTTGCTTAAAAGAAAATTTTTAAAATGGTCAATTCTGAAGAAAACTTCAATTTTGGATCAAACAAAACATTTCATTTGTGGTATAAAGGTTCAAAGGATTAGGTAAATTTTGAAAACGTGGCTATTAATTGATTAATTGTTGGTTTCCACTCTGTGTCAGGGGGTGAATAATGCTTACCTGCATTATCCAGGATAGTTTGAGATTTAATTAAATAATGCTTAAAGGCCTGATGCTGCACCTGTTGGCACAAATAGTAGTTTTCCCATTGAATTCAATATATACAATATCAGACATGATTTGAAAGACTGGATAATTCTTCCTATGGAAGAGTAAAGTCTTAAATGGTTTATTTTTTTAAAAAGCAAAAGAGAAAATTGATAGTTGTTATGGGAAAATTTACAGTGTTCTTATTGCTTTACTCTAGATATTTTTGTTCCTATTGGCTTATTGCATTGTGTGCTATTTGCCTTGCTGCCAAGAAAAGCCTTGGATCATATGCTCTATGAACTGTTTCAGCAGAGCACTTAAATATATGCTTAACTGTAAGTCAATGGACTACTCATATGTGTAAAATTAATAAGTATCTTGATAAATTAGTGAGTCTAAAGATTCAATCTACCTCCACTAAAATCAATGGGACTATACTCATTGACTTAAATAGGCATTACTACAAGTTCTTAATCAATGAGTAGGAAACAAAAAACTCACTAGGAACAACTAAATGAAATCCTAACTCTTTTGGTTAAACTAGACCACATTGCTGACATGCAAGATATGCTAATAGAGAATGGAATCTGCCACCTTTTGAAAGACAATGGGCATGTCTACAAGCCATCATACGGTAATGTTGCTATGGTGCCATGATTCAGGACTTTTTTTTTTGGAAATACTAAAGCACAGTGCAGCAACCACCCATATTGAGCTGCATGGTGCATGGTTAGATTTGGCTGCTATGTCACTGTAGTGGCGGAGTAAAATGCGGGAGCATGCCTCTACCGTGACATAGCTGCCAATTGTGTAGACCCACATGACTGCTAATGCCGCTGCAGCACGCCATACAGCAATGTAATGCATTGCTACATCACTGTAGAGAGACATGCAGATGCACCCAATAGCAATCTGTGGATTAAAAGTGAAGCTGAGAGGCTGCTGAGGCACTGAACTCATGATAAATAGTGAAGCTACAAAGCACAGATCAGTGGATAGAATTTGAACAGAACTGAAACTATGAAATGATCCAGGATTTAAGATTATTTTCCACATCACTAGATGCATCTACATGTGCAGTTAATTTAAAACAATAAAATCTAGAGCGGTTTGAGACAGAGTAAACTACTCTCGGGTGCAGTGTACCTGGACAGCTGCAATTTGAGCTGGAGCAGAGCAGTTTATGCCAGGAGCACAGGATCACCCCAGGTTCTAGGTGGTGGTGTTGGGTGGCAGAGGGGCTGGCTGGGGCGTGAGGGTGCTGAAAGTGCAGTGCAGAGCCATGCAGCTACGTGGCAGGCAGCAGTCTGGCCCCCTGCTGGCTGGGCTCACTGGCATAGGTGGAGGGAGCAAATATTATTTGGGGGGCCAGAGCACACGCACACCCCCCAGCAGGGAAGTCTGTCCAGGGGAAGTGTTGTGGTGTGGCAGATTGAGGCCCCTGTGGTGAGGTAGGGAGGGGGCAGAGGCAGGATCAAGGGTGGGGCGAATGGGGCCCCAGAGCCAGGGCAGGTCGTGGGATGCTCGGAGCCTGGGCAGCTTGTTCTGGGGTACGGAGGGGGGGTGTTTTTGCTGCTGTGCACACCCCGGGTTCAGCAGGCACATGGCATTGTGCTGCTCTGGGGCAGTGGCAACAGGATGCAGAGTCCATCTCGCAGTGGCAGCCTGCCTCTGCCATGTGCACAGATCCAGGGGGCACGTGCCCCCCAGGCCTCCCCCAGGGTGCCTGTGGTGGGACCCCCCTTGAACTCCTGGATGAGTTGCCCAGGCTTCGAGCGTCCCAGAACCCACCCCGGCCCCGGGGCCTCATTCACCCCAGTCCCTGCCCCTTCCTCTGCCCCACTCCTCCCTCACCGTGGGGGCCTTGATCTGTCCCCCCACACCACTTCCCCATGACAGACTTACCTCCTTTGCTTGACAGTGCTGCACCCAGGGTTGCCCTGCAGCCCTACCCGCTACCACTGCTGCCCTGCGTTTGCGAGGGCTAAGCCCCGTTAGCCCCAGCCTTCCACCACGTATACTGACTGCACAATTTACATCTGTGGTCAGAGTCTACACACAGCATTTAACTGAAGTTAATTAGCTTGCCCTAAGACAGTATTGGCCTGACAGTATTAGTGTTAATTAGTTTACTGTGGACTAATACTGTCACACGCATAGATGGTGATGCTTTACTCCACAGCTAATTAGTCTGCTTCACAGTTAAATGCACATGTAGACACAGCCACTTATAAAAAAATTTAAAAAAACACTCACCCCAAGTAACAAAAATAAAAAGTTACAGTGAAGTTAGGAAAATAAGTCTCTGGTTCAAAGGAACAGAAGTCATGGAGTAAATATGACTACTACTTATATATTTTTTCAGAATAGGACTGATCCATCAGAAATTACTTCAGGTGTGCTGAGTAAAACAGTCTTTCCCTCTCTCATTCAAACAAGCACACAAGTGCTCATGTGCCCACACAAACTTGTTGCTTTTAAATATTTCTGTAAGATAAAAACAAAACCAAGGTAATTTTTAATAGAAGTAAATTACTTTTTTCTCAAAATCCTACAGAAATAACCTTGCAAGAATTCTTTACATGCTTTTATCTGTAAACACAATCCATTGTACTGGTTTGCATGCTAACTATGTAGATGAATACAATCACCTAACTACATTACATAACATTAACACATGCCATATCACGCAGAGGGACCAAGGGAAGCAACAGAGACAAAGGAAACAACACAGACAGTTTTAGGCACTCAGGGAGCAGACAGAGGAAACTGGGAAAACAAACAAAGGAGCAGGAGAGGAAACAAACAAGCAAACAAAGCCCAAGACTGAACTGGACTTGAAACAAAAGCCCAGCTACAAAACAATGTATAGCTTTCTAAAAAGGAAAAGAATAATTTGTCAGCGAGAAATGAGAGAAACATCTGTGTTCATTGACTTTTTTCTCACACCCTGTTAAAGCAGTGCATATGGTTACCCCCCACTAGCTTTGACTTCAGCATAATGATCAAGTCATAGGCAGTGGGTCACTTGCTTTGCAGTGGGTGTTATGCAACTTGCATACAAGTACAGTTATGTAAAACTTGCCCCATTTGGTTTGCACGTATTTCTATTTGTTAGACAAGTTGAATTATACATGGCTTCTCACTTCTATTTCCCATTACATTTCAGCTTTGCTAACAGGCAGAATGCAGTAACACATCTCTGAGCTTCATGAAAGTCTCTGCATCACGTGAAGTTTACTAGCAGATCACAAGGATCTATAAAGCAAAAAGTTGTTCAGCATAGAAAATACACAAGGTGACTGGTGTCATCACAAAACCACAGATGTGAACAAGCGTGACTTCAACAATGAGGAATGAGTTCACTTCAAATACCAAAGAGATATTTCGAGGGCTATTAAAAAAAATCATACAAAACTTCTCACCTCTTTTTGTCTTGATCACTGAACATGAGACTAGCAGAGTTTGGTATGGGTTAAGGATAAAATGTCCCAAGAGTTGTAAGGGAATTGCTCTCATCTTAGGTTTTCAGGAGAAAGAACTGACCTGGTTCTGGGAACAAAATTCAGGATAGGATTTACAACTGAGAATCCCAAGAAGAGTTATCTGCCTAACTGCTGGCAGTGGCTGAGGTCTTGGTCCTCTTGTTAGTTTTTCATCTGAGCTTGCATATGTGATCTCTCAGACTCTGTGAATCCTGCTGCTGAGCATTTCCTGACTCCATGCACTTTATGTGGAGCTGGGTGCCTAACTTGGATCTAAAGGCCTCACTAAATGTCAGGCAGGACACCTGACAGGTAGGTACTGCAATATCTAAGTTTCCTTGTAGATTTTGCCTGAAGATCCTCCTGAAATAAACAAACACCGAAACCAGCAAAGAAACAATTAGTGAGTCAAAATGAGATGGCAAGAGCATGTACTGCTGCACCAGTGGCTGTGAGAATCTTATGCCGCCATGAAAGGGGCAAAAGGAAAATTTAGGCTGAATATCCAGATAACTACTTAGGCTGATTTTCTGTGCAGTACAATCTATCAGACTGTGAAATAGGCTCCCAAGGGAAGTGATGGCAGCTCTATCACTCGGGTAATATAATTGCTGTATTTTGTGCCTTTGGTAAAGCCTGAGAGACTTTCTCTGAATGAATCTGAATCAGAATATGCCTTTCTAGTGAAAGCAGAATACTTAATAAAGCTACCTGAATATTGATCTATTTTGTGCAGCTTTAATGCTCCTGTGATCCATGAATAGTCCACATGTTTGTAAGCCAAAGTATACTGTTACAGTTTGAACTATGGCAACTCCCTGTGGCACCAGTAATGCTGGCTGGTTTACCTTGTAAAATATTTTCTTCAGGTCAGGTTTTTCTCTTCTATTTCTTTTATTTCTTCTTTTTGCACCTCATTTACTTTGGCATTTTAGTTTTGCAGTAACTTTTTCTATTCTTGGTTTTGGCCACTGCAACCCTGTCCATGAATCTCAAAATGAGCATTGGCCCCACTCCCAGGTATTTAGAAATTCTGGGATGAAAAAATAAGATAATTCATTTGCTGTATATTACATTTATTGTTATTTTTGGACAGCTGAAGATTGTGGTCAACCTTTAGCATAGTCCCTGATGCAGACAATAAGGCAAAAGTAGGGAAGATCAAGTGAGATTGACAAGTCTAATTTTATTAACCCACTCCAGTGTCCCAATCAGACATCCAGTAGGCTTCATTGTTTCCTTTCATTTAGGTTCTCAGTCTTGTGACACATGGGATTCAACCACTGTGCAGAGGGAAAAGGCTGGTATGGCTGGCAAATCACATTCAGCGCTACCTAATCTAATCTAATAAAAAAATTGAAGGCAAGAAGCCATAAGCAACTAAGAAGCAGCTTTTAGTTTTACATCCAAAAGCAGTAAAATTTTTAAAATCTCCCTTAGCAAAAGAAAAGTGCATATATATTTTATTCTTAGTTTGGTTCAAGAGGGAGGAGGAGGACCACAGAGATACAGGGTGCTCTCCAGGGGTGGAGTTCAGGATCTAATAAACAGAGACAGAGTAGCAGCTGTGGCAGCCAGCACAGCATGCCTAACAGATACAGCTGCCATCTCATCCCTGCTCTCTGCAGCTCTGCTCTCTGAAGTACTTACTACTGCTTCTCTTTAGTGACACAGCAGCTGCTACAGATGTTGGATGTGCTTGAATACATTGTGAGTGCTCCAAAGTGCACAAGACATATCTACATGGATGAAAAAGAAACTATTTATGTTCTTTTGTTCTTTTTTTTACTTGTGGTGCTACCCTATGTGGGTTATCTGCATGTGTTGTCTATTATGGGAGGGGTTGGTTTTCACTAGGCTCACATCTGAGCTTTACTCTTCCCCATGACCATTCTACTCTCTGGGCATAAAAATTTCTAGCCAAGGAGGTGTTTTGCACTCAGACTGGCTGGCCTGATGGAGAGATCACATAAGCTGGATCCACGAGTGCAGGCACGTGTGGCTTGTGGCACTGCAAGCCTCTTTGTGGCATCACAAACCACATGTCTGGGATGCAGGGGCAAAAATTGCTACCAGGAAATCCCAGTAGCAAAAAAAGCATGCAAATAAAAGCAACACAGTGCATGTTTCAGGAGTGTGTGCCAGCAGGCACAGAAGCTCAGTCCTCCTAGGAGACACTCTGGCTGCTGCTCCTCCAGCATACCAGGAGCCAGAAGAAGCAGGGAAATGGCAGTTTCCCTGAAATGGGGTGTTTTGCCTCTCACTGCATGGACATGAGCAGCGGCAAAAAGTAGCAGCACAAATATGCCTGTAGAGTCCAGATTCTGCTTTAACCCACCCATTTTGCATTGTGGACTCAAAATACTTAACTCAGGGACTGACAGTCCTCTAATGTCTTCCCACAGTTTCCCCAGGACCATCCTCTCCTACCCTTTTACAAGTTCCTTTCTTCTGCAACAGAAAGCACCTATCCATTTTTTAGATACAAGTCTGTCATTTACAATCCACATTTAAAAGCCATTGTCATTTAAAAAACTCACAGTCAACCAAGGCTTGACAAACAAGAATGATCCTTTCTGAATGATGGAGTCACCTGCACCTTGCATAGGAGGGGCACTCAATGGGCACGTGTGTGACAAGGATGGCTCCAACATAGTTCAACAACCCCATTTATTCAAAGCCAGGTTTTATTTTGGGGACATTAGCAATCTTCACCATCTATGGGTAAACTACAGCTGCAATTGTTTTATAACCTCCATCATCAGGGGAGATTATAGTTAGGGGCAACCAACATGGGTTCATTAGAGGCAGGTCCTGTCAGACCAACCTGGTGGCCTTCTATGACCAGGTCACAAAATCTTTAGACGCAGGGGTAGCAGTGGATGTAGTCTTTCTGGACTTCAGGAAGGCCTTTGACACTGTCGACCACCCCATCCTCATTAAAAAACAAGGAGATTGGCGTCGACACCTAACAGTCAAATGGGTCACTAGTTGGCTGGAGGGCCGCACCCAGAGGGTGGTGATGGACGGGTCATTTTTGGCCTGGAAGGATGTGGGCAGTGGGGTCCCCCAGGGCTCGGTCCTCAGACCCGCACTGTTCAACATCTTCACCAGCGAATTGGACGAAGGGGTAAAAAGCACCCTGTTCAAATTTGCAGACAACACTAAGATGTGGGGAGGAATGGGCATGCTAGAAGGGAGGAATAGGCTGCAATCGGACCTAGACAGGTTACAGGGGTGGGCCAATGAGAACAGGATGGGTTTCAACACTGACAAGTGCAAGGGACTGCACCTGGGGAGGAAGAACCAGCAGAATACCTACAGGCTGGGGAACTCCCTTCTCGTCAGTGCAGAGTCATTATTGATGCCAAAATGAACAGGGGCCGACAGCGTGGGGATGTGGTCAGGAAGGCGAACCATACCTTGTCATGCATCCACAGATGCATCACGAGCAGGTCCAAGGAGGTGATCCTCCCCCTCTATGCAACACTGGTTGGGCCGCAGTTGGAGTACTGTGTCCAGTTCTGGGTGCCGCACTTCAGGAGGGATGTGGACAGCATTGAGAGGGTTTAGAGGAGGGCCACCCGCATGATCAGGGGGCAGCAGGGCAGGCCCTATGAGGAGAGGCTAAGGGACCTGAACCTGTTCAGCTTTCACAAGAGAAGGCTGAGGCGGGATCTAGTGGCCATTTACAAACTAGTCAGAGGGGACCAGCAGGCATTGGTAGAGTCCCTGTTCCCCTGAGCACTACCAGGAGTGACTAGAAATAACGGTCACAAGAGGGTAGATTCAGACTAGACATCAGGAGGCGCTACTGCACTGTCAGGTTGGCTAGGAGCTGGAACCAACTTCCAAGAGAAGTGGTGCTGGCTCCTACTCTGGGGGTCTTTAAGAGGAGGCTGGATGAACACCTTGCCGGGTCATTTGACCCCAGTACTCTTTCCTGCCATGGCAGGGGGTCGGACTTGATGATCTGCTCAGGTCCCTTCCAACCCCACCAACTATGAAACTATGAATCACAGTACCATCCTTATTATCTGCCAACCTGTTGCAGTTTGAGGTAGCCAGCTTCTACATAGCAAAAGCTGTGGCTATGGCCCTGCTGGCCCCAATGTTGTGTCCTTAAGCTAAAGGGCCAGCTCTTGAAAGTCTTTGCGTTGTGGAAAATTCTTGAGTCCCAGCTGGTCATCCCAGGTCTGCACACTGATGCAGTCTCACCACTCTGTGTTTGTGGTCCTGCTCTGAAACAGCTGATGAGAACCAAGGGATCAGTTTTCAATTAATAATAATCACACCTCAGATTAAGAGGGACTCCACAGCTTTTGAAAATTGATTTGTTGTTGGAAAGCCAGTGCTGTAATGATGACATCTGCAAGCAGACTATGCAAGCTTCACAGCAAAGTACTCTGCTACATCCTTACGGTAAGCATCCACTTCCAACATGCTGTTTATTGGGTCTCATGCCTTGCATTTGCCTGATGTTGTCAGGATGAGAGTTGCATTAATGCCAACTACTGAAACAGGTCATGGTTCTGAGCTGGAGCCATACCTCTCTGTCAGTTGGAAAATAGGCTCCAAACGCAGGCATGTTTTATGGAAAGCCAGGTGTACTTTTTTTTACCGTATGTCTCAACTAAGAGCACTTCCATGCAGGGACAAAAAAAGGCAAACATGTTCTCTCACAATATATGGTGAGGCAATTAATAGAGTAGCTCAGCTTAGTGCAGCACTAAGAACCCTGCGTGTGAGGACAGACATCAGACTTGAACCACTCCAAGAATGTCACTGATTGGGAATCGATTTATAATTGTCCCCAGACAGAAGCGTCCAAACCTTCAAAAAGAGCTGATGTCATCTCTCAGGCATTTCAGAGGGGCCAAAATGTCACCAGGAGGTGGTAGAGTACCCAGACCATCATGCTTGCCAGGGTCAGGGCAGGGAGTTTTTCCCATATTCTTCTACAGGGGGAGGAAGACCCAGACTAACTGGACACCAAAGAAGAGGAAGATGTCACTGCCCACAATTGCAGTTTTCTGCTTTCTCTTCTCAAAAACATTGAGTTGAAAAAGACTGATCGAGTTTAATCAAAAATACTGTTACACTTTACCAAAATCTCTGTGGTTGACTGGGGGTGCATGTCATGGAAACAGCCTGGACCACATCACAAGAAATGGACCCCACTTAGCAGAGTCCTAGATTAATTTGAGGTGGGGGGATCCAGGTGCTGGGGGGCAACTGTGCAATGCCTATTTGTGGTGATTGGTGGGCCCCCAAGAACTCCACTTCTTTGTTATTACAAGACCCGGTCTAGAAAGCATTTACTCAGCTTCACTTCCCTGCTACAAACTCGGTGCTGCTCAGTTGGACAGGGATGGGGGTGAAGGGGTTTTCAGGAGCTGCAAAGGGGGAGGTGGGGGCTGAGTGATCCCTGCTTGTAGTGCCTGGGGGCCTAGCCCATGAGCAGGGTTACTCCACACCCCCTCATCAGTACCCGACAACCCCTCCATTCCTACCGTGCACTCCAAATGAGCCTGGGACTCCACAGCACTGGGTCCACAGCCGGGAAGTAAAAATGACAAAATGCGTTCCAGGGCAGGTCTTGTAAGAACAAAAAAAGTGGAGTTCCTGGGGCATGCAATCACCAAGACACCACAACACAACTCCTGGTGGTCTTGATCTGCTCACTCAGGAGCATCTCCTTACCTCACTATATCCAGAGCTACCCTTTGTCCCACAATAGGCCCTTGTCTGTTTTTGCATCATCATGCTGCTGCATGATGATGCCTGAATGACGGGCTTCTGGCATGCTCTGTGTGTCATTAGGTGAGTGTCAGTGCTTATGCCAGTCAAGCCAGTGCTTTTTATTAGAAATGGATAGAGAAAGCTGTTTCCGCTTTGCAGAGGATTTCACTATTTCAGAATCTGGTTTAACTGCAGTTCAGAACAAAAGGCAACATTTCAACATGTTCTGCAAGACATGATGGAGCTGCAGTTAGGGTCCGTTCATGGATTGCCCCAGAGCAGTACACATTGAAAACTCAATGACTTCAGTGATATGGCATGAGGTTTTGTGTTTTTAGGGTGTCTTCAGTAGGTCCAGTTCACTTGTAAAGGGCGGAAAAATTATAACTTACTAACTTTGTTTTCAAAATTAGGTCTCCTGTTCCCTTTATTCTCCACCTGCCCCTCAATTCTGTTCAGATCAAGTCAGAAAGGACAGAGAGTGATTGTGAAGTCACCTCCCAACAAATCTAGAGAACATGAGGACAGTGCTGTAACAGCCAAAGTCAAGTTTTGTTGGCTACAAATGTCCAACTCGGGATCCTTAAAATTCTAGTTTATTAGGCGGATTGAAACACTGTAATCATAAACCTTGGGGCTGGTCCACACACACACATGCACACATATACACACACACACAGTAGCAGGCTACAGAGTCAGGTATACCTATCCGACAAGCGCTGGAGTCTGTCGTTGAGGCTTCTTTCAGTGTGGTGTTATCTTCCAGAAGTGGGTCGCCAGCTGGTCCTTCTGACTGGATAGGTCTGGTTGAGTTGGAGATCAAGAGGGCGCCACTGAGGGTCACTTTTCACTGCCTTTTATCTGTCCCTGGCAGACTTTGGTGACTCCCCAGTTTTCTGGTTTGCCCAATCCAGGGGTCATTGACCCTCGTGGGACTTCCCCCCCCTCGGTGGCTACTGGACAGCATCTGTCAGCCCCAGGGGTCATCCGCATGTACGTGCAGGTTTGGGAGTCCATTGATGAATTTAGAATAGGGCTCTGGGAGTGGTCGATCTGGAGATATTCAGCCCAAAAGTTGGTCTCTGATGTTGATTAAGTCAGGCCAGGGCTTCTAGCCCTTGATCAGTGAGGTATAGAGATTTCCCGGTTGTTACAGTGTCTTCTATTGAGTTCAGCTTCCAGGTGATAATTGCTGCCTGCTTCCATGTTACACATTCAATCACTGATTCACTCATTCTTTCGGAGGCCAGCCTGATTGATACAGGGAAGAGCAGTTTGATTCCTGCCTTTGTTAACAATGTTACAATGTATAACTTACTAAAACACATTTAGTTGAAAGTTGAAAGGTGAAGAGTATAAAATATAAGCTACAAATGCCATGGCACACAAATAGATAAAAATACCAAACTACAAGGGGAGATACAAAATGCACACATACAAATTTTAAAATACAGTTCCTTATCTTAAAGTGAAAGAGAGAGGAAGGAAGAAAAGGTAGAAAAAGAGAAACATATCCAAAGAGGGGAGAGCAAATGCAGGCAAGAGGAAAAGGGAGCTTTCTGCTACATTAGAGGAAAAGGGGGCTTTCTGCTACAGTTTCACTCTGGAAAAATAAGAAAAACTCTCTTTTTATTGATGCATCCTTTTTTGTAGAAACTAGTCAGCTTCCCTTTTGCTTCCATTAGAGGGCCAGATTCTACTTTTAAATGGATAAACTGACTGATTTCAATGAAATTACCTCAGTGTAAAACCAATGTAAGCAAGATCAGAAATTAGACTCATTGCCCTAATAGGGGAAAAGTAGTGGGGTGACAGGATGGTGTTTCATTTGATTTGCTTCCATAGTCAGTAGAACTCAGAACACTTTTTATGCAGTCATTGCAGGCTAGAAACCTGCCTTATTTACATACTTTTGTTTCCTAACTTCCTGGACTTCATTGCCTTCATCCAAAGATGTAAGAGAAAAATGATAAATGTTTTGCTGTGTGAAAAGATAGAAGCTTGAAAAAAAAGCAACCTAATCACAACAGCTTGGGCATGAGTCGTAGCTGCGTTGTTCCAGCTTTATGCCAGTGTACGTTCATTCATGATTCAGACCTGAGTCTGTAGGCTCCCTGTATATAATCTTTTTTTTACTTAATACAGAAATTCAATACATCGTTATGACAAAAACAAATGATTAGTTCCACTAATTGTCAGTGGTATTTACAATGCATTATTGATCTAAAGCAATGTAATTTGTGTAAGCAAACTGACCTATTTTGCATGATTTTATTTTCTGCCACTATATCCTCTCACCAAATCCAGATCGCCTTCCTCTTACATTTTAAATTCTTCACATTTCGTAACCTTCTCACACATTTCTTTTCCTGTTTATGTGAAGTTATGACCAATAGATGTGTCCTATGTTAAAATACTGACAGTGTGATTCTCATTAATTACATGTAGCATATGTTCCATCATTGTCATCCTTTTTAGAAAGTGCTTTTATAATTTACAGGCACTTATAGTCTAGGAGGGAGTCTGGGTTTATTTTTGAAGGTTTCCTTTTTTACTAATTTCCACATGCAGAGAATGCCAAGGAGAAACTGCTTAGACAGAAGGAATGAAACTCATTTGGGAGGCATTTGGCATGATATAAAGGAACCCATAACAAAACAATCCAGGGAAAAAAGGAAGATTATTAAGAAAGTCTGGGTCTAGTTGCTGTCAATGGAAATGGCCTCTGTGCTTCAGTGCAGTCCACTCAGGCTGCAAGAACAGTAGCCAAAGATTAACAGGGAGTCTAATAAATCTGGTGCTTACATCCCTGAAGAGATCCATTCATCACAGACAAAGCAAAGGAAAAAATTATGCGCAGGTCCCATAGCTCAGATAAAAGAGGGTAAACTGTCTCCTGTTGCCTGACGATGCTGTGGATGGCTTTCTCTTGTCTCAAGAATATAAACCCTTTATGGTAGGAACCATCTTGTCATTCCATATTTGCATAGCATCTACCAGCATGGGATCCTGCTCTGTGAATGAGGTTCCTATAAAATAATGCAGGCAGTATAAAATAACATATGCCCAGCCCATGCCTAATTTACCTACCCTGCCCCTCCAAGAGTGACTTGTGCTTTCTTTCTGGCACACAGACCATCTGAACAGGTCCTTTCACCATTAGCTTTGTCTTACACTGATTGCAGAATAAAAAGAAACAACCAGTGGCTTCTTTTGCTGCCATTTACAGCAGAGATACAAAAAGAACTTGGTATTTCCCTTAGAGTTAAATAAAACCAGAGAAAAGCTAAGGATACCAGAATTAAGATGTCCTTTACTCAGTCCTGAAAAACTAAGGCCCCCTATCATTATAGATTTTTAATATAAATCTAGTCCACATCAGTCAGGACCAAAAACCATTACCAACTGGGTGTTCAGTGGTGTATATGAAATGAGCTTGGTGTTCTTAGCCTTTTTCCTCCTTAATAACCCACAGACACATTGCCAGCACATAATATCAATAGCACTTCACATATGGCTTCATTATTGTTAGATTGCAGTAGCATCTAGAGGCCTCTCCTGGTAAAGTGCTATTGGAATGTGTGGTCATGGTTGAAGATGCATTTTAAAGTACTGATAATGCAGTTAGCATCATTTATCATGTGTGAGGACCTGCAGGTTAAATAGTCTTGTTCTTCAGAATGTTAACTCATGAGGTGCTTGCTAAACAAGACTTATCAAAACAACACCAAACTTTAAACACAAGCAAGAAGGTGTCTCATAGGATAGCACATTAATTACAGTGGTACCATTGACCCGATAGCAAGCCAGTTTTCATGGACAGCTACCGGGCACAGACTTTCTTAACAATCTCTGCTTTCTTCCTGGATTGTTTTGTTGTAATTCTTGTGGATCATGCCAAATGCCTCCCAAAAGAGTTTCATTCCTTATGTCTAAGCAATTTTTCCTGTCATTCTCTACATGTGGAAATTAGCTAAAAAAGGAAACACTGGGATTGGACAAGTTCTTGGAGAAAAGGTACATCAGTAGCATCCTCTCCCTTTCAGCGTTCACTCTCTGCCACTATATGACACAGGATCCTGGGCAAGATGGACTATGGTCTGACCCGGTGAATGGCAGTTTTATGTTATTTGGTGCATTCTGCTGGCATTTCAAGAGAATATTTTTAGAATAAATATGCCATATTGGTCTTTTGAATGGTGACAATATATCCTCATAGAAGTACAGCCTAAAGCACATGGCAATGATGGTGGTAAAATTTAGTCAAAAGGCAGGGTAGAGTTGCACTTAATAGACTAACTAAATCAGAGATGCATAGCATAAGCTTTTGTAAAAAACAGATTTCTTCGTCAGATGCTGAAAGCTTATGCTATGTATTACTGAACTAGTTAGTCTTTAAGATGCAAATCTATCTATCCTACCTTCTTGCCTGACTTCCAACTGACATGGCTAACTACCTTTCTCCAGTAACATTTAGTGCCATTCATCCAAGAAGCAAATATTGCTTTCACAGTTTCATAGTTGTTAGGGGCTGGAATATTCATCCCCAATTTACAAAACTAGCAACTGAGGCAAATAAAGACTAAGTGACTTAGACACCAAATCAGTGGAAGAGTAAAGAACAGCTGGCCACTAGATTTTGGGTTCTCTCCTGATTACTATTAACTAATTCCCAGGTGCCTTGGAAAGGTTGTAGTTAAAATCATGTCATGCTCTGCTGCAACAAGGCCTGTACAGCGTTCCAGACAGCCATATCTTGTTTGATGCATCTGCAATGACATATTGACTGAAATCATATTTTTCTCCTCATCTTTTCATTGGTTTCTTTTCTTTTTCTTTTTTCCTTCCCCTCCTCCCCGCCCCCCTTTTGTGCTGTTCACTGGTGTCCAGGTTTCTTATAGTTTTGTCTTTCTTGGTAGCCTTCTCACCAGCATGTCTTTTCTGTGGGCTAACCTGTGAGTTGTATGGCCTAATATGGTCGCAGTTAGGGTAGGGAGGGTATAAAAATCACCCACACACACTTCCCCTGTCTAGTGCACTAGGGCTATCTGGATCTTAGCTCTGGTTGCTGAGGACTTATAGGTCGCATGCAGATGAGCAGGGTCATGAGGTTTGTCGCATCACATACCTCCTCATGGTGCCACAAATCCCACTCAAATGTTAAAACATGTGCCAAGCTGCAAATTTACAGCACAGTGGCACTGGTAGCAAAAGAAACCCCCAAAACAGAAGCATTGCAAAGCATGCAAAACAAGTTTTCACTGACTCAAACGGAGGCTGGGCCATCCAGAGCAATGCTCTGTCTGCCAGGAGGCTTCTGTACTGCCCCTGCTGCTCCAGCCACCAATCCAGCAGATAAGAGTACAGGAGAGCTGGGACAATTTGTCCCGCAACAAAGCACATATGCAAAAGCGTGCGCTGAGGCAATTTGTGCTACTTTGAGTGCATGCCCCTGCTCATCTGGTCTCAGTCATAGAGTCTTTGTAACAACCATTGCTCACAGTAACTGATAATTTGTGGATAGTAAGCAGAGCCATGGCTTTATGCTCCCTAGGTATGGACCTCCATATCAATCTAACTGAACAGGGATGGGTCCAGGCTGTGCCCTGAAAAGCAATATTTCGAAGCCCTGTCTCCATTCCAGCATAATCATGGCTCCTCCAAGTGCAGTCACACACTGCGTCCTATTCAGGGCTCTGTATAAAATTCACATTTGAGCCCTATGTTTACAAAGGACAATTTAAACACAAGGTGCCAGATCCTGTACATTTAATAATAATTAATACTAATAGCATGCGTCTATCTGACCTAGTAACTGCTTATGCAATGTTTGCTATCAAAGGTAACCTCTGATTCACAGCAGAGCATGGCATCTCCTTTAAAGGCATGTCAAGGAAGCAAATTATAGTCCTTACTAAGTGGCGTTATCCTTTTCTTTATTATTCACAATGGGCAGGGAATAAGACATTCTTTTTAAACCTACGTCAGTCATACCTTTCTTGCCTTCTGTTTCAATCTAAGAGGGTGTAGTACTGGCCCTTAAACCCTGAAGGAAATGTAACTAGGAAATATTTAACATTTTTTAATCATATTAGAGTTCCCCTTTATTGTTCAGCTGCTGTGAGCAAATCCAGTGGGACCTGTTCATTTAACTCTCCAAAACGTTTGCTACACAATAGAGGTGAATCACAGTTTCCAGTCTACAAAAGCGGGTACCTGAGCAACCTACTGCATTGATTTTATGCATCGTTCACAAAATAGTCTCCTTTTCTCCTTCTCCCCTCAGAGTATTCAAATAAGGCTTCTACAGATGAAAAGCTTTTCTGATTCTTGTAATTTGTATGAGATGGAATTTAGCAGGATTGTTTTTTCTTGCCTATAATTACTTCCTCATCAGTTCAGTTCAGTATACTTCACAAAAACAGCAATAGTATCCTTCGGCATTTTAATTTTTTTCTTCCTTTGGGAAAAGTGGCTCTGACTCCTTTCATCTGTTTTTACCCATGGCCGAAAAAGATGGTGCCTTCTTTGATTGCAGCAGAATTACCACATATTAACATAGGAGGCTTTTCAAATAGCATTCACACATGAACAAGCAACTGCAAGTACCCTTGCCATCAAAGAAATGCAGTTTGTGAAAGATCACACTGTCATAAACCACTGGAAAGTAAAGATGAGACCTGATGCTGAGCATGTTAAAAACAAAGAACTAAGATCCAAATATTTAATGGAAAGATACACTTTTGAAATGTAGGTTTTCAGTGCGCTAATGAAAAAGTCACACTTTGTACTGAGTTGCCATTTATATATAAAAGATTAAGCATGATTAATAGATGTTATAAACACATTAAGCAGCACATGCACAAATGATTATAAACACATCAGCAGAAGGTAATGAGCCATCGTTATGAGTAACCTATTGACCTGTTGGGCTCAATAACAATTGATTTACAGTTTATGAAACGTACATGAACCATGACCTATACCTTTATATAATATTTATCAAAGGAATCTTAATAGAAGGCATGACAAAAGTAACCCTCTAAAATACACTATAATAATGGTCCATGGGAATACAGCTTCCAGGGATATGTTTACATATTTAACTATTTTTAATGCAGAGCAGTGTACTCAGTTGCATAAGGCTGATCTGGAGAAAACGCAGCACTAGCTGTGCTAGTTTTTTATTTGTGTGGAAGTGCATGGGTATTTTGGTTTCACAAACATGCAAAATTAAGTTCAAATACTGGATTTGTGTTTGTTTTCTGTTAATAAGCACTCACTAAGGAACCAAAACCAAAACAGAAAGATCTGCTCTTTTTTCAGTATTTTCACCATGCAAACCTGAAATAATATGAGATATGGTTTTTCTACAGTTCCCTAATCCCATACAGGGAGTATTAAGGCATTAAAAATGAACAGCACAAACAAAAATGTGCACTTAGATACATATAACTCAGCAAACCCTCCTTTACTGAAGAACTTAATGTTGAAATATTAAAATAGGGCTGCATTTACATAGCACCTTTAATTAGGGGATATTTAAGGACATTGCAGGAAGAATTACCCCTTCCTTGTGAGCCACAAAGTTAAATTGGGTTATCCGTATTTTGAAGACTGGCAAAAAAAGGTTGTAACTTGCTCAAGGACACATTCAGCGTGGCAGAACCAGGGACAAAGTGTAGAACCAAATCCCCCCCAAAAAGGCACCTGGGGTCTATAAATTTGGCACTGCAATGCCTCAGTTTTAAGTGCCTGGCTCCAGGCATGGAATCCAAAACCCAGAGTTCAGGAGTTTTGTCTGGAGAAAAGACTGAGACAGGATTTAATAGCAGCCTTCAAATACCTGAAGCGGGGTTTGAAAGAGGATGGAGCTGGACTGTTCTCAGTGGGGGCAGATGACAGAACAAGGAGCAACGGTCTCAAGTTGCAGGAAGGGAAGTTTAGGTTTAGGTTAGGGCCTTGTTACATGGTAAGTTTAGGCAGCTTCTGGAACTCTTAACCCCTGGACTACCTGCACGTTAAGACTTCTTAAGTAATTTAAAGCTCTCATTATTTGGCGTTGAGTTAGGCCAGTCCAGGGCAGGATTATCTCCAATCTGCCAAATTTTGGTCTTGTTCCATTACCATGTAGCGACTTCCCACAGCTACCCCACTCAGATTGAAGTCCTTCAGTATCTCAGAATGCTCTGAGCAGAAAGGGGCCCAATCCTATTTCCTCCAGACCTCAGGTAGCACCAGCCACCACATGCCCCACCAACTGGGCTGCCAGCCAGCAGAGCGCTTCCTGAGCTCTGAGTGGCCCTATCGTATTTTCCTCAGAGTGCCCAGCAGCCATGGTGGCTCCCACCACTGCCCAAACTGGCTCTGCTCCTACTGGGGATAGGTGCTGCCTGAGCTGTGGAGAGAAAAAGATTGGAGCACTTGGAGCTCAGAATGAATGAGCTCCATAGCTGCAGCCCTGGAGCAATCTGGTCTCGCTGAAATGTGGGGCCACTCTCTGGCTGGCAGGATCAGCAAGTGAGTCCTGCCCCTAGTCCTGCCCCTGCTCACCAAGCCTCTAGGGAAGTGCTTTTTAACCTTTTTTTTTTTTATTTGTGCACCCCAAACCATTTTTTGAATGGAGATGTGGACCACTTTGGAAATCTTGAATGGAGGTGCAGACCCCTTTGAATTGTAAGTGCGGGTATTCACATACTTTTGACTGATCATAATCATCTTTTGTGGATACCTCAGACATAGTCTGCAGACCCCCAGGGGTCTGTGGACTACAGGTTAAAAACTACTGCTTGAGTGGCATGTCATAACTGTGCAGATCAAGGACAGTCAGAGCAGGTTTTTGCCTTAGCATGTGACTGCTCCACTAAACTGTTTAACATTTATTTTTTTTGGCTTACAGCATTAAGGTCTAACAGGAAGCTTAGATATCAGGGGGGAAAAAAAAACTTTCTCACTAGGAGGGTAATAAAGCACTGGAACAGGTTACCCAGAGAGGTTGTGGAATCTCCATCCTTAGAGGTTTTTTAAGACCCAGGTAGACAAAGCCTTGGCTGGGATGACCTGGTCGGGGATGGTCCTGTTTTGAGCAGAGGGTTGGGCTAGATGACCTCCTAAGATCCTTTCCAACCCTAATTTTCTATGAGTCTATGATATACAATACACAAGGAAAGTTAGGCACCTCAATCCACCAACGTCTGGGCTACTGTAGTTCAGAAATATCAGTTTATGGAGCCAGGAGCACCCAAAGGATCGATAGAGTTGGCATCACATCCGGCTAACTTTAACTCTTCTGCCTAAATTATCCAGCATATCTATATATAACTTGGAGCGATCTTTGGCATGAGTCTAGAGCAAGACTTGAACTCATACCTCTACAGTTACAGCAAAACACCTTCACCACTCTGCTTCCAGCCCCCAGTGTCTCAGAAAGAAAAATGACACAATAAGCTGCCTAAAGTCTGGGCATAAACTGAAGACTGACCTATAGGCACCGGGGAACTCATTATTGCCTAGTGAGTTTTAGGTGCCTCCAGTATTAGATGGTGTCAGACGAGGTGGGGGGAGGGGTTGGAGTGCACTTTTGGTAAGACACCCCTAATCCCCCTAAGTCCTGTTTTAAGTAGAAACTTCTGTTTTGGATGTGGACCATAGACTTGAGTTCCACCCTTATTCAGGACAGTACTTAAGATTTAAGCATGTGTATAATTACCACTGAAACCTATAAAAGTTACTGTCAAGCATAGGCTTAGGGTGTCCTGAATGCAGGAGCGCCCAAAATCAGGTTTTGTGTCTCCAGGTTTTTCTTGCAATTGTCAAAAGCAAGAATCTCATCTCTATAGTGCAATTTTTGCTGTATGCTGTTTTCCAAGTTCCCCAGACAACATAAGGAATGTCAGGCAAGGACGCACAAAGGACAGGAATTTTACAGTTGTGTGCAAAATAACTAACACAATTTACATTTCACCCCCAAACCAGAGACACAAAGGATGGAGAGAGAAATAACTTTTGCAATGGTGCCAAATGTAACAAACTTGGAAACATTGCAAAAAAGGTATTGTTTCAGTGCAGAACACGCGTAAAGCCCCTGTTGTGTTTCTGGGAGGACAGAGGGAGGGGAAGGGCAGGCAGGGGTGTGCCCACCTCTAGACAGGTTAGTACCTACAGTCTGTTCCACTCCATTCTCCCTTGTGTGTGTGTGTGTGTGTGTGTGTGTGTGTGTGTGTGTGTGTGTGTGTGTGTGTTGGGGAGGGGAAGGGGAGAGCAGGGAGTATCTGAGCAGTGTGAGGTGCTGGATAACTGAGAGCTCCACTTGTGTTCCCTAAAGTGTAAACACATATGGAGCAGTGAAGTACTTTGAAACAATACATAATTCAAACAGGTATTATTTTGGAGCACTTCCCCTGCTGTTGGAATGTTTTAAAGGGAATGTACATTTTTTTATTGCAACTTCTGTCCACACCCAAATGAAACGGATATGGATAAAATAATCTAAAAATGTTATCCTATGCTTTAAAAAAAAGCAAATGAACACAGTGTCTAACTAGGTAAGAAGTTATCACCAACCTCTTTATCCTCAGAAAGAATAAAAAAAGACATTACTAAAAATAGGAAGGACATTTTTAGTGTTCATTATAAGCATATAAGAAATATAATTCAGGAATACAACCTTTATTAATGAACCATAAATAGAGTCTTATCTGAGGTTATGTTAAAATACACTGTGCTCATCGTGTATAGGACACTGGTCAACTGGGACCTAGAACTCTACAAGTAGGCTCATAAAAGAGCTCATAATGCATCTTTATGATTCAGTCTTGATTACAGAAGCATTTATGTAGGAAGCATTGGGACACCCATAAACTGTCACCACATCTTATGACCCTTGCACCACATGCTCCATGCTAAAAGGCCTGATCCTGCATTGTGGGAAGTGCTAATGCTTAGATTTATGGAGGTACTATGGGTGTGGCAAGGTCAAGCCCTGTAAGCTTGTAACCTTCCCAAAATCCTAAGAATGATCCTTCAAAGAGGATGAGAGAAAAAATATTTTTTTAAAGATATGTTTTTATTGAGTTAATGAGTTAATGAAAAAACACACTTTGGGGGGGAAAAACAGAGAAAGTAAAGTAGAGTGTATGTTGTGCCTTGCAGAAAAACTAAAGGTTTGATCCAATGTTTTATTTCACTCAGTAATAAAAGCAAAGTAATTAATTGTGCTGTCCGTGCTGTCCCACCCAGCCCTGCTCCTGGGAGCTGCCACATGGGGTTGGGTTATGTGTGTGTGAGTGCATGCACAGGGGTTGGGGCTGTGTGTATGTGCACAAGGGAGTTGGGGCTGTGTATGGGTGTGTGTGTGTGTGTGTTCACATGCACATGTGCTGGTGCCCCCAATGTCCCTGTCCTGGATTCCTTACTTTGTCCTAGTTTTCCCAGAAATTGTTATGGTCACTCTACATATGCATTGCTTTAATTAACCTCTAAAAGAATGATCCTTTACAACATACAGTAATAACATGAATTACTAGTACTGAGGTTTTCAAATCTGCGCACACTAAAGCCCACAGCACAAAATTATACCACGTGGATTGCCGTTTTCTGTATGACATGATCGTGTCTTAATATTATCATTATCTTTACAAAACACCAGCGTGATTAAGAAAATACTTTGTTTAGGAGATAACAATTAGCCTTCCCCTTTCATAGACTATTAGAAACACCCAAACACATGCTTGTTATAAATGAGACTTCATTGTCTCTCCCCATGCCCTACCTTTCAAAAGATGTGGCAGTTAAGTTTCTTTTTTAAGAGACAGGTACCTACTTCAGTCAAAGAGTCGAACACTGCCAGTAATAACAGTTACAAAGTTCATGGCAAAGAATTTTGCAGCACTGTTCAAAAGGGGAACATACATACAGTAGATGATGCAGCTAGAAGGGACCATTTTGCAGATGGGAGGAGCTTGAGCCTCCAGCAGTATGGAGTTAAGCAGGGTCAGGACAATGCTTTGAAGTGCCAATACTAAGACCAGGTTAATCTTTCCCTGACCCTGAAGCCACAACTGAATGCAGGGCTCACCATATAAAACTGTGGCAGTTGTGGAGCCAGGGAAGGGTTAACCTAGCTCTTGCCAGTGATACCTTTCCCACCACAGAGTCCTGCTCCTGCTATGTTCCACTCCATTTTATGCAGCCAGAGGCTCTAGCCATTCTGCCTCTATTCCAGCATCCCAGGCTACTAGCCCTATAAGTAGGTTGACCATATGTCCCAGATCGGCTGAGACAGTCCCAGATTTTGGAGGCTGTCTCAGCATCCCAGCTGTTGGAGAAAACTGAAGCAAAAAAAGGTCCCGGATTGGCAGGAAACCACCCACATATGGGGCTCCTGAATCCAGAGCCTGGCATGTGCAGGCAGGTTCTCACCAATCTGGGACTTTTGCTTCAATTTTATTCAAGGGGACCAGGCAATGGACTGCTCCCTGGTCCAGACCCCGCCGGGTTGTGAACAGAGTCACCTGGCACTCCCCACCCTTGATTTCCTTCAAATTATTATGTTCACTCTACCTATAAGGTATTTCTCAGGGGGGAGAGGGCAGGGATCACAGTGACACATGGGGAAGTGGCAAGCCTTAACTTGTAGCATTGCCTGCCAAAAAGGTTGGCCATCACTGTTCCAGACTTACACCTTATATAACAGAATCCATGCAACTTCCTTGAAGGAAGACCTGCTTAACTCACCAATAGCATTAGCAAAAACATCCAATTTTAATCTAAAAAAATGTTAATGATAGAAACTGTACCAGCTATTCTAGTCATTAATTATCCACCCTGTTGAAATGTTATCCTTTATTTCTGGTTTGAATTTGCCTAGCTAAAACTTTTTTCAGTGACTGGAACTTGTCTGGTGGAACAAAGGATCCTTTATTATCACCATTTTTCACTTACAGATTGCAATCAAGTGACTATTTAAACCTCCCTTTGATAAACAAACACATTGCACTTTCACAATACACAAAGACCTATGTTTTCTAAAGCATTTATAGTTCTGGTCTGAATCATCCCCAATTTATCACCATTTTTATTGAATTGTAGACACCAAAACTGGATATGATATTCCAGTAGTGATCACATCTGTGCTGAGTGCAGAGACATGATATCTTCTCAAGTCCTACTTCATATTCCTACTCAATATGCAAAGATCTCACTAGGTGCTTTAGCTACAGCATTGCTCTAGATGCTCATATTCATAAAATTAGCCTCCATGACCTCCCAAAGTCCTTTCAGAGTCTGGATTCCAGGATCCAGTTTCCTGCTCTCTAAAAACAGCCTGCATTCTTTGGTTTTAGATGTCTGACTTTTTTTTGGCTGTACTGATATTCGTCTTATTTGCATATGTCCAAATTACTAAGCAATATAGATCTTCTTGTATCAGGGACCTGTCCTCTTTATATTTCACTATTTCCATATTCTTTATGGTATCTTCAAACTCTATCAGCACTGATTTTATGTTTTCTTCCAGTTAGTGTTAAATAGTATAGGTCCAAGAAATAATCGCTGGATGACCCTGTGAGAAACACAGGCGGTTGACAATGATTCTATCCTTGCAATTCAGTGTTGGTACCTAGCAATTTTAACTCAGTTAATTAATGTGTTCACTGCTGTTGTTGTACTATTTCATCTTCTAGGTTCTTCTGTTCTTATTTATTGCTTAGATGGGAGAAGCTTCTGGCTTCATAAAAACCCCATTAGCATTTGTAGATAAATTCCCACTAATTTCAGCTTGTTTTGGTTTAGGAACTCACAGACTAACCTAGTAATACTAACTACACTAACAGTTGATGTAGATATAGGAGCATTATTGAAGATTGCTTCCAAAAATCAAGAATGTATCCAAAGCCCACTTTGGAAAGACTGAAGATCCATTCTTGGTTTTCTTCTCTTTCATCCAAGTGTTTTAAAAGTCCATGTCAGATCCTATGTAACACTGACAAGATTTTGAAGTTACAGCTCAGCAAATAGTTTAGCAAGCCACATCAAACATTGTTAGTAAAGACTATAAGCCATACTCACTGTGGAATTCTTTTTTTACTGCCCTATTTTCAGTCATTACCAGTAAATGGGATCTGTATACTTCAGTAAACTTTTCAAAGTAGGATCATTTAGAAGATATCTAAATGACGTGTTTGGGAACCAATTGTGTAAGCTTCATACATTTTAATTGGGTATCATATTCCCAGATATGCTCAGAAGTATAAATATTGGCAAGAGCCACACAGTTTATTATATAAGCAGCATTTCCATTTGCACACATGTATTAACATGGTATTTAGTCATATCTTTTGGTTAAATACTTTGAGTCCCCTCTGCAGTCATAACAGGGTGAAAGCCAGTTGCAAATCTGTCTTCAGACTGCACAATCTGTGGAACGTTCAAGCAGGAGAAATGCCATTGGCTATTGCTTTGTTGCTTTAGTTTCCTGTCAGCAGCCCAATAAATAAAACAAGTTCACCTAATGCACACAGAGGCTGTGGCTACCATAAAAGGCTGTTCTCATAAACACAGTGTAAGTGCCCTGTCATAATTCTTCTCTTCCTTTAGGTTTCCTGACCTGGCAAATCTCACAAGAGGGGATGCATTTATTTTATCCTTTAATATATCACCTAAAACCATGCTTGGTGTCTTCTGTTGAAACACAATATAATTGACTTCAGCATTGCAACAGAAAGAAACAGAGCTGGTTGTTTAGACTTAAGAAACTGTAATCATCATAAAATGAGTGACATGTATTAAAGGCAGGAGGTAGTGTTACCAGCTCTCATCATTTTACCATGTTTTACATTAATTCACACCTCTACCTGGGAAAAATAAAAAGCGTATAGCTCTCCAAGTTCAAAGAACAAACTGGAAACATGACCCAAGTCCCAATATGACCCAGGGAACCAGCGACCAGGGACCGGGGAGCCAGCAAACAGGGACTGCCAACAGAGGAGCAGTTTGCAGGCCAGTTCGTGAGCAGTACACACCATAAAGAAGTACACAGCAGCTTCTGACAGAGACTTCAGGTAAGCGAATGAGGAGGGGGGCTACTATCGGGGTGGTGATACAGAGCGCAGCCAGGGACCCTGCCCTGCTGCTGCCTCTGGCCCCGAGATCCTGTGAGGCCTCCACCCAGATAGGCCCCTTGGATGGGTTGGCAGTGCCCTGGCTGCCTGTCTGCAGGATTTGCCTGGCAGGACCTCTGAGGCCTGGGGGTAGTGTGGGGGCCAGGGGCTCCCTTGCCTGTCCCACATGTGCCCAGCTCTTGCCTGGAGGTGCAGGTGAGGGAGCTCCATGCAGAGGTGAGCAGGCTGCAGGGGGATCAGGGCTGCAGAGGATGAGATTGATGGATACTTTCATTCTCTGCAGGACCAAACACCTAGTGCAGAGACATCACGGGAGAGTCCCAGGACAGCTGAATAGAGGACTGTCACCTCCAGAGCTAGACAGCATGCAGCTGTGACTGCTTCCCCAAAGCAACTGGGGAACAGATACAAAACCCCGGTAGCACCAGAGGATGATGCAACAGAAAAAGCCTCAGGGGAAGACAGATCCGCAACAAGATGGGATCAGAGGAGGGCCAAACCGAGTTACTGTGGGTCAGGATACAAAGGATCAGGGGGAAAGGGACTTGGTAGTGGGGGTCTACTATAGACCACCATACCAGGAGAATGAGCTAGACCAGAAATTCTCCAGACAGCTCTCAGAGGCTATATGGTCAAGAGATACAGTTGTCATGGGTAACCTAAACTACCCTGACATCTGCTGGGAGGAGCAGTCAGCCAAATCCAACCATTCATGTAGGTTCTTAACCTGCATACAGGACCTCCACCTAATGCAGGAGATATACGATCCCACTAGGGGTAACACCTTGCTGGACTTGGTGTTAACTACTGGGGATGACCTAGTGGGGGATCTGCAGGTACAAGGTAACCTAAGAGATAGTGACCATTGATTGATTACATTCACTGTCTGGCAAAGGGTGGGTAAACTAACCAGCAGAGCTGAAGTGCTAGACTTCAGAAAGGCTAACTTCAGTGTGCTCAGGAGATTAGTTCGTGAGGTGTTAAAGCTCAAGAGCATTGGTGAAATGGGGGTCTAGGAGGGATGGTCATTCCTCAAGAGAGTGATCCTATGGGTGCAGGAGACAATCCCATTGTGCATAAAAGGGGGCAAAGGGGTCAAGAAGCCCTCTAGGCGGAACTCCAGGAAAGCCTAAGGACAAAGAAAAAGGTATACAGGCTGTGGAAACAAGGGATAGCTACCAAGGAGGAGTATACCTCCCTGGCTCGCACTTGCAGGAAATCAGGAAGGCCAAACCAGGATTAGAACTTAGGCTGGTAACAAAAATTAATGACAACAAAAAGTCCTTCTTCAGGTATATAGGGAGCAAAAGGAAGGCATAGAGTAGCATAGGACCCCTACAGGACAAACTAGGGCAATTATTGACAGAGAGGGGGGACAAAGCTGAGCTCTTCAATGAGTTCTTTGCATCTGTATTCCTAGACACAGACCAAGACAAATCTCCCGATTGGATCATAGACAGTCACAGGAAGGACATCAGCCCACAAACTGTTAGTGTAGATTTAGTGAAGGAGCACTTGGAGGGACTGGATGTTTTCAAATCAGCAGGCCCGGATGAACTTCATCTATGGGTGCTGAAGGAATTGGCCGGTGTCATAGCAGAGCCGCTGGCACGGCTGTTTGAGCGCTCATGGTGCTCTGGTCAGGTCCCAAAGGACTGGAAAAGGGCCAATGTGGTCCCTATTTTCAAGAAGTGGGGAAGGGAGGAACCAGGAAACTATAGGCCAGTTAGCCTCACCTTTATTCTTGGGAAAACTCTGGAAAAAATCATTAAGGATCACATTTGTGGAAGCCCACCAGGGGAAATAATGCTGAAAGGAAATCAGCACAGATTCACTGCAGGTAGGTCCTGCCTGACTAACCTTGTTTCTTTTTATGACCAGGTCACAAATGCTTAGATGTAGGAATCAAGGTAGATGTCATCTACCTAGATTTTAAGAAGGCTTTTGATACAGTATCTCATTCTGTTCTCGTAAATAAACTGACACGCTGTGATGTAGTTGATTACACGGTCAGGTGGGTTGCAAATTGGCTTAAGAGTCGCACCCAGAGAGTGGTGGTGGACGGGTCGATATCAACCTGGAAAGATGTGGGCAGTGGAGTCCCGCAAGTCTCGGTCCTTGGACCAGTTCTATTTAATGTCTTCATCAGTGACTTGAACGAGGGCATGGAAAGCACCCTGCCCAAGTTCACATATGATACCAAATTGTGGGGCAAAGTTAACACACCAGAGGGTAGGGAACAGATCCAGGCGGATCTGGACATGTTGGAAAAATGGGCAGAACGAAATAGGATGCAGTTCAACAAAGACAAGTGGAAAGTGCTGCACCTGGGCAAAAAGAACCACCAACACACTTACAGGCTGGGGGATGACCTTCTCAGTGGCACAGCAGTGGAAAGGGATCTTGGAGTCATAGTTGACTGCAAGATGAACAAGAGTCGTCAATGTGACGAAATGATCAACAAGGCTAACTGCACTTTATCATGCATTAGCAGATACATGATGAACAGGTCCAGGGAGGTGATACTTCCCCTCTATGCGGCATTGGTCAGGCTGTAGTTGCAGTACTGCATTCAATTCTGGGCACCACACTTCAAGAGGGATGCGGAGAATCTTGAGAGGGTTCAGAGGAGGGCCACTGATATGGTCAGAGGCCTGCAGGCAAGGCCCTATGAGGAGAAACTGAGGGACTTAGATTTCTTCAGCCTTCACAAAAGAAAGCTGAGAGGTGATCTTGTGGCTGCCTATAAATTCATCAAGGGAGAGCAGCAGGGAATAGGAGATACTGTTTACTAGGGCACCCCCTGGAGTAACTTGGAACAATGGCCACAAATTGACAGAGAGCAGATTTAGGTTGGACATTAGAAAGAACTTCTTCATAGTCAGGGTTGCTAAAATCTGGAATGGGCTTCCAAGGGAGGTGGCGCTCTCCCTTACCCTGAGGGGGTTTCAAGAGGAGATTAGACAAGCACCTAGCTGGGGTCATCTAAGCCCAGAGCTCTTTCCTGCCTAGGGCAGGGGGTCGGACTCAATGACATATTGAGGTCCCTTCTGACCCTAACATCTATGAATCTATAAGTGTACACTAGCAGACTTGGAAACTTCTTTTTTTTTTCTCTTTTTAAAACATCTTATTATTTTATAGGGGTGTACTTGGTAGCCATGTTGGTTTGAGACAAAAAGACATACAAAAAACTAGAATTCTTGGTTTCAAAATGATATCTTTTATTAGACCAACTGGAAAAAGGCAAGAAAATTGTCCTTTTCTGCAAGCTTTCAGGAATCAAAGTCCCTTCATCAGGCTCTGGGAAAATTATAGATGGTACAAAATAGTACAAAGTCCCCATAGGTCAGAAATAAACTCCATTTTTGCACAGAGGGAGCTGGAGATAGAAGTCTGTCCCTCTGGGTCCATGAGAGTGTCTTTGTGAGCTGTGTTGAGTAGCTCTTTGATGTGTTGATCAGGTAGAATTCCTTCCCTGAAGGTGTCAGATGGTAGGTAGGGAGGCAAAAAAAACCCAGACTTCTTTGTTGTTCTACAATGAATTTTAAAATCCAAAATCTTATTATTTTATAGGCATCTCAAGAGTTTTGAATGCCCATGGCTGGCAAAAGTGCAAGGGGATCATTCAGAACACCTAGTCCAACCCGGATGACACATTCCACTGAATGTCATGCAGTAGTTAATGCATTAAGACATTGATGGCTTTTACAATGGGACTAATTGTAGAATAAGATGCTATACAATGTGTTTTCAATATGCACAATTCAGTTTTGCAAACTGAGCTTCCTGATATATTGTTGTTGACCTCTGCCATATAGAAAATTAGTCATTCAAAGTACTATGATTGGAAATAAAGAGACCCTTCCAAAAACAACAATAAAGACAGAAATGTTCATTACAGAGCCAAAATCTATATCTAGAATGCAGTGTAGCTTTTTGTTAAAATGCAGACATACTTTAATTGATGATACCTTTTAATACTTTATGAAGAAACACACCTTGGTGCAATCTCCACCAGATAGTGACTCCACATATTAAAGTGACTGAATCAGAAAGTGATACTCCATAAAATAAATACACTAGAAGGAAAGCAAAACTGTAAAGGAATATCACTGAATTTTAAAATATTAGAGTGCACAAGAAAAATCCAGAATAATGAAGGGAGAAGCATGCAACTTGTGATTCAGGAAAGCAATCAGCTAATATAGACGATTTAATATGAGACAAGCAAGGTAGTGATTATTAATCTAATGGCAATCAATAAGCTTTCCAATGCAGACACAACACAGCTATCAGATCAATCCAAAAATAATTACATCAGGGTTGATAAACATTTCTTTGTTGACATTTTTATTTTATTCTAAAAATAAAATGTAATTCCATTCTAAAAATTTAAGGGCATCGTGTCAACATGCATAATGCAAACACTTATCATCAAAGTCTTGTATACATGTTAAGTAACTAATTGTCACAACATCCTGGTAAGGCAGACAGGGATAATACTACTTAGGTTAGATTCAGGAAGGAAAATTACTTGCTAAGGATTGCACGCCAAATTAGAAAGGGTTTAGATATATACCCTAAAGTCCTGCCACCCAGGCCATGGAAACATGGTATCACACTGTCCTTCAGACTAGTGCCAAGAAACCATGCCACACCCATTCAGTGCCAGAAAAAACACCATGGACCTGTTTTCTGATGTACCCAACTCAAGCATACTAATGAAAGCAGTGCTAGGCATGCCCAGAGCTCCTCTAACAGCAGCTCTGTGGCATCATACAAGTGGTTCTGTTAAGTACTGGAAGAGATCAGTTTGTGAGACTAGAATCTCCATCACTAAGTTTTTAGGTTCAGGTTGTGCAAATATTTGTCTGGGATAGTTTATATAGGGATGATCCTAAACTGAGCAGGGAATTGAACTACCCCAATGTCCCATCCAGCCCTGTTTTTTTTTCTATGACTTTGTGTTCAAACAGAATACAGAGACTGGGACTAAGTGGGCAATCGGTTTTCCTGGTAGCATTCCCTAGCACAGTATGATGCAGTATAGATAGGCGCATTGTTTTCTGCTCTAACCCCTGATTGATACTTCCTGGCTCACAAGAACAAGCGATGAGAAAATTGACTGGGACAGGTATAGACAATGATATGCATACAGCAGAGATAATGGATGAGACAATTTACAAAGGGTATAGGACCATACTGAGCATTAGCTTCTGTCCTGTCAAATCTAATTCAGTTAAATATGGTTGCTTAGGGTATAAGTCAATTCTGAATTTGGGATCCATTTTCCACAAGCACACTAAACGTACTGCCAGTAAAGGATAGGGGATGAAAGAATCTGTTTGAATGGAGGACAAGTTTTGCCTGTGGTGTTTAAAACAACAATTGCTTTAAGCTTTCCAGCCATGAACATTTTTTTTTCAAATCATCACTGCTGGTATTAGCCAGTCAACGGTTTTCATATCCATTGATCAGTTGACAGAGTCTATTCTTGGGAGAATTAATCATTAAATTACATTTCTAAGAGATACAGGAACAGCAAGCTATGTGTTAATTTTATGCCATCATTAATTTTTCATCTGTCCTAGGTGCTGCCGACTGTGCACATGAGACTATTCATGCATCAACTCATAATGAGGCATATTCGAGTAGTAGAAATTTATTTTCCTTTTTCAGAATTCAGGCACTATGTAGGTTAGAAAATACCAGATGACTGCCACAGGGCCAGTTCTGTGCTCATATATATAAAGTATATCCTGTTAAAATTAATGGGAGCCCCTGACACACACAACCCAAGGCAAAAGTTTGGTTCATAGTGACTAAGGACCCAATTCTAAAATCATTTTCTCTGGTTTCAGTCAGGAGTTACTCCAGCAAAGTCAAAGTGCTGAGAGTTCAAAATCTAAGATCGCGTCAAAATTCATTCACTCTCAAATGAATTGAACTGTGCAATGGAAGTGGTTAACAATGTATAGGAAGTGTCAAGCACAAACTGAATATGACAATTTGTTGGCATTTTGACAATTTTTTCTTTTGATTTCTAGAGCAGCTTCTCTCCAAGGATCTTGAAAGACTTCACAAACATTAGGAAAACTGACTTCCTCCCACTAAAACTATCCAAAGTCCTCTAGGCTAGGGACAGACATTACACATAAACCGGTTTAAGTGATAAGAAACTGGTTTAAATCTGTAAACGAACATAAATTCTATTCACATAAACCAGTATGAAAATGGCCAAAACCATTTGAGATAAACCTGGTTGAATGTAGTATTAGACTTAACTGATTTGGGTCAAACCAGCTTATGCAATGTCTGTCCCAGACCCCTTTCTTGTTTAAGTTAAATCAGCCCCCCCAGCATCCCAGATGCTTTGCAGCCCTGGATGGGGCTGTGCTCTCTGCTCCAGGTCAGCAGGGCTGGCCCTGCCCCTCTGCTCCCTGGCTAGAGCTCCAACAGAGACTGCAGGTACAGCAGCAACTGCCTGGCTTCCTCCTGCTCACCCACCACTCCTGCCACCACCACTCCCAGCTCAAGCAGGGATTCCCCCTCCCCTCTGCCTTACACAGCCATGTGTTGGCCATGGTCTGTGCTGTGGGAGACAGGACAAAGGCAGACAGGACAGTGTTGGCTTAGGGCTTTTGGGAGCTAATCAACAGGTAGTTGGTAATGTGCCTCCATTCCTTCCTTGGGAAAAATTGTTTAAGAAGAATTTGAACTAATGAGAGGGGCTTTTATTTTGTTTGATGGGCTAATAAATGCCAACAACTCCATGTGTAACTCCCTGCTGTGTAACTAAGTGCTCTGTTATCAACTGCCAGCTGGCTTCCTCGCTGGTTGGGGGTGGGGGATTGGCAGGACAGGACCCCTCCCTCATCAGAGCATCCTGCCGGGGCCTGGCCATGCTCCCTTCAGCTCAGCATTGTGCAAAGGAAAGGAGGGCTGCTCTATTGCCCCTCAGCTTCCAGCCTGAGGCACTGCAGGCATGTGCCTGCATTTCTTCAGTTCATAGAGAATGTCCATATAATTACAAACTGGTGCAACAGCCTAGCCAGGTTAGACTAACCTGCAAAGATTGAATCAATTCAGGCTCAGGCTTTTTGAATGTCTGTCCCTAGCCCTAATGTGAACAAAAAGAGGTTTATTGACTTGTGTAACCATTGGATCAAGCATTTACACTTATTTGATACATTTGAACCTAAATCCGCATCTCCAACTTCCATATTGCCCTAATCACTGGTTTATGGACTAGATAGGGCATTTTTCAACCTTTCTGTGGAATCTGAGCCACTGTGCTGCAAACAATGTAAGATTCATGAGGTCAGAAAGAGAAATTGCAAGTGATAGCTTTATTCCACAGCCTAAAATTTAGGGCACTCAGATATCTGGAAGCAGTCCTGGGTTTTGGCCTCTGCTGTCAGGATTTTTGTCTCTTTGTTATCTAATGACTGCTTACAGTAAAATGAATTTTACTGTAGACAGTCATTTTATGTGATGAGAGCAGGGTCTGGAACCAGACCTTGAAGTCCTACAATGTAAGTGTCCTAACCATTAGCCTAAAAGCCATATTCCCTCTTGTCCTCTCTTTTTTGGCTTTGTCAGTCTAACATTCCTTTCAGTGCAGGGGCCTGCTTCAAGAAGTGGAGTGTAGGAGTACCTACCTGCCCCCCTCTCATACAGGCATAACTGGCCAAGAATGTACCAGGGGCAGTCCTTTCTCTCCCTTCCCCTCTACCTTTGGCTCTAGAGGCTTTCGCATACAGAAGAGCAGCAGCAGTGTAACCACTGGACAACAGCAGTGTCACGTAGTACAGAGAACTTAAGGAATTGTAGTTCTCTAGAGTGACACTGGCTTTTGCTGTTGCTGGGGGGAGAGGGGTGTAAAATTCACCCCATTTTTAGCTGTAAATGCCTATGTTGAGTGGGCAAAATATCCTCTTGATTTCAGCAGCAAAAATATTGGGTAAAATCTCTTCCCAGTGTAGCAGCAGCGAACTTCCTTGCCACTCTAGTGAACCACAATTCCCAGAGTGGCCTGCATTGTGTGACATATAGCCCTGCTGCTGCTAACTGCTGAAGCCAGGAAGTACAGGCAGAGCAGGGGGTGCCCCTGTCCTTAGGCAGTACCTGGGTCATATGCCCCACTCACCCACCTCTCTCTAAGCTATTGCTCCCTCATCCCATCACATAATTTGTAGTTGGGTGGTTGGGGCTCTACTGAAAGATATAAGCTTGAATCCCCTTGAGTCAAGGAGGCCATCAGCTCTTCTTTCCCTGAGTAAGTGCTCTAGCCACTAGGCAGTTATATAAAAGGTGGGCATTGGCACCACCACCACAGCCACCAGCAACTGTATTCCAAAAGCAAAGAATGAGCCTTCTTGGTTCTTTAAAACAATCACAGGCACCTATCATTAAGGGAGGATTTTGGTTCTGCCTCCTGAGAAGATTAAAGTGATTGCCTGTAACCCTCACTCAGGCATCTAAGCTCTGGAGCAGACTTCAGACATACTTCTGTGCTGAATGCTTCCTACCAGCTAGTTCTAGGAGGCATTCTTCTCAACACACAGGCTTTTACAATCACCCTTTAAAAGTGCATAAGTATGCATTGTATATGAAATCTTGGTGCCTAGAATCTAACTCCTGGTGTTAGATTCTATTGGGGTGGTAGACACCTAAAATGTAAGCATCTTTTTCTGAGTCTAACCACATAAAAATGACCACTGTAGCCTGCAGGAAATTGCATATTTAATGTTTTTAAGTGCTTTGAGATCTTTGGATAAATGGAGTGAGTGTACAAGCACAAAGTACTACAAATGCAAAGAGGGTAGGTCTTTGTTCCTGCCTCTCACTGAACAACACTCTAAAAGGTTTATTTTGTTTTTCTTTGTAAGCAGTAAACAAAAGGTTGTGAAAACCCTAGAGCAATTTCCTTTTATCAAAAAACCCCCAAGACTAAAACTACTTCTCCATTCTGAGGGTCTAAATATGAGGAAAATATTCTATATGTACTTAGTCTAAATATATACTCCACCTAAATCTAAATATATACTCCTTTACCTCTTCTAGTTCATTTAATTTTGAGTAGTCATGGCTTATAACAGTCTCTGCTCTTAGAATTATTTGCATATTCAAGTTCTGAGCTGTCAAGGCACAACAGATTAGCCAGGACACCGACATACCCTAGGTATTTATTTTAAATGGCCCTTGTTCCCCTTTGATAAAGTTCCCGTGTAGCATATGGCTGCAACTTTGCCCTTCTTAGCTTTACTTTCCTTGCATAATACTGCATATACTTAATATGCCGGAGCAGAATTTAAAGTGGGTTATTGGTGGTGTGCAAATCCTAGGGGTATACATGACAGTTAAAGAGTATTCAGTTGTAACCAGTTTGACACTTAATTAAAAGTCAATTAAGAGTTTCTGTAGCATCCAAACAAAACAAAGGAATAATAATAATGTTCTAAACTAGGATGGAAAAGTAATGGTAATTGTTTCTGCTGATGGGTCTCTTTCAAGTTACAGCGAAGGGAGAAATCCAAAATAAGTAGCAAAAGATTGCATTAAAGAGGACTTCAAGACTCAGGTGATGGTAAGGCTGAGGCCATATAGAAAATTAAGTAGTAGGTAGGAATTAAGTTGCTGGAAAGAAGGGGAAGGAAGGTGAAGCCTCAAGGAACCACTTTAGAAAGGATGCATTAACTCTTTGGATGCTTTCCAGTTATATGTGCCAAATTCAGGCTTTATTAACTTTTTCATCCAGGGACATCTTATGTTTAAGTTAAATCCTCAATGGATTAAAGACATAACTATACTCTACACCTCCTTCTTCTTCTACCAAAAAGATCTGACTGTGGTATTTCAAAAGTTGCAAATACGTTTTGGCACATACTTGCCTTGGCCCAGAGACAGAACAGAATCAGTCAGTCCCAATTTTGTGCCAGAGTTTGTCTTATACTTAAAGGAGGAAGTAATCTGTGAAGATGCTAGCAGATATATATTACTTTCCCTTTAACTCCTGGTCAGTGGCTGTGGCTAGTGAACGGGCTTCTTTCACTCTACTGGTTTACCCACTTCTTGGTTGCACTAGTAATCCTGTGTAGACTCTACACGTGACAAAACTGTTTCCCATAACACAGTTAGTGAACCCAATGTAATAAGAAGATATCGTAGAGCCCTTATGCCTCTTTGGAAGTCATCCATTGAAAGCCATGATCTTGCCTATGAACAGATTCCAGATTGGCCCGATTTCCTAGGCTGCCCTTTATTACATTGAGGCAGTAGTCAGTGAAAGAGGGAGAAGCTGATTTTGTCCTTGCATCTTTTAATTGCTGGAGCTGCTTAAAAATGTAATTTTCCGTGTGGCGGGCTATGCCGAAGGGCTCACTGGAGAGGTAGCCTGGCAGAAATTCTAGTGTTACTTATTTTGGATTTCTGACCCTAGCCATCACCCTGATGTAAACTCACTGTGTGAATGGCAGAAAGTAACAGACTACCCCCTAGGGTGGGGGGAAGAGGGTGAGCCTCTAATTAGCTCAGCTAATTTTGTAATTAGTCAGGGGCTAAGGGGTAGGAGAGGTTCTGCCACATCCTTTCCCATCATGGTTTGTTCCCTGTTAGCAAGAGGACTCTTCCCCATTTGTTTGCTGCAGGGTATCTTAATTGGTTTCACTGGTGATTCTGGCAGAGAGAAAATAACACATTGCATCCCCATAGCAGGGCTGAGGCAGAACACCAGAGTTAGGATACCTTGGCCTCTAGAGAGGGGCTATTTCCTTCCAGAAAAGAGAATCATCTCTTCAGATAAGCTTCTCTGCTAGTAACTGAGGGTATCTGTTTCTTTGCTTTTAATGATGATGATGACCTGTCTCTACAGATTTTGCTCTGTTTCTTGTAGGACCATCTGTTTGAATACAACAACCCACTTGTTCCTGTTTAAGGATGTCACATGACCCAGAAGTTTACATAAGTTTACATAAGGTGCCCTGAGCAGGGAGTAAGGTGATCTGAGAAAAGGAGTCAAGTGGGTCATTATTCTTTCCAACCTCTAGCTAGTAGAGAGTGGGTACGTCTATACAAGATGCCCACTATGCAGTTTTTACTGCACAGTATGACTGCACAGTAACCATCATTATTGTGCAGTAGCATCCTGGCACTTTTGCCCTGGTGACACTTACCGTGCACTAGCTGGTTACTACTGCACAGTAGCGTCGCATCACACAAGTTTCCTGATAAATGTCTTTTGGCTTGTATGACATAGGTTCCATGATCTCAGTCTGGCAGCTGTAAAGTGGAAGGAAGCACCACTACCATAATTGGTATTTATTGGCAGTTTTGCTGGTGTTGTTGGCAGAAAAGAGCCAGTCACAAATGGAGCAGGGAGCCTAACGTGAACTCTCAGAAATGTGCTTACAGATACATGACAGTGGAAGAGGTATTTTCTTTTTTTTTTTTAATTTAGCAGTTTCCCTTGTTGTGGTTAACAAAGGGGGACTGCGGGGGCGGTTCAATTGCACAATTGCTTAATAGGCCCTAGAGTCACACCTGCAAAAGACAAGAAAAGAAAATGTGAAAATTTAAGATGATTTGTTTCACCTGGGCCAGGTCCTATATGTCCAGATCCCACCCTGCACCACCTGCATCTGGCCCCATGTGCTCAGGTCCACCTTACTTCATTCTGCTGTACACATTTGAATCAGTCCCATGCCACCCCAGCCCTGCACACCTTATCTATTGATACCATACTATTTGGCCTGCAGGGCTCTCCACAGGTCTGGAAATGTGGTAGCAGGGAAGTGGCAATTAATGCTGCCACCACTCCCCTACAGCCAAATTTTCAGACCCATGGGGAGCCCTACATGCCAGATGACAGAGCACCACAGACCATATCTGGCCCATGAGCCAGGAGTTGACCACCCCTGCAGTAGCATAGCATGGGGTAGCCAGTACCCCAGGCACTGCCTAAGAGGAAGGGCATCAGAATGAAGCTGGGGGTTAGGGAGCTTTACCCTTCTTGCTTCATTCCACCTTCACTTTCTGGCTGCAAGAAGCAGCCAGTGTAGGCAATGTGTATCACAGAGCACAAGGCATTCTGGATATCATAGTTTAGTGGAGCACCAGCGGAGTTCACTGCTGCTGGAGGGAGAATTGATCCCATTGTTTGCCTCCAGAGTCAGCATTTTTTATGCCCTCTGGACATGAGCTTTGGCAGCAAAAAAAATGGGATCCAAGTTTCCCCCAGCAGCAGTGAACTCCACTAACAGTCTAGAGAACTATCATTCCCAGAATAACTTGCTTGTACCTGCAACCTGTGAGTCAGAAAGTATGAGGGGAAAGTAGGGATGGAGAAGGGTGTTCCTGAGTTATTTCTGCCCCAGACCTATTTTTCCATGATATGCCTCTGAAAATACTGGTTAGAGTTTGCACCACATGATCTATGATTATCGTTCGCTGAAGAAACAAGGACAACAGAATATAAAGAGAAGATCAGCATACGGCTCTTGCAGCAGATCATGCTTTCTACTAATATTTATTTACACTTGAGGATCTCTCCCAGTGAAAACAACATGGATTACAGCCTGTTAACTGTATTCTGTATATATCATCTTAATCACTTAGTTCAAAGGAAATAAAATCTGAAACTAAATAGTAAATCTCCTACTGGGTTCAGTGGGAGAGAGTAGAGCTCTCAGCTCTACTGCATGCTTTGCACTAACTCCTTACTCAAGAAAATCTACTGAAGTCAAATTTTGCCTGTGTAAACAGTTCAGAATTAAGATGTTGATAATGCCGGTTAAAGTCTTTGGAAGGACTTTGATATAATGAGACTTGCAAACAAGTAAATATGCAGACTGGCAGTGCAAAGCAAATAGACACATGAGTTTATGCACAATGCATAAACTACAGCAAAACAGACCGATGATGAAATTTTGCATAAAGTCAAGTGCATCTACATATTGCCTAATTTACAGTGACAAAGAACTGTCTGACTGCTAAGTAGGGCATTCATGACTCATGGGCATTTTGTGCAAATGAAAGCTTGTAATTCATAATAAAATATGCTGCTGAATTTACACATGACATCAAACAGTCTTCAGCTCAAACTTCATAAAGGTGTTTAGAAAATACTTTAATTAAATATAGCTGTTCTACAAATGTCTGAAAATCTGGTTTGTCTGTTCATCTTTTTTCTTTTTTTAAATGTACCTATACGTACAAGATGTGCTGGAGTTAATTTTAGCAACGCTTAGTAAATTGAACCATTATGACGCCAAACACTAATGTTAGTTAATTTTGTGCTAATGTGAACTGTTTGTGTCTAAGGCCTAGGGAATGCTTAGTTTAAACAGGCTCAGATCTATAAAGAGCAGATGACTGAAACTTTTAAGTCCTTCACAATCAGACTCTGTGGACTAGAACTCAAGAAAAATAGAGAAACAAGGGATAAGGCAGGGTGGTTTCTTTTATTCATTATTTTCCCAAGCATATGAAAAGTAGAAACAGGGGATTTGGAGCTGATTGACATGTTTATACAGATGCAGGAAGCTGGGGAACAAACCAAAGAAGTGATTTTACAGTTTCAGTTTGTTTGAAAATATATTTTTAAAAAAAGGAGGAAACCCTGATAAAAACAAATGAAGCCTGTGGGTCCATATTTCAAAACAAGAAACAATGCATAACACCCTTTGTGTCTGCGAAAACTGTTCTGGAATTACATCACAAATATTGTGAATTTTGGAATGTAAGTACTGATATTAAAAGAAATGGCATTTAAAAATAATCTGTCTACTGTTCTGAGACTGGAAATAGCTTTTCTACCATACACCTTCCTTCAAACAATAAAGCAAAGAAAAATCTTAAAAATTAAAAGGAAAGAATTTAAAAGTGATTTCATTTACATTTTATACAATGCATAATTGACCTGTGGTTAGACTTTTCAAAATGTTAACTAGAATGAAAACATACTGAATTATATCAGATAGCTGTCAAAAGATATAAATGGACATAAAATCTACCACTTGAAGGAATAAAACCTAAATTGTTTGGGGTTAGAAAAAGCTTTCCCTTGGTTTATTCCATTATTGTCTATTGTGGAGCCTGTTGCAGCTTCCCTTGAAGTATCTGGACATATCCAGTGCCAGAGAAAGAATATTTTGCAAGCCTTGCCATTTTGATCCAGTACAGCAATATGTCTATATATTACCCTCAACAACTGGGGTACCCACCATAAAAAGAAATGTGTATAATTCTATTCTTTCCCTATCACCTGTTCCTGAGATACTCCTACATTTAAGTATTTTGGGATCTCTATTTATATTATAATAAACTTTCCTTTCCACACAAGCTTACTTGTTGGTATGTGTAGTTGATCAGTAAGGCAAGAGGTTGAGGAATGGAAAGAAAACGTTCTCACTCCAGGTTTTCTCTCTCCCCATTGCTGCCTCTAGAAGAGGCAGGAATGACTGAGAAAGAGAGTTTTGAATTCACTGAAGCTTTCTAACTCCTTAAACAATATTGTCTCATCTCAGTCTTTCTGATAATACCTGGGCTACAAAATACAGCATTATGTTGATTAAAAGTCAAATATGCTTGTAAGTCAACCCCATATTTTCAGGTTCAACTTTAGGAAAAACATTTTTTTTCCTAAAATATAGATCAAGAGTTACAGTTACAGTCTTTGAACTGCTATTGCCATTACAAGATCCCACAGGAAAATCAAATAATCAAGGAAAGGACCTAAAGAGCACATGCACTAAAAATAAAATAAAAGTGCACTGCAAAGAAAATGATAATTTGGTATTTCTATTGAATGCAAAAAATACTGCACAAAAGCCAAGATTATTACAGACCTGATTATAGGTTGATGCAGAGGCATAGCTATCTATTCTGGTGTCCTGAGCGGGGTGTGAGAGAGCAGTCTCACCTACCCCAGAGAAGGCTCACTGGACTCTGGTGGCAGCAGGGACAGCTGCTGCTGCTGCTGTAGTGGCAAGCGATTGGGCATAATGGCTGCAGCAACCCCCACAGTGCAAGCTCCACTGGGGACACTATTCTGGCACCCCATCTAAATCAGCATCCAGGGACAGTGTCCTACTCACCCACCCAAGTTATGCTCCTGGTTAACACCACAAAGGAGTAGAGGGTGATTTTTATGGTACTTTTGGAGAGAAAACAAAGTAAATACATAATCAGAAAAACACGGTGATATAAAATATTTCAGAGGAAAAAGTAACATTGAAAAAAATGTTAATTTGCAAAGTCAGCCACTCAAAAGATAGGCATTGGCAATGCGTGCGCAATGTAATTTGGTCCCCCTTCATGCACCTATATTTAGACTGGACATTAGGAAGAACTTCTTCACAGTTCGAGTGGCCAAGGTCTGGAACGGGCTCCCAAGGGAGGTGGTGCTCTCCCCTACCCTGGGGGTCTTCAAGAGGAGGTTAGATAAGCATCTAGCTGGGGTCATCTAGACCCAGAACTCTTTCCTGCCTATGCAGGGGGTCGGACTCGATGATCTATTGAGGTCCCTTCCGACCCTAACATTTATGAATCTATGAATCTAGGACACCCTCTGATATCCTCTTTAATCATGTGATCACATTTTTCCATAGGACCCATGCCTTATCCAGTGCCCTGTCCATTATTGAACAGCTAGCCAATAGATAGTTTTGTCCATATTGTTTGGTTTTTAGCACCATGACTTTTGTACTGTACTCTGCTGAAGCTTTGCTCTGAAAACAGAATTATGTTTTTCCATGCAGTTTTCAATAGCACACCTCACTGCAGTCCCTGAGATTTTCAGAAATATTAATTCATTTTTTTCACATTGCCCCATCACAGCAAAAGGTTGTCATTACGTTAACTCCATGTTTTCCAGAGAACTTAGCTTTATATCAAACACTTCAATTAGTTTCAGTTGCAGCTCTGAGTGCATAGCAACATCACGCTGACAAATGTCAAGTCCCTTCTCCAAAGCACTAGAAATGCTTCTTAGAAGTTTCTAGCATAGGAAACACAGTAGTTTTTCTCTGACTCTGATCTCCCAAACTCCTCATCCATTTTGGTTGATATTCTTCAGAAGAATTCAGACTGATGCAAACGCCTGGTCTGAGATGTTAGCCCTGTATCAGCTGGGTGTTAGATCCAAACACTAAGATGCATGGATAGAGCTGGGCAAAGTTATAACCAACTGAAAACACAGCCTTAAAATGGGAAGCATAATAACAGACCACACTAGTAGCTCTTCGTATAATATGTAAGTGGTCAGTGATTCCTAAATTAGTAAACATATATGTTCAATGTTTTAATTAGGGAAACCTTTGTTTAAAGAAAACAAAGTTTTACCTATATTTAATAATTTTCTCAGTGATCCATTTCACAGACATACAAATTGAAATATGTATATTCACAAAAGAAATTATATCAGGCTATCCAAATTATTCTGAAATACTAAGTATTATTACACATATGAGAAATAATGTGTTGCATGAAAGGGTGAAAGTATTTGTGTGAAGGGTTTCTGCTATTTATGGTTTGTGCTCAGGAATACTGAGGCATGAAGCCATGTTTACCAATCACAGTATAGAGGAAAGTCACTGGTTTCTACAAATATACAGCGAGTTTCATCAATTTTGTCATTTGCATTAGGAGTCAAGTACTGTTCCCCCAACTAATCTTCTAATTTCATCTCTTCCTTCAGAATTTGAGTTTACAAAAGGAAAAAAATGAGCCAAGCAATTCAGGTGGAACATCAAATTAGGCACAGGCATTCATAAAAAGGAACATGGATAGCTTCCTTGAGCCTATATACTGAAATAAATAAAATTTTACCTTCAAATGCATGTACGTGCAACCAGTTTATTTCAATGAGAACTGAATATATTCAACCAAGGGAGACTCTTGTTCTATATTGACTTCTTGTTTCGGTAGATATAAAGATGTTTGTTCCTTGATATATTTATTGACTTCTCCCTTGTCATTATTTAGCTTTTGGTTCAATAATTATTGATATTCACCACAAAGGAAGACAATACCCGCCTTTACTTGCTATCCTTATTCAGTTGAGACTAATCTTTCTTATTAAAGAGCAGAAAAAAAGAAAAAAAACAAGTATGAAGTAATTATGATACGAAGTAAAATGGGAAAGAATCTACAACACGTTTTGTGGCTCCATCCTTAAGGATGGAGCAGAGGAAAAAAGAAACTGACAGAGTTCTTCTGACAAAGGGCTGGGGTGGGGCCAGAAAAAGAGTCAGGATGTCTAGACCAACGCTCATGAGTCACTAGATGGTCTTTGTACTAGCACCAAAAAGCAACCTGCCAAGGAGAACAGAAAGCATTTCTAGCTAATATCTAGCATCCAAAACAATTAAGTTCAACTCCTGGAACATTTGATACAAAGGGTGATGTTGCGTACAGTTCAATCAAACTGGGAATCACATGTCTAGCCCAAAAATAACCTATTCTAAACTGGAACTCAGAATCAGGAGTTTACCAAAATGACCAACCAACACAAAATTATAAGGCTGATTTGACTCTGTGGTATTTTTAATTGTTGCAAAGGGATGTCTGCCCTGGTGTGTTCACACACAGGGGTGTAACTAAAAAGTTTTGTGCCCTGTGCCAGAGAATTCGGTGGGGTGCTGAGCAGGAGAAGAAGCCCCTCCTCCAAGCAGTTACCCCATGCCACCAACATGTTTCCTGTTGGAGTCTCAGGGCAGTCTGTGGTCTGTTGGCTAGGTGTGCCCTACTGAACACCTGTTGTCCTGGATGGATGGAGACGAGACTTGCCTGCATCCTTGGTGAGAATGACGGACAGCTGGTCATAGAATGGTGCAATTGTGTATGCTGCCCAGAAAGAGAGTTCCCTTCCTTGGCCCAATGAAAAAACACATTTCAGGGCCTTGATCTTGCTGTGGCACTAAGGCCAGTCCTGGTTGTACCTGCACATCTTTGTTTCCTTGGCAATTGCTGTATACACTGGCTTAGTCCATCTACTTTCCAGCTGCTCAATGATCTTTTCCTCCAACCAAATATCAATCAAGTCTTTAAGTCCTTCCCAGGTCTAGTTGGGGCCATGGTTTATAGATGTATCTGGCTCCTGCTCCATAGCCTGCATACTTGGACTTGTTCTTTGGTGTCAACATTGAGAATTTTTTTCACGGCCAAAAGGAGTCAAAAGAAGGCTAGCTATGTGCCACCAGGATCATGAGATGTTTTCTGGCAAAGTTTTTGAGCAGTTATATAGACATGTTTAAAGAAAATTTTCTGAAATTCCATGTATGCTTACCTATGAAGGTGTGAACTGTGTCTTAGTACCAACAGATAGGGGAATCTGATCAAGTGAACAAAGCACTGGTGATATTCATAATCTGGCCCAAATCATCCCCCATTGTCCAGAAGGATAGATCATAATAGCTCACTGCTGATCACACCCATGAGTCTTTAGCTAGCAGCTCTTCCTTCATGCACATATCCGCTTCCCCCACTGTTCCACCTATCAAGCACTGAGCTGTTCTGGGGGATCTATTTGGTGTGAAGGGAAGGAAAAATTGGGGTTCGTCCATTAAGTGTTTAGTGGAGGGGTCGCCCAAAACCCAAAATCCAAGTTTAGGGAGGAAGCTGGATTACAGGAAACTGGTGTATTCAGGAACAGAAATGTAGCAGGGTTGTTAATAGTGCCCTATTCCAAAACCGGGTGTGGGTTGATTTTGGACCATAGTGACTGCAAGAGAACTTGATGGTTCTGGCATCTTGATGCCTGGCATATGTGTTGATGTGCTCATGGGAGCTCTTGAAACATAGCACCAGCCCCACATACACACATTTCAACCTTGTCTTATTCCAGGATACATTGATGGGGTGATACTTCTTGGCTGTGCCTATTCATTGGTCCAGTAAAGGCCACTACCTGCACCCCAGGGCATATGAGGTTTTTCTGGGGTCAGCCTAAACCCCGCAAGTTATCAGTGGACGAGTGGGACATGATCTGCCCCCTGCCCACCATAGGTCAAAAGCTCTGTTGTGCCTATACCCAGCCAATGACCTCCTGAGCCACAGGAGGCTCAGGAGGCCATTGGCTCCTGAGGCCATTGGCTCCTGAGCCACTCACATGATTGCCCCCAAAAACTCAATGGGTAGCAGCAGGTTTGGTTGTAAGACGCATTCCCGGACCAGAACAGAAAGATAGAGGGACACGCACCTGCCAGGCCCTGATCATGGTTGTAATGCTGGTACTTTTAGTACCACCAACAACAACGATGTAGGTACTGCTTCACGCCCCACTCCCCTGCACCCATCAAGAGCACCCACCTATGCAACAGGAAGTGTGGCAAGTGCAGCAGGTGGTGAGATTGCCACTGAAGAGGTGTGCCTTGGCACAAGTTAACATGGTAATATTTTGGGGTAACTTGAGTCTCTGTTATAATTACCTTCCAGAAAACCCATGCACAGTGGATGCAGAATGCCAGACCCTACCCCACTCCAGCTGTGCAGCTACAAGGAGATATATAGGTATTGACAGACAATGTTTGGAGAAATCTCCCACAGAAATTTTGTAGCCTTTAGGGGGAGGTAAAGGAGACAGCAGGACAGAAAGAACAAGAAGACAGTGTAGCTCCTAGAAGGTATGTATTGTTGTGTTTGTTCTGTTTATTTATATTTGCTGTTTCTTTTTTATTTGTTTTTTTTTAATAAATAAAAGTTGTGTTTTTTAAAATTTAGGATGTGGTGTGATTTTTTTCATAGGCAATTTAACGTACATGCCAGCTGGGCTAGGGACCCTTGGCTTGGTGTGGATGAAACCGGCAGCTGGGCTGACCCAGGCATGCACCATGTGATGACCCATGGCTCCCAGATAGTGGGTGGGGTGTGTGACCATACCAGAGCCCTGGGAGAGGCCAGAGCTGCTGACAGCAGCAAGGAGCAGAGGGGCTATGAGGAATTTTGGGATGGCTATAGCCTCTTCCAAGCCCCTGCTTAGCGCCACTCCTGCTGGTAGGGCACACAGCAGGGCATGGAGCCACTCCACAGCTGGGCTGATATCTTGCAGTGGTGATAGGGCATGCAGGCTGCAGATCGTGGCTCTGCCCCAGATGCAGACCATGGTGTCACCAGTGCAAGATGCACTTGGCCTGCCAGCACATCTGGGCCAGTCTCCACAGAAACCCTAGGCCCATGCTATCGTGGCACAGCTGCTGCTGGGATCTCCTGCTGGGGTCTCCATGGAAACCAGGCCCAGCCATGTGCACAGGGGCTGTTTGGAAATGGAATCTGACTGTCAGCTGGATCCACCATTTTTTTTTGCCCACCCCTGAACTACACCTTTTTTTTGATTTTATTACAAAAAAGTCCAAAGTAAGTGATCTCCAAATAAATAAGTCCAAAACTCTACGATCTGCACCTGCAGCCACTACAACAGGTCAAAGATCTGGCCTGCAGAACTGCAGGTTCTGGTCTGCGGTGGGTCTTTGGCCCATGGTGGGTGTCTCAGTCCCACCTGGCCCAGGCACCATCCAGCTGTGGCACATCCTGCTGCCTCTTGGGCACACAGCAGAGCTGGGCCAGTTCCACAGCTGGACTTCCTTTCTAAGCAGCTCAGACAGTGGTGGCTCCTTCCAGCTTCTGCTGACACTGGCCCCAGTCCCACAGTACCAGTGGGGACCTGCGCTGCATGGCCCCGACTCCACATGCCTCACACCTTCTCCAGGCTCACCCACCCAGGCTCAGCAGTGGCAGTGCGGGACAAAAGCTGTTGCTCAGCATGGGGGAAAAGTGGCCTCTTCCCCTCCAGCTGCCAGATATTCCTGCTGGAGACACCTGGAGCCTGTGATGTGCCTGGTTGCCTTGCATCTCTGCTGCCATCATGGCCACCAGCGGATTACCCAGCGGGGCAGCAGTGGCAGCACAGAGCAGACACAGGGCAGCATGGCATGGATTCACATGACACACCCATGCCTCTGGGAGGAGACCCTCTTACTGCTATGCCCACATATGCCAGCACACACACACACACACCCCTCACCACACACAACCTCCCTGCTTATACCTCACATCCACCCCCCGACACACACACCCAGCCACCCTACTCTTCACACACCCCACAACCCCCCACAAATCCCATATCTACCCACACACACCCACACATCCCCACAAACACCCCCAATAAACACCCCATACCCACCCTCCCACCCATATCCACACAACCCATATGCACACATCCACACACAGACACACCCACAGATTTCCACACACCCCATATGCACCCACCCATACCGCCCTAGCTCTCCACACGCCTCCACAATATACAAGAGTAAGACTTCATTTTGAGCTATTATGCAACCACGTCTATATACACCATACTAACACACACAAATCAGGACAAAAATATATATTTTTTAAAAATTAAATTATGTTATTATTAATGTTCGATTTTGAATATATAATTTATTGTTTTTTTCTGGTTCCAAGATGGCAAACCTCCTTCCTAAAAGGAGTACTTCTGGGGCCAAGGGAAGGGACTTCTGGTGGCAAAGGTTAGGCATTAGGGGGCAGGACTTCTGGTCCCAAGATGGTGACCAGGGGGTGGGGTACCTGTCAAGGGGCAGGGCTACCTTTGCAGACCTTGACAGCTCACCAAAACTCATTAAGCATCCCCCCACCTGAAATAATTTCCCACCTCTGAACTACAAGAAAGACCTGAGTATCTGCAGGTCAGGCACAGCCTCCCCTCCTGCCATGACCCAGTCATGATTCAGGTGAATTGCAGTGTCTAACTACAAAACTTGTAATAGTTCAGGTTGTCTGTCTGCTGTGCCAACTTTTGCAAGCAACGACAGGGTCAGTTAGAGGGCTAAATCACCCCAAGAATCTTTCATCCATCTGCAGTTTGAATACCCTTCCCCCCACACTTCAAACCCCATTACAGCTTTGGCTGTACAAGTGACTAGCGGGGTTTTGAGAACCCCATTACAAAACTACAGGGCTGACACTTTATAATAGCAGGTATACAACTCTCAGCCCTGCCTAACACCCCTGGCTCCCCCCAGCAGAGCCCAGGGGATGAGGCAGCTGGTAGAAGAAGCCTGCTGAAGGCAAACTATGGGCAATTAGCAGCAAGTCAACACAGCAGCTGGCAAAGGGACCCACAGGGGGTGGAGAAAAATGGTAGAACCCAGAAATCTGCTAAAAAAACTGCAGGTGGCTTTGGGTGTGTGGGAGGAGGGCAGTGAGAGGAAAGGGATGGATGCACAATGACTAACTGAAAAAAAATTAATCTAATATGATGCCTCTCATTTTGGGCCTGTGGAGTCTTTTGAACCTAGTCTGTTTGGACCTGGGGAGTTGTGTGAGTGGGCGGGTGACATTTGATCTGCAGAGCAAATGAAAGTGCTCCAAGGTCCCCCCTTTAGGTGCCTAAGCATTTCTTAATTCCCTGATGGAACCAGGAGCAGATTATGGGGTGACAGTAATGGTGCCACTGTCAGTAGCTGCGCCCCTTGGGAAGCCATGGGCAGGAAGGCACGGGGGGGCACCCATGCCAGGCCCATGGTGGGTGGGGAGTGGGATGGCCATGCAGGTGTCCGTATCTGGGCAGGGGTCTCTCTGCGGGCAGCTACAGTTTCATGGGGATGCATTTTGGGAGTGAGGGGATTACTGGTTTGCCAGCACCCCCTCCTGTAATTGACCACCAAAGAGATCAGCAGGATGGATTGTTATGCAGGTCCCCCAATGTAATTTACTGTGAATTGCGCACTGAGTTTAATCTGATTTTAAAGCTGTCACTTGTAAACAGTGACATAACAAATTAAAACAAACTGTGTCAATTTAATAAACCTGTTTAATTTAGTGAGGATTAAACACTGCCATGTGTACAAGACCCCCTGGTTTCTGCTACTGCTGCTATAGCAATGGTACAGGGTTCCTGTACCAGGCTACTACTCATACAGCTGAGGTGTCGAGCTGCTGCAACAAAACAGGCTCCTTATGTGTGGCCACCATTTTGGTGAGCTGTCTAAGTGGAGATGGAAGCTGGTGCTGCTTCTCCACCCCAAGTTAGGTTACTGATCACACATCATATTTTCAGCTTTGGCAACTGCATTGAATAGTTTTGACTAGAAGACAAAATATATGAGTAGCAAAGGCTGAATGTAGCAGTTTAGCTGTCTCCTGAAGTCTTATCTGCAAATTAATCAATAATTTATTTTATCCAAACAGAAAACAAAAATAATGCCTGCTTTTTTGCCCTAGTTGCACTTCCCCACAATGATGGCAATTTGTGATTGGCTAGCTTACCTATCAGCAAGCTACTATCAACCTCTTGAAAGCCTTACATGTCATCTCTGCATAGGTAACCAATGATCACATAACGAAAAGAATTTCCTACATTATTGTTCACTGTTTGACCTTGCACCTTTGATATTCTGCATTTTTTCCTTTTGTTTAGAAAAAGGAAATAACTGAAATTTCATTAATGGAGTGAGTCATTAGAAAGTGTTGAAAATGTAACATAGATCACAATCTTTAAATTGCCAATAAAAACTTAGGGGCCTAATATTGCTCTGACACACAAAGGTACTATCCTAAAAATTGTGCCATGTATATAATAATTTATCCTTTTATGTCAGTTTCATAATAGAATCCTGGGGTGCCTGGAGATCTGCAGGATGTCTGTTCTGATGTGCTGTAATTACAGCGTGTCACAGAAGACTCAATTAATCAAGTCTGCTGGAGTATGCTAATTGGCATGCTCCAGCAGCCTCGACATCTCGTGTGTTCAGTGTCCCCGCACTTCAAACTTGTGGTGAGGGTGCTTTAACTAAAGTTTGTCAATCAATCTTTAGTTAAAGCACCCCTATCACCATTTTGAAGTGTGGGATGCTAAAATATACAAGATGCTGTGGATGCTTTAATTACAGCAACTCCCAGGAGCCGCTTTAATTAAAGTGTCTGCCCCTCACCACCGGAGCATGGGTAAAGATTGTAACAGACTCAGATATCAAAGATCATCCACAGCTGATTCATCTGCATCAGTCCAACACCATGCAGAATTGTGGGACACGCTATTCCTAAAGCATTCTAAAGACCCATCCAGCCTCTGCTGGAAAGGCTTCAATGAAGCAGATCACACAGCTACTTCAGGCAGGATACCTTGTTATCCAACAATTAGGAAGTTTTGCTAAGAGTGCTTTCCTGCAATTTAAATAAACTTTTTTGGTTTTTGACCTCAGAAACCAAGGAGAACAGTTGTACTCCCTCTTCTTTATGGAAGCACTTCACATAGCTGAAAGTTAGAAACATATCATCCAATTGTCATCCCCCACCCCACCCCCCTGTCTCCTTTTGTCCTAAACATACCTATTTCATTTAACCGTTCTTTGCAAAGCTTACATTCTAATGCCTTTATATGCTGCTTAGCTCTGGACCCTCAGTTGTTTGTCTGCATCCTTTTTAAAATGAAGAGCCCAGAACTGCACACAATATTCCAACTCAAGTCTTACCGACACCAAATAGAATACTACTAATTTCTTCCATATCTTAACTGAAATACTCTGCTAATACAGTGCAAAATTGCATTTGCCTTTCTTTTTGGGACTGCATCAGATTGCTGACTCATGTTGATTTTGTGATGCACTGAAAATCTTGTCTCAGCACTACTGCTGTCTGGTCAGTTATCCCACATTCTTCCATTGTCCATTGCATTTGTCCATTGTGTTTCTTCTCCCCTAGTTGTAGCGCTTCACATTTGTTTTTGTTCCATTTCATTTCATTGTTGGTAGCTCAGTATTAAATTTATTAAGATCGTTTTAAATTCTAATCCTAGCTCCCAAAATGTTTAACACCTCCCCCTTCCCCCTCCCTCCCTGTTTCATGTCATCTGCACACTTGATCAGGAAACCATCAATTCCAGTATTTAAATCTTTAATTTAAAAAGTTTAAACAATACAGAACCAAGAACACACCCCTGTGGAAAGTCACTGGAGGCCTTCTACCATTCTGACATTGATCCATTTGTAGTTACTCACCGCTTGTTGTTATTTAGCCATTATTATGTAACAATAATTATATCCATCCAACATTTCTCCTATTTGTTTATGAGACGATTATGTGGGACTCTGTAAAAAGCCATACTGAGGTACAAATATATCATGTCCTCTACATTCCATTATGTCTTGACAATCCAAAACAGGTTTCTCTAAAGGCCTTTGCGCCCATCTGGCTTCGAATGCCCACTCACATGCTGCCTTAGTCCATGCCATAAGGCATTCAGCAGCTTCGTGAAACCCCTGAAGTGGGTGTTGGTTGCCTCAAGGACCACCCCCAAACTTGCCTGCCATGACTTTGAATGTTACACCAGTGCAGGGAGTAGCCTTCGGAGGATTCTCAGGAGTGATCACATCACTAGCCGAAAGTTTATGGGGCTCCACCTCCTCTACACCCCAAACCTCATGCCAACCTCCAATGGGACACCAGGTCTTAAGGCAGCCGTTCCTCCAGTGTGGGTGTTCCTGAGCTTCATCGCCTCTTTGAGCTTCATGGCCTCTTTGAGGCGTGAGTGGGACAGCAAATTTGCTAGGCCTTTGTGTCCAGAGTCCCTGCTACTGGCAGGTTCTGTTCCTGAGGCCTATTCAGGCACCCTTGTGCTGATGAAAGAAAAAAAAAGGAGAAAAAGAAAAGGAGACCCACAACTCCGGAGTCATAGGAGTCAATCACCTCAGCTCTCCTGCCTGTACCCAGGAAGGTTCTTCCTGACGTCACTCTCCCAACGTCTCCCTTCCTTCTTTGTCCCTAGCCTGTCTTCACGGCCCAATACCTGGGAGTGACTGGGCAGATGAGCTTCCGTATCCCCAGGGTTGGTGGTCACAGCCTCTCTCCCTGGGTCTCCATCCTCGTCTCTCCACTAACTGGAGCTCCCAATGTCACTTCCCTCGATGGTGTTCAGAGCTCATTGTCCCAAGCTCTCTTCCCTGTCTGGGGTTCGATTTTATTTTTACCCGTGCAGGGAGCTCCCTCAGCCTCCACTGCCACTCCCTGCCCGGGGTTGCCATTGATCATGCTGGCACAGTGTGTTACTGGCATGAGAAGCCTCTGCTGCCTCTCTCTGTCCCCCTACTTCTTTGCCAACGCCTGCCTTTATTCCTGCTGGCTGGTGATTCCCTCTGATGCTACCTGCCAGCCTTAATTGAATAAAGGTGAGGCTAGTGAACCGCACAGGCTCTCGCCTCTGCCCCTGCAGTGTTATCTCCCCTACAGGTAATTAACCATTTTTATTTTTTCATTTGTATCTATCCTTGCTGGATCCCATGGGCGCAGCTCCTGGATTGTTTCACTTGTTGCCCCTGGGACAGCCTGGTGTAGCAGCCTTTAAAAAATGGACCCACCTGAACAGAATGGGAAGGGCTGCCTGGCAGAGAGATAGAGTTTGTCCCAGAGGGGACACTGTAGGCTCTGAGGGCAAGTGAAGCTGTTTTGGAAGTAGCCCTGTTGGAAGTGGGAGGGGTGATGTAACCCCAGCAAAGTTCTGAAATACAGCCATTAGCAAAAGCCCAGGAAGGGCCCTGACCTGGGATTGGCTGAGAGGCTCAGATAAAAGGGGTAGCAGATTTCCCATGGAAGGGAACAAGAGAGAGAGAGGGGCTGAGGGACAGGCTGGAGATCGGATTCAGAGTCTCAACACAGTGGTCCCTCGGACAGCCCCTGAGAGAGCCCTGCGAAAGCAGCAGCAGAAGCTGCAATGGAGTGACACAGTATCCAGTGTGATTCCAGTTCTTCTCTCTGGCCCAGGAGGCTGCTGCAGCAGGATCAGGCAGGGACTGCTTGTGTGGAGAATCCAAGCCTGGAGAGACCTGACTGCAGCCGCTGTGGCTGGGTGAGCACAGCAGAGCTGCGGGGGGCGGGGGGACAGGACTGCTGGAGTCTGCCCTAATTTCCCTGATGGGTGAGGGGCCCCAGGGGCAGGCAAAGCCCAGGGAGGGGCTGCATTTGCCGGGGCTTTGAGGCTGTGTGGGACAAAAGGGTTGCTACAGCCTGCAGCCCAGACACTGTTCACAGCAGAACCGGGGAAGGGGGTCGAAGGCAGGGGGAGGCTGTCTTGCAGGAACTGCAGAAGAGGAGCTGCTGCTTGCTGCCCGGAGACCCTTTCTGCCCAGAGACCCTTGCTCCCCGGAGACTCCAGGAGCATGGAGGTGGACACCAGCACCAGGGAGCATTCACAGACCATGTTCAGAGACACAGACAGTCCCACTCCCTGAGATACCCCGCCAGGGACAGTGCACACAGGATCCCCAGTACACCGTGTGCAAGTAAGAGACTGTGTAAATAAGTTATTGAGGGTTTATTAGTCAGTATATCCATGTGATTTTTTAATGATTATTTGTTATGTGTAAATAATTAAATCTTGTAAATAGTTTGAGAATTGTCTGAGAGGGTGCTTGATTGTAAGGGGAGGCTCAACACTCGGGGGCACTGCAGCAGCTTCCCAGGGGGGCTGGGCAGGGCTACTGGCTACCGGGTACCCCAGGATCCCATTATTCAGGTGAGGGCACGTGTAGTATAGTGCCCAGGGTTACACTTGTTACACCTTACGCTGGAAGCAGCACAGATGTGGATCAGTGTTAATGCTAGCTTGAAGTTTAGAGCAGTCACATCCTTAGTCTAGAAACCTCTGCTGTCCCCCACCCGCACAGCTATGACTTGCCACTACAGGCCTGGTGAGCAGAGGCAAGACTAGGACTTGCAGCTGTGAGTTGCCATCGGATGGCTGATGAACCAGGGCAGGCCCCACTCTACAGGTTTGGGGTGTGAGAGATCCTGGGATACTGGAGGACTTTAACATGGGTGGCACATCTGTGGAGAGTGGCCACACCTTAATGGACCAGGAGTTGGGTAATGCGGATCAGAGGTAATCCTGCCCTGAAGCGTAATGTGTTTCTTTTCCAGGGCAAGGGCAGAGCTTCCTGAAAATCACCTTCCCCCATCATTCCTACCTTCTAGTACATCAGAATGAGGCTCAAAGGAGAGGCTGAATTCAAACAGAGCATGTAGCAATGAACACTTTAAAAAAAAACTATGTTATTGACAGGGTGTTGGTCTGTTTTTAGAGGGATTGTTGGGTGGACATAGTACAATCATGGCTAGTTAAAGCACTGATTAGCATACCGAGGCCTTTTGAACAAGGTGCAAGTAACAGACAATCTGCTAAAAGGGATTTATATTAACCAGGTTTTCAAAGGCCAGATCCACAAAAGGGACATAAGCAGAATTTAGGCACCTAAGTCCAAAATTTCACTTGTAAAAAACCATGCCTAGCTGCTGCCTAACCTAGGAGTTGCCCAACCTTCGTACATACCTTGCTTTTTCACCTTAAATTTCCCTACATGCCTAAAGTTGCAGCTCTGTCAAAATTTCCCCAGCCTGGATGGAAATGGGCTGCTCAGTGCTTAATTGCCAGCTAAACCTCCTAAGAGTCCAGAAACTAGGTCTGCATCTGCCTAAACCCCTAGCAAATTCAATCCTGGCATGCCTAGACCAGCCCTAAAATGCAATGACAGGATGGGGCTGTTAAAAAATACCATGGAATTTTAAATTCCATCATGGGAACCAGGGAACTCAGTCATAGCATCCATGTCTACATGAGACACTGGCACACAATTCCTGTCATGTGGCAGGAAGAGTGTGGTAGTCATATGCTACTGCCTAGTCAGTGTCACAAAAATGCCATTCCTCCACAGTAACTCCAGTTACAGCACAGTCATTTAGTACAGTACCTGTTTGTACTTAGTACTTGCTAATACAAGTACTAAATGATTGCCCAGTAACAACTGCACAGTCAGCGTCTCATGTATCCACAGCCCATGGCACCTAAGTTTCAATACTCAACTCTTGAATCTTGTCCCTAGTTACTTCATAGGACTGGTAACTGAGAAACAGAGAATTAATTCCAAATTCAATCCAGGATTTTCTGTAGAAAGGCCCTGGTCAAAGGGGACACCAAGATTCTTAATCAGGATAATGAAAGTTTAAATGACTACACCAGCCACCTCCCCCACAGGGGATGATTATGAGATTTAATTAACATTTAAATACTTTGAGATCCTACGATACCAAGCACTCGTTAAGTGCAAATTAGGATGATTTCTTTACAAAACATAATCAGTCTAATTTAACCCTGACCTAATTTCAAAAGGCCTGCACAGGGGACAAATTCTGCCCAATTCAAGCCTGGGTAATTATTTAACTAGTATTGTGTGATAAATAATTTTTCACTTGAAACTTCAGGTTTCAAACTATGTATCAATTTAACTGTCAACGATTTGATGGAGGACGCTACAAGAAATATTGTTCCTCTATTATGAACACTGACTATTCTAAATTTCATCTCTATGGGTATATTTTTCTTATATATATAGCTTAGCAGTGTTATTTACATACAAAGTCAGTGAAAGCAGTGTCCATTTGGTTTTGCTTTTTTACACAATGCTAAGAACAACTAAATTATCATTTTCTCAAACAAAATTACTCTTGGTTCCTCAATTCTTTTGTAGTGAAAGGAACTAAGAATATTTTAAGAAACCCTGAGTGTGAATATATGAATGGATGGGGGACAAGTATGCATGAAGGAAGATATGGTAGTGGTGGTTAGTCATTGATCATACTAAGCATATGGAAATTAAACAAACTTAAGTTACCTGTACCCCAACTATTACTCAATGAAGTGGAAGTGCCTCAAATTCCATACAGTAAAATTGCTGTTTTTGATCTCATGCTATTATATTTTTAGATAATATCTATTGTAAGTTTCAGAGATTGGACAAGATATAAATACTTACAGTAAAGGGGGGCAATTTTCAGGATACTCCAGACTGTCTTAAAGTCAAGTACCTACATCCTTAACCATGATTTGGCCACATGATTGAAATGTGAGATCTCTGACTTCCTAATTTTCTTGAAACATTGGAGAGGTTGGGAGGTGCCATGGCTGGAATCAGGTATAACCAGCACTATAAGGAGTACAAAAACACTCTTACACACAGAAGGTGATTTCCTTTTGGCTAACATATGACTGGTGAAAACTACCTTGTCATAAAGCCAGCCCAAAGGCTAGGAAAGGCTGTGATGCAAGAAGTTACAGCAACCTGACTATTTACAGCAAGGGGTGGCCAAGTTGTGGTACATGTGCCAAAAATGTCACGGACAGCCACTGTGTGTGGCAAGTGGCAGATTTGGGAGGAGATAGGCCACACCATGGCAGATAAGGCAGGGAGAAGAAAGCAAACCAGCAGATCAGGTAGGGCAAGGTGATTGGAGTGGCATTCCAGGAGAGTGCAAGGCTAATTTGTGGCATGCCTTTCTAACCTTTTCCCACTCAGAGAAAGCTTATTAGCATGAGATCCCAAAAATGGACAACAGTGACTAGTAGTCCATTGAACTATCCAGATGCTCTAAAAAGCATGAAATTTGAGTTACTGTTTCTCTCTAAATAACTTTGGCATCTCTATTTTTGGTGCCTACTTACTGTTGACTTCTATGAATATTTTAAAGTTGTGAATGTATGTCAATTAAGTGAAAGCCCATGCATCTATATATCTATATCGAGATATAGATATATATATATATAGAGAGAGAGAGAGATAAAGCGGTGTTTCATTTCAATCACAGAAAAATGTGGATGTTGGGTTACTTTTTTATATTTGAAAAATGGGGATTTTTTTTATCAGAAAAAAACAGGATCCCCAGCCATCACTCTTATGCTACAATATATTTTTTTTATGGTGTCACAAAGGCCAAGCCAAGAGTTATCCATGCCCCTTCTTGTGTCACAAATGTCTAAAATTTGTGGTTGTGACATAAGTGATATGAATTTGTGTGGCAGATATCTATTTGCTTTAAGGATTATGAGGAGTTCTGGGGTGTCCACACCCTCCAGCTTCCCCAAGTAGGCACTCCCAATCCAACAAGCCCCAGGAATGAGAATTAAATTATAGTACCTTCCTGGGTTTTCTTGTTTGCAGATATGCACCAAGGGAATGCAACTTGGGACACATCTCTGCAAACACAGAAACCCAGAGTTTCCCTGATTAAACAGGTATGCCAGCAGCTCCCCAGTTGCTCTTCTGCTACTGGGGAAATGAGGTAGAGGGCCCCATTTGCAGAGGCATGCCTAGAATCTGGTTCCACAGGAATGGGCCCCAGCCACTCCCAGGAGTGGCCAGGGCCAGTTGCTGTGGGACCACAGTGACATCTGTTTCTCCAGATGAAACAGATCATCTGTGCCAGGACAGATTCCCAGCACAGCTGATCCATTTCTCTTGGTGACATCTGTTTTTACCCAAAGTGAGTTTGTACCAAGGTAATCTGCCAAAAATGGGAAAATATATTTCTGCGCTATTAGAGTATTTAGGTGGAACAAGGGATAAGTGCATATAGTACTTACTAACTAGCAGTCTTGACAGGCTTACATGCTGATGCAGAGAGATGACTAGGAGCCTGTACTCCTCTGGTGTCTGGAGTTAGTGTTTTGCAAGAATCAGTCACATGTTGTGTAATTTCACAATTCAAATTTTGCTATTGATCCGTCAATGATATGATTAATTGCCAACTTAATTTCATATTACTGTTAATTCATCAATTGATTGACTTTACTTCAATGGTAACCTTGATTTGATGATTGCATTTTTCAACTTCAGTTAGCTTAATTAAAAAAGTTGTAAACAGTTAGGATTTTAATTTGATTTTGAATGATTTTAATTTGCTTGTTTATTACTTTGCAATACAATCCATAAAAAACACAAAGAACCTATTTTTTTCTTTCAAAACTGCAGTCAGGCTCCCCCACCCATGAAGGTCAAAGATAACCTGAGTTATAAATTGGTAAGTCATTCAGCCTCACCTCCAAATTTATGTCTTCCAATGCATATGCCACAAATGCAAAAGCTACATCTCTGAATAAGTAAATCTAGGCATTAACCTGTGATCCTGTATTTCCCAAGGACTGATATAAAAATCAGAACTTTAAGAGAGTTTGCATCACAGTTATTAATTTACCTAAAAAAGTCATACAAATAATTGATTGGTGAACATCAAAACATCCCAATGATTTACTTCAGTTCTATTCAAATAAGCCCTCATAGTCTAATTATTTTTCTGAACTTTCTAACCCTCATGGACTTGCAAACATGCAGAAATCAGGAAGAACAGACTTTCTCAGGGGATTTCAGTATTTCTGCTTCTAGCCCAGATGGAGGAACCACCTAACTGAAAACAAAACACATGTCTCTAGCTTCTTATATAGCACTAGACATTTACACAGTGATTTAAAACCAACTGGGCACATGCAGACGAGCCCACACAAGCCTCTTGCAGCATTTCAAACCCTCAAAGATGTCTAAAACCCTCAGAGACACTCAAAGGGTTTGAGACACTGCAAGAGGCACGTGCAGGAACAGGAAAAGGTTCCCTCCGCTGCAAGTTTGCAGCCATTTGCAATGTGGGGGCAAAATTAGACCCCTGGATATCCAGGGGTCAAAAAAAAATGGAGCTAAAAAAGCGGGGCGGGGTACGGTCCCGGACGATGTCCTGAGGCTAGTGTAGGCTAGGTCCTCCGCAGAGACGCTCTGCCTGCCAGAGCATCTCTGTGGTTGGCCATCACCCTAGTGCTGAAGCATGCTGCCTGCCCTTGCAGTTGGGCTCCAGTGCTGGTAAGTAGGGGGTAAGGGGGGCTGGAGAAGGGAGGAGGGGACCATGGGAGGGACCCCCACTGGCCCCACGTACTACCCCAGCCCCCCAATCCCTGCCCTGCCCAGCCCCACCCTCAGCCTGCCCCTCAAGCCCCCCCGATCCCTTCCCTGCCCCCAATCCCTGCCCTGCCCGGCCCCATCCCCCTCAGCCCCCTGCACCCCCGATCCCTGTCCCCACTAGCATCCCCACAAATAAAACAAAAAACAAACAAAAAACCTCTGACACTTACTGGCAGTATGGATGCTGTCTGGGTCACCGGGGCCCCACCCCGCACAGCGTGGGGCAGGGTGACAGCCCCAGTGGTCCCATCCTGGGCCCTGCTGCCCTGTGCTCCCTGGGGGGGCTCTGCCAGGAGGCCCCAGAGCCCCCCAACCCCTGCTTCTATGGTGAGTAGAGGGTTGAGTTTTTTAAATGCTGGTGCCTGGGGTTGGGGGAGCAACCATGGGGGCCTAGGGGTGAAAATGGGGGATGGGGCCAAGCGCAGCAGCCATTGGGGGGCCTGAGGGAGTGGGGAGGTGCGGCTGGGTGGGGCAGCCATTGGGGGGTCAGCAGGAGCCACCGGAGGATGGGGCTAGGTGGGGCAGCAATCGGTGGTCTTGGGTGGGGCACGTGGGCCTTGCAGCAGGGGTGGTAGCCCCTGTGGAAGCCATTTGGCCCCTGTGGGGAGAGCTGTTACCCCAGTGACGGTCTGTTGCCCCTGTTGGGGGGCTGTTATCCCTGAGGGGGGCTGTTACCCCCAATGGGTGTCTGTTGCCCCTGTGGAGGGGCTGTTAACCCTGGTGGGGTGCTGTAGCCCCTGTGGGGGAGCTGTTACCCCTGATGGAGGGCTGTAGCCCCTGAGGAGGGAGCAAAACATACAGGTATTTAGAATTCATTTTATTATGATGCTAGAGACACTGGTAGGCATCCAACTTGCTTTAACAATGTAGATATATCAATAAAACATGCCCAACTGATCGCTGTCTCTCTGTCTCTCACTCTCTATGTATATATGTAGTGGTCTTTTGTTTTAAACATGGAGGAATGTGGATTTGGGGGTATTTTACAGAGTGACTTTGGGATTTTTTTTATCAAGGATTTTTCAGTTTTCCAGTAGGGAACACCAGAATTCCTGCTAGGGAGGCCAGTGGCAGGGCCCTGCCTGCTCAGAGCTGGCATCTTGGACCCAGCTGGCTGTGGCTGACCTCCTGGCCAATTGGAGCCAGGAGGACATGCTTTGACAGTTCAAAGCAGGCCACCACACCTGGAACATCTTCCAGGCAATAGCTGTACAGATGGCCAGGCAGGGGGCACACATGGCAGTAGTGCCACACAAAGGCCAACCCTGCAGCCACAGCCACTGGCAGCTAGCCTAGAGATGCCTCTACTGACTGTGCAGTCCCCACCTGGGTCTGGCAGGTGTGCAGCAGGTCACAGCCAGGCAGCAGCCCCCACTGCCAGACTGCTGCAGTGGGTAAAGTGTGCAGGGATCTCTCAGGGATGCTTCAGCAGTCCAGCTGGCACAAGGGATAGTGTCCCCAGGTACCAATTGGCTGGGCCCCAGAAGCTCCTGAGAGCGAGTAGCTCTGAGCTATTTGCCAGGGCAGCTTTTTGTACTGATGGGGTCAGGACAGGACAGCTTTTTATACTTTTGGGGACAGCACAGGTGCTGGCCCCAGGCTCTAGATCCCCCTGGTTGCAGATCCGGGAGGATCCAGGCAGGGTTATTTTGCCCCAAAGTGGCACAATTTGCTCCACAAGAAAGTGCATGTCTGAGCATGTGTGCTGAGTTAAAAAGCTCCAGCTCAAATTTGCACCATTTCTATTTGAGCAAGCACACATGCTTGCATGTGTGGACATGCCCACTGAGGCCAATCTTGGACATACTACATGGATGAAATCCAAAATTATCCTATATTCAATCACTTATTCAAACAAATGGCTATCAAGTTCTTACAGGAATTTTACTTGGATATTGTTAAGGAAGCATAATAGGATTTGATCCTTTAAGTAAGGACCTAATAAGCAAAGGCATAATGCATTAAGAATGTAATCATATGTCCTTCTAGTGGCTGGCCCACAAAGGACAAAAACCTGCTTTCACTTTTAAATAAAGCCCAGTTCATAGGAGAGAAGGGAAAAATCCTATTTCAGCTTTAGCTGGTTTGGGCCAATGTCTCTGTATCTGAACCCATGATAACTCACAGCTAGGGTCACTGCATTAATTCTGCACAGAAGACTTTGATGATGAGCAGGGATCCTGATTTTCTCTGATTAAAAAAAATCCCCATTTTTTGGATAAGTCACCCAAAATCCACATTTTTCCAGAATACATTATTTTGGGTTACTAAGAAAGGTAACCCAAAATCCACATTTTTTTGTGATTGAAATGAAACAGCACTCTATATATATATATATATATATATATATATATATATATATATATATATATATATATTAGTGGCATTTTATTTTAATCACAGAAAAATGGGGATTTTGGGTTACTTTTTATACCTGAAAAAAATGGGGATTTTTTTTTTTCCAGCAAAAACCAGGATCTCTGATGAAGAGTCCTAGGGTAAGATATATTCCATATTCAAATCTAACAGTCCTTAAAACATGATAAAACTTAATTGAATTTCTTAAGCCTTGAATTTTGGGCAAAGGTCCAGGTTGGTCATTTTCATCTGAACTGATTTACCTATAAATAAGCATAGATTGATTATTAGCCAAACAGTTCTAATTTTTCCATAAATAGCCCCTGTTCAGTGGCAGTTTCTTTAAGAAGGCTAATTTGCCCCATTCCTTTCCTCTAATTAAAAGATATCTTATTAACCACAAAATCCAGAACATGGGTTTTGCCTCCTGTGAATCTTAATGTGTTTTGACATTGATTTTTGGACAATGAGGGTCACCCACTGTAGATATGAGGTAGGAAATAACCTTCAAAATGCAAATTAAGACAGTGAAACTCCTCAAAGATGCTAAGAACAAATAAGGATAGAGAGAAGCTATTTATGAGAAATAGTCACTGTTCGTGTCCTCACAGAAATATGACTAATATGATAACTTACAAATTGGAATATGAATTAATGGCAACTGTGATTACAATCAAGAGCAACAACAAGCGAGCAGCATTGCATGATCTGACAGTCTATGTTAATACATTCTTTGCATTTAAATGGTACTGCTTCTCTCTCTGCTCTTTCCTTCTGCTTTTATATTAGAATGTAAGTAAATTCTCATCCTTGGTGCCTGTCAAGAGAAGCGATAGGACACAGCAGGCCATCCAAAGAAAAATCATCCAATTGGTGAGCACAGATGTGATGACCACCATCCTTCCTTACAACAAGTGCAATTTATTTCCTTCCTGCAGACAGGAAAGTGGAAGCAGCTGCTGTCCTCATCTTCCTCTGGAGACAGTGAACAGTTTCTTCTGCAATAGATTCATTGATCCATCCATCTAGGTAGTGCAAGTGATGCCTAAAATTTAGACAAGCCTAGCATCACCAGTTCATGCTTGCAGGCACCACAGGGATGACTCATGTTTTACCTCCTTATCACTCATAGAAGAAGCCAGATGGCCAAAGATGCTGAAATCAGTTTTATATAAATGTGTGTCAGAATATAACTTTCTCTTTCAGAAGTTAAAACAACATGAAAATACATTTTACTGGATCACTGGTAACAATATCAGTTCCAGTTAGTATGGATAAGGAATGGCAGTTTATATCTATGTTAATAAGCTGACAAGGAGAGTGGGCAGCAATATATTCACTAGGGAAAAGTCTCCCTTCTGCACCCCATAAATGATCAGATTCATGGCTGTACACTTCCAGGTTTGTATCATGTCTTTAAGGTTTAGCTTTGAATAAGGGGGCACATCTACACGCAATGCTATACTGCACAGTAGACTAATCTACTGTGGATTAAAGAATCACTGTCTACACATGTGCAACATTTGCTGTGCAGTAAATTAGTCTACTGCATAGATAGAGGTAGTAGATTAACCATAGAGCAGCTACAGTACAGGAATGTATATGCAGACAGTGACTTGGGAGCAAATCTGCATTCAGTCAGTCATACCACCTGCTTGGGGCAGAACCACATGGCTGGGAATTTTTCCAGCCATGTGACGGGGATGGCTCCTTTGCTGCCCCAGGCTAGCCTCTTTGGCTGTCCCAGGCTGACCTCCAGGACCCCATGATCTGACGACCAGGGCCTGCCCTGGGGCATCAGGCCCCCAGAGTGTGGGCAAGTGCTAGCCACAGCAGGCCCGCAGACCTTGGCTCTGGCCACCGGGACCTATTCCATGACCTGTCTACTCCCTGGGCACTGTACCCCTGTGTTGTGGGCACATGCCAGTCACAGGAGGCTCAGAGTCCCCAGCTCTGTCCCCTGCCTGTTCCACCACCTGCCTGCCTCTTGGACACCATACCCCTCCACTGTGGGCACATGCCAAGCCCCGCTGACACACAGAGTCTCTGCCTGAGCCAACAAGGATTCTGGAAGCAGCAATGATGGCAGCATCCTTGGTGCCACAGACAGCATCTTGGGGCCCCAACTGATCAGGAGGAGAGACTGCCAACCTTAAAGTGGTGTGAGGCAATGCTGAAGTGCAAAGGCAGTTTACCTGGGGCAGCCAATCTAATGTCCACATCTGGATTGGCAGCCCACATGTGGCAACATGGCTGGGTGCCAGTGCCACATAAAAGTCAAGGCCCTGAAGCCCCAGTTGGTCTGCATCATGGACCACACTTGGTGGTCTGCAGTTGCTCATAGAAGCATGCCCTTTATATGGCAGCTGGACCTCAACCTGCCCACAAGGGACCCTGGACATGGGTTATCCTTGGCAAATAAAAATGTTACTTAGATTAGTATCACAAAGTAAAACTAAAAATAAACATACTTCAATAGGATGGGTGTGGAGGGTAAGTTATTGTTGCCACTGACATTTTTTTTCTTATTTCCTTTCCTTGGATGTAGGTCTTTTCAGTGATTAACACCCAATTTTCTTTCATTGCCAGCAGCCTCCATTGTCCTAATTTCCTTCTTCCTTTTAGGTTGGGTCTTCATGTGCCAATTTTACCATCATTCAATAGACAACAGAAATTTTACCAACAATTGGCTTGACTATGGAAGAAATGAAGTAGCCATAGAAGTTGATGAGGACTGTTAGGCGGATCCAAAAATCATCTGAAAATAAAGAGTCATGAGCTGTGTCTCAAGTAGCAAGATAGATCATTATTTCAAGGTACTGACATTTCATTGTTTCTTTCTACTTTGATTCTGATACCTAATCTTTCAGAGGCCCCTGACAGACAGGAGCTCTACAGAACACTTCAAGAACCATTGTTAAGATGCATGGTCTATGAATCACATACTGTACCTTCTAGTATTAGCTTTTATAAACAGGAACCATTAAAGTGGATTTTTCTTAAATTCACAAGCTATTCTGAAGTCAGGCTGAAGGCAGGGTATAGTGGCACCTTAAAGACTAACTCATCCTGCCCTGTTTGCTACAAGCTACTCTGTGACTGCCTGCTATTGCCTGAATATGCATGGGACACCCTTTTAAGAAAAAGTTCCTTGTCCAAGGTATGTATTCTTGTGCATTACATTGCATTGAGATATAGAGTAAGGGCTGTAAGGAAATACATTCCCAGGGCATTCCAGAATACATTATTTAACCAAATACATGTGTTGGTAGTATTGGAGTGATGTTGTAGCCATGATGGTCCAAGTGTAATGTGATTGTAACTTGTGTAACAAGAAGTGGAACCAGGGGGAAGTCTGCAGAGCTGTGGTGACAACTTCCAGAAACCCCCAGAAGCTGGGGGACAAGGGAAAAAGGAAGAGGAAGCTTGAGCCTGGAGTAAAAGGAAGAGAGAGCAGCTACTATGGAACATAATCATCCCTAGGGAGGAGGGAGGAGTCCACCTGTTGCGAGGAGTCCACAATGGAGCTGGAGATCTGCAGGGGCGCAGGGTTGGCACACAAGAAATATGTGAGAGGCAAGGATTTTTATGGGTGATATCTATTATTGGAGAGACTTAGACAAGCTTTCAGATACAGTGAAGAAGAATGTTTATCCCAACCATGCAGCTGGTTCAATAAAAGATATCACCCACAAAAGTATACACTATGTATATAATACAATACTACATGTATTCACTTTAATGGGTGCAGAGTCAGACCAGAAGTCAAGGGCAGGAGTATGAACATCTTAGAACACTTTCTTCCTTAGGGTGAAAGCTGTTGTGCCAGTGTAGAAACAGGCAGTGCTATGACTTGGCACAGTTTGTCCTGGAGCTGTTGGTCCTTATCCACAGTTGGAAGAAGTGGAGGACCCTAATTAGTGAGGAAGATGAAAACTGCAGACAGATAAAGATTTTTAAAGACATTTTAAAGAAAGCACTCGTAGTTTGTGTCAGTGACTCCAAAATGTGAAACTTAGCCTCAGTGTTTAAATTCTTAAGGGGTCAGCTATTATTATTAGAGTGTATCTGTTTGAATGGCAGTAATCTCACAAAATCAGACATTTGTTCCAGAGTGTCTCTGTCTGAAATATTGGGATAATCCTTGACCTCATGATATTTCAGTAGCGATCAAACTGAAAATTGGTTTGGATTCAATCCAGAGCCAACATGGTACTAGCAGGTTCAAATCCAGAGATTCAAATACAATCCACCTGAATTTAAATAAGTTCAAATTTAGAGTTCCACTTTTGTCTCATCCTTAAAGCAGTAGTATAACTAAAGGTGGACAATTAGGGACTAGTCCCAGGCACCAACACTGATGGGAGCCACCTCCATAGCTGCTGCCATTGCTCCAGAAGCTGCTGCCATCAGCCAGGGCACAGAAACTGCTTCTTACATCTCTGCATTAAGGATAAGATGTACAATAGGAGTGAAAACCAAAGAGAGTGTAAGAGGCCTATAAGTGAACTGAGAAAACCATTCATAAAGATTTGCTTCCTCCCATCCCACAGCTTTCTTCTGCATATTGTACTTACCCTGATTCTAAAAGAAGAGCAATTTCTTCTGTTTATCTTATCTTGGAAAAAGAGATATTGTGAGGTAGTCAAACCTGCCCAGCTCATCACTGATATTCAGTTAGAACAAATAATTGCCTTTTCCCCTGCAGAGGAGTGGCACTACATTTATCCATTTAGAAAATTCTCACTAACAAAGCCAGAATGGATCAAAGATTATTTGAGAGCATTGTACAGCATAGGACTGCACATACTTAAAGAGATCCAAATAGGAAGCACTGAACATAGACATAAAACGGACAAGAGATACAGCCACTTAACATTCCCGAGAGACCAGAGAAGAGTGAAGCTTCTAGAGCAAATGAATTCACTTGAAGAGGATCACAATTGTTCACAGAACTACTGAAATTCATGTTGCACTTTATTGTGCATGCCTCCCATCAATTTTATGGGGAGCTGAAGGCACTTGGCACTTGTGATAACTAATTTAGCTTAAATGAAAACACTTTTAATGATACAAAATGTGGAGTATGCCTTCTTTGAAGCCAATAGTCTGAATAACCTGTTTCTTGTTTCCTTTTCACATGCTACCAACTAAGGATGGAAAATAAGTCTGCACTGAAATGCTACAGGGCAGGCTTTTGTCACACTATTTTCCATCTAGTTATAACTAACTTGATTCTTTGCAAGACAATTGATTTTGAAACATTTGCAATGAAAGAAGCTTGAATAAGTTTAGATAAGCTTTGGATGAAGATGAGCTATGATGTTCACTAATGTTAACAAATACCTTATATATCAGCACTATATGCAGCTTTGCATAACACAAATGTAATAAAATCTGTCTCAAATGTCAGTGGCCTACATTGTGAGGTTGACCTGAAATTTGTAAGTACTTTTATCCAAGTTTCTATTTAAATTTCAAACAGAACCAAGTTCTGTAATACTTATATTGGGTAACACTTACATGACTGGTCCTATTGAAAGCAATCGTTTGCATAAATCCTTTTTACTACAAATTCATGTATAATATTATTGAAGAGGAATGTTGTATGTAAGTTGTAGGAGGTAATTATTCCCCTCTTCTTCAGCTGGAGTACTGTTTGGCTCCCTATTTGAAGAAAGATGTAGACAATCTGACCACAGGAAATTCATTGAAGGTCTGGATTTTGTCTAGGCATTATGCCTACATATACAGGGCAGGTCTATACGTGCTATTAATGCTATAGTGGGTTACATTCTATGATTCTATTTTACACTTCTATGATTTTACTGCTCAGTAAAATACTGTGCAGTATGCCTTCCCTGGGAGCACGTCTATGTGTTCCCAATGGGAGCAGCCCAGATCAGGGATGCTCCTACCCTGCTCTGGCCCCATGCAGCAGCCAGGGGGAGCTCTAGGCTCTCTTGGGGTGCTAGCCTGGGGGTTGGCAGGGAGTGTGGGGGCAAGTCCTGATGTGCATGGGGCCAGGAAAGCTCTGCTGGCTGCAGCAGCAGCTATCTCCTGGCCCCTTGTGTGTTGGAAGGTGTCCTGATGTACATGTGGCTGGGAGGCAGCTGTCGCAGCAGAAATCTCCTGGCCCTGTGCACATGTGGATAAGCCCCATGCCCAGAAGGGCTTCCCCATGTAGCTGGGAGCTGGCCAGGAGCTGGCCAGCTTCTCGGTCAAGTCCCGGCTGTGGCGGGTCAGTAGGGTACACTCCTGCACTGAGCCACCTGCCACCTGCACCCGACCACCTACCAAGCTCCAAGTGTCTTTCCAGGGGTGCCAACTTCTGGTCAACCCCCTTCCTTAGCACACCCACAAACCTGGGGTAACTGCCGCCATCACCCAGACTCAGGCCTTTGAGCCCTGTGCCACCTGGGATACACAGGCCCTGTAGACCTTGGGATCTTGGAGTGCTTCTATTAGCCTGAAGCATAAAAAGTAGCCTCCCTTAGTCAGCCGAGAAAAAGGAGCAAAAAGGCTTGCCTGATCCCTCTAAGACATGTACAATGAGGCTTGCTCTGATAGATAGCTTTACTGTTTGGAGACAGAGGGCATAGGGAAGGAATACAAACCGAAAGAAAATTTGAAAGAAAACAGCCTTGAGCAAAACCAGCATACAAGGCTTGTGGGCCCTTTGAGTATGAGTCCAGAACATTTAGATCTAAGTTGCTGGCTCCTATTCAGAAAAGTTACTCACAATTCCACCCAGGGACTCATTGGGCCTGTTCTAGAGGCATCATGGCTTGCTGGCTGTGTCCCCAAAACATGGCTCTCCTCCTTCCTGGACAGCCTCTCTCTTAAATAGCCCTCTGACCTTACCTGCTCAAACCAATCAAGGCCAGGTGTTATTTGATGCCAACCAACCAATTTAAACAGCATCTGTGGTCAGAGTCACCTAAGAGAGTGACATGGGCTCAAGCCCCTGCCCCCATGCCCTGAGGACAGTGCTAAAACAAGACAGGTGGAGTTCGGGCAGGGAATTCTCTACACAGCCAGGGGCTGGGGAGGAAGTACACAGCTCCCCTGTCAGGGACTGGGAAACTGTCCTCTCCCACAGAAGCTTTTTCCCAGCCCTGTGCCCTGATCGTCTGATCAGGGCATGGAGCTTAGAGGCAGCTGCCAGGGGAATGGGACAGTTCCCCCACCCTCTTCTGCCTGGGCTGACCAGGAGCAATATGCTGCTGGACAGCTGTCTACACATGCACTACTGCACAGTAGCTACTGTAGTTAATCTGTGTCTACAGATAGTAGCCAACTGCACAGTAGACTAATTTACTGCACAATAAATGCTGCACACATGTAGATGATGATGCTTTATTGCACAGTAGATTAGTGTACTGCACAGTAAAGTGACTTGTATAGACACACCCACTGTTTCCTAATTCTGCCTCAGACATGCAGCAAGTCCTTTAGTACAAATCATCTCTAGCACCTGGGTACTATCACCATGTTCTTTTACTATGAAATAGTAGGCAACTCACTGTTGCTAGCTTCCTGGTCTCACTATAAGTCTTAGGAGAACTGGGATTTTTTGTTTGTTTATTTGTTTGTTTTTATTCAGTGTCCCTACTCCTAACATTATAGGATTAAAAAGAAAGCTAAACTTCTCATATAAAGAAAAAAAAATTAAAGTGAGCCTCTAACCCTCAAGGTTTCAGAGAGCAATTGAAAACATAACTCAAAAAGCCTCTAAATTGACAAAGAAAATAACAAGAACCCAACATTTGCTATGTTTTTAAGTCTCATGATTTAAGTCACTCATAATCTTTGAATGCTTGTGGTTGGCAAGATTGAATTAATTTCTCTGTTTTAACTTTCAAGTGTTGTCTCAGCATCAGTCCAGTTACACATAGTCCATCACACAATAGTCAGGCACTTCTAAAATACTGTTCAGCTTAAAACCAATACTTCCCAATAAAAGCCTTCAGTTCTATATCAGAGAAATATAAAAGTACAGTGTATGGATTTGTGGACTTATGTAAACTGTAATTCAGGACTGCTACACAGTGGACGCATCTTCATGAGATGCTTAAATGTGAAGTAGCATAGTTTACTGCAAAGTAAGAATGTGTGTCTGAATAAACCTTGATAATCACGTGTAAATTTGCTACCTGCAAATGCAAGTAGAAAATTTACTTTTGATTAGTAACGGCACAGTAGCACTCATGTAGACAACTGACCAGGAGCAAATCTGCCCCTGGTCAGCTATCCACCAAGGGGCAGGAGATTGCTTCCTGCCCCGGGAGCTGCCTACTGCCAAGGCAGGCTCTGCCACCAGAGCCCAGGCAGCAGGGAGTTCCAAGCCCCCTGCTCCGAGATCGCGATCAGGGAGTTGGGGCTAGGAGATCCTTATTGTCTAGCCCCAGCTCCACCATCACATTCAGGAAGCAGGGGCCTGGGAGATCCTTATCTCTCAGTGCCAGCTCCACAGTAACTAGGGAGCCGGTTCCCCGCCCAGCCTCATCTGCAGAGCTGAGCAGGGAACAGTCTCCCCAGCCTCCACCCCACATACAAGGCAGGGGCTGGGAACTGGTCAGGTCAGGGGCAGGTCCCAGCCCCACGCCCCAATCAGATGACTGAGGCATGAGTCTTGGAAAGAGCTGCAGGGATGTGGTAGGTCCCAGACCCCTGCCCCAGTCTGCCAGTGAGGCAGCTAGCAATGAGCTAGGGGCTGGGATCTGCCCTTCTCCTACAGCTGTTTCCAAGTCCCCTGCCTCTGATCAGGGAGCCAGAGCCAGGAGCTCCCTGATGCTGTGGCAGAGGGACATTGTCCATGCCCCGCCAGCAGGCAGTCCCTGGGAGCAGGGTGTAAGGTCCCAGCCCCAGCCAGGAGACAGCTGTCTCCTGACCTGGTGCTCCCTGCCAGCCCCTGGGCTAGCAACCAGGGGGAGTCTAGAGTCCTGATAGTGGCAAGGGCCCATTGCAGAGCCCCAGGAAGTGGGAGCAGTTGGCTGCTATTAGCAGGAGATCTGTTCCGGCTTCCCTGCACGCGTAGATGCCTGCCTGGGAGCATTTACTCATGAGTAGTTTATTAACGAGTAAACTGATCCCAGATCAAATGCATGTGTAGACATGCTCAGTGATTTATAGTTTACTACTTAATTAATAGGCCTACAGTCTTTAGTTCACCTAGGCTTAAATTGACAGACTGTAGCACCAGCTTTAGTTTCTTCCTCAGAGTAAAACCTTGCAGATTTTATTCTGAAAACATCCTACTATGGGTTGTTTGGAATTCACCTCCTCTTTCAGTAAGGCTTCGCCAAACAAGTGACTGAGGCAGGCTCACTTCTCTTGTGTTCTACTGAGATAACTGTATTCAGCCTCTCTTCCAATGGCATCATCAAGATAACCCAAGAAACATCTCCCATAATGCATGAGCTGAAAAGGACAAGAGAAGAAAGAGAGCTCCAAAAGCATTTAATGGCACCCAAAGTCTAATAGACACCTACAAAAAATCCATATGGGCCTTTGAAAATCTACTATGTTACTGCTACATGACCTTCTAATGTACCAGATTTAAAAGAAGCAAATTTTAGAAATCTCCCTCCCTCTTTTCTTATACTGCAAACTTTATATTTACTGAAAGAATATTTTATTATTGCCCATGCAGAAACAATATGTGCTTTATTCAATTTGGGATTTGCTTAAAAAAGATATGTCCACTATGATATCTCTGGTTACATGTATGCTTATTTAAAAACATGGGTTAATTAATTAAATTAAACCAAATACAAAGAGACAGTATTCAATATAATAAATTGCAGCATAAACTGAGATTTACCCCATCATCAATCCCTCAGGCAAAAGTCCAAAAAACAGATGGGGTTTCACTGAAAATAAGACACTGGGTCTCAGACAAAGTCAGGAAGCAAACTCCAGTCTTTAGGAACTGAAAGAAAATGATAGGTTGATTTTATTGACTTATGGGTTGCATCTACATGTCCTCCTCATGATGTAGTTGTTACTGCTCTGTCATTTAGTACCTGCTTTAGGAAGTACTAAATGACAGTGCAGTAACAGCCATTACTGCAATGTCCCAGTGGCACATGGTTACTTTTAGCAGCTACATCGCCATAGCAATGTGCTATAGCAAGGTAGCTCAGCACTATGGCAACATAGTGTCAGTGCCATGGTTTGTACCCACCTATGCTACATTGCCATAGCAACGAGTAATGGCAATCTAGTGTCTTGTATAGACACACCTATGGAGAAAGAGGTAATTACCCCAAGCATCTGAAGTAAAAATCAGGGCTAAATGGTGTCTCACAAAATTTAGAATTAAACCTTGAATGAATGCATAGTGAATGCGTTTTTTAGGATACATTAGGTTTTTTTACACAACTTTTATTTTTGGACATATTTTATACGCAGCATAGACTTTTTTATAAATATATAAAAGGACTATCAGTATTAAGAGTCTCAATAAATCTGAAACCCAGACTGTCATACAATGACCTGTAATATTAATTGCAAGAACATATATGATAACTAAAGATTGAAAATGTATATAAGCTTATAAATATAATCTTACAAATCTGAAGTCTATTGTGTTTAGCATACTGAAACATAGGACCAAAATCTTCCCAAGATGTAACTATGATGGTGTCAATATCATGCACCAGGATTTATTTGCTACTATTTCCAAACACACAAAAAATGCCATTTCTTTCACTGGGATCCATATCACATATCCCAAAACTGGGAACACAGCCCCTGCAACACCCTTAGCATTGCTAAGTTGGCTGACTATGGGCATGTGAACATGAGACGCATTAACATGAGATGAGCACATCTACATGAGATGTCTACATATGTGCACACTTAATGCATATTAAAAATGGTGAAATTAAGCTAATTACACCTAATTTTGATATCTGCAAATGCAGGTATCAAATGTGCGATTAGGTAAAGCACATTAACATGTGTAGATGCAACCTAGCACTAACTTTAGTGCCAGGTCTGCCCAGCCAGCAGGGGCACATGGCAGGGCTGCAGGGACTTGGCACTAACTTTAGAGCCAAGTGCACTAACTTTAGTGCCAAGTCCCTGTACGTGTAGACACTTGCCAAAAATCACATGATGTGCACTAGCTTAATGTGCATTAAATTTAGTCATGCTTAAATGCATGTGTAGATGCGCACTATAAGTGGCAAGAGTGGGGAACACCTAGTGACTCAAGTGTGCTTAGTAAAACACCCAGACAAAGGGCGCGTCGACATGTTGATGTATAGCGATGTTACTATGGCACTGTGCTTTAGTACTTCCATTGGGTGATATGTAGACATGCCCAAAAAGATAATAATGGCAAATATACACATCACTACATGGCAACGTTGCTACAGTGCTGTACTTTGGTACTTCCTTTTGGCAGTATGAGCCATTGCTGTGCCATGTATGGTATGCAAGGGTAAATTTCACCGCTACACTGCCATAGTGGTGTGCTACACCTGGGGAGTGCACCGCTATGGCAACATAACTGGTGATGACGTGTAGACACATGTGATCACTACATCATCATAGTATGCCGTACGGCAACGTAGCATGTCACTACATCTCCATAGGGTGAAATGTAGACACGCCTAATGAAAGCTATACTCTACAGCACAGATTTTCAAAAAAGCTCCAAGTACATCATTGGTAGCTGCTTAGCAATTCTTCAAAACTGGCCTCATCAGGCGCCTAAGTAGAGGCTCTTATAAAAATATGGCCTTTCAAGAAAACAGACCTGAGATATTTCTAGAGGGCAGAATTTTGGCCTGAGGTACAACTTTAATGAGCTTCTGCCTTGGACTGGGAAGCTAAAATGTTTGAACCCAACACAGGTACCATGTCAAGGCAGTGAAAGTGAATGAGAAAGGCCATGAGACTCACCTAACTCCCTCCTGGAGAGCAAGGTAGCTATATGAGTACCCAGTTTGCTTCCCAGCTGCACAGACTGCTATGGCAGGGCCTATATACTGAACCTGTAGGAGGAGATTTCACCATTTTCATTTCAATATTACTTCAAAACACTGAAGAGGCAAAGCATATATTAATAATACAAGCAGTGAGCTGGTACAGGCATACATTCATATTTCTGGAAATGTCTAGTTTTTACCAAGCACAAATAGTATCTTAACACCAACATTAAAACAGTTGCTCTTGTTGTCTCTACCTTTAACAGAGATATTCCCCTGTCACCTTATTTACATGAATGCTAATCAACTCGGATGCTCTGACAAAGATGCAAACCTGAGCTCCGCATTTAACTCATTTTCTCTGTTCAGTTTGCAGCTCAAAAGATACCAATTAAAAAGACAACAGGGGATTAAGAAGAAGCTACGTTAGCTTGGTTGCCATGAGAATTTATTATTAATTATTAAAGCTTCTCAATCAAAGAGAGAAAATTATTCCTGGAGAAAATGCCAAAAACTTTATTAAATTAACAAATATACCACAGAAAACTGGCAGTGTATTACTGTACTTAGCTGTGTCTTATAGCAAAATATTCCTGGATTTCTGCTCCATTTTAATCTTGTATTTTTATGCCATTACCAATCATCATAAAAATGTTGTGCTTTCCTTCTTGGGTTAGTCAACCATTGGTGAAAAATATGAATGTGTATCAAATGGAATCCAGAGATGGAAAATACTCATTAGTTTGCCTACTTCATTTTCCAGGCCAGTTGAGAATATGCTATATTTTCCAATGCTTTATCCAAGTTAGTTTTAGAATGCAAGATCTGAGTAAGTGTCCACCGCTGCCCTTGGGAGATCATTTCACAGTCCAATAGACTACATAGCAGGGAAGTTTTTCTAGATATTTAGGCTTTTGTTTTTACCTTTTTTAAAATCACTATTCAGAAAGTGTACAGTAATTTATCCTAAGCTGGGGTAAAATTATACTTTACACTTAGACCATAATAAAGTCTTCAAAAACACAAGCACCTCCATATTAAATCTCATTAACTCATGCTAAATGCCCTCTGAGTTATGTCAGTTTAGGCAACTGAGGGTGCTACCAGAAGTGGTGTTTTATTGCATAATCAGCAGGGATCCTGTTTTTTTTCTGATTAAAAAAAATCCCAAATTTTCTGATTTAAAACAACCTGAAATCTAAATTTTTCCATGAGTAAAATGAAACACCACACACATACACACACATTAAGCCAGTGCAAAGTGGGTAGTATTCACTTCGGATTTGGCCAATTCAGGGGACAGTGATTCAATTCGGTGATTCAAATCACTGTCCCAAATCAATTTGATCAAATCTGATTCAGAGATTCAGCTGCTTCCAAATCAGCTGACTCCTCAAATCGGACAGGCCCCATCCCCGGTCCATTCTCCCAGCCCTGTCAATGGCTGCCCTGCCTGGCCCCAGCTCCCGGCTCTTTAAAAAATAAAATAAAAAGCCCCGAATTCACTAGCTCCTGCCAGGTGGTGGGGGGTGATCCCCGCTGCCCCCCACTGCCCCGTGCTGCATCAGGGGTTCTGTCACAAGCCCCTATCCCCAGCCTGCTCTTGCAGCCCCAGCTCCCAGTTCTTTAAAAAAATTTTTTTTTAAAGCCCCCAGTCACCAGCTGATGCCAGGCAGGGGAGCAATCCCCACTTCCTCCTGTTGTCCCACATTGTGTGGGGGGCTCTGCCATGAGCCCCCTACCCCTACCCCTGCCCACTTTCCCAGTCCCCTCCCCCCCTGTATGGCTGCCCCACCTGGCCCAGCTACCAGCTCTTTTTAAAAAAAAGACTCTCTGGCTCCTGCCAGGTGGGGGGCAGGGGGGCGATCCCCACTGCCCCACACTGCATGGGGGACTCTGCTATGAGCCCCCAGAAACCCCAATGGCCACTGCAGCAGCCAGTAAGTGTGGGTCTTCTTTTTTTTAAAGAACTGGGAGCTGGGGCCAGGAGGGGCAGCCATGGGGGTGGGGGCTGGGAGAGTGGGCGTGGGTCAGAGGGCTCCTGGCAGAGCCCCCTATGCAGCGTGGGGCAGTGAGGGGCAGTGGAGATTGCCCCCCACACCTGGCAGCAGCCAGTGAGTGGGGGCTTTTTTTCTTCTTTTTTTTAAAGAGCCAGGAGCTGGGTCTGGGCTGAGCAGCCATGGGGGGGGGGGGGCTAGGAGAGTGGGAGGGGGTTAGAGGGTGCTCAATGGGGCTGGGGGAGCAGGCAGGGGATGGTGCCTGGCAGGGGGCCCACCATGGTCCTCTCCCTCCTCCAGGCCCCCCTGCCTCCCCACTTACCAGCACAGAGTCCAGGTCCAGCTCCCTGTGGCAGCGATGGGGACTGCCTGAATCTCTGAAGCTCTCCAAATCTTTTCTGAATCAATTCAGAAAGCTTTGAATTAATTCAGACCTTTTTACTGGTTTCCTGATTCGATTTGGATTCAGAGATTCAGCCGTTGAATCAGGCCAAATCTCCTCCGAATCGAATCAGAACCCAAAGCTTCACAGAGTCCTAATAGATAAATAGATAGATATACTATTATGCATACTGTGTGCCCTCTCCATTAGTAAGTATGAAGTCTCACTGTGATAGATGAAATTGTTCGGAGAGGGAGTTGGCTGAGAGATCCTTACCTATTCATATTCTCATGCCTTGGTCTGAGAAGATGCTGCATGGGGCATATGTATTCTCATGCCTTGTTCATTCTTGGAAGACATCCACACTGAATGGCTGTCAAATGCATTAGCAGTGGAGCTGTACTATAACTGTCAGGAGTAACACCAAATTGCTCAAGATTCACTGCCATGTATACTTCCAGATCAGCGACAAATGGTGGATGCAATCTTGAAAGCAGTGGAGAATCAAGAGCCACTTTGTGCATTTGTTGATGCACCTGATGGTACAGGAAAAACATTCTGCTTCAACAAAATTCTTTCAGCAGTGCGCAGAGGAGGGAAGCTTGTATTCATAGATTCATAGATTCATAAATTGTAGAGTCGGAAGGGACCACAATGGATCATCGTGTCTGACCCCCTGCCTCTGGCAGGAAAGAGGACCGGTCAGATGAACCCAGTCAGGTGACTATCTAGCCTCCTCTTGAAGACCTCCAAGCTAGGTGATAGCACCACCTCTCTTGGAAGCCCATTTCAGATCCTGGCCACCCTTACTGTAAAAAAATTTTTCCTAATATCTAACCTAAATCCACTCTCAATTAGTTTATACCCATTATTCCTAGTCACTCCCTGGGGCGCCTTAGTAAACAGCACTTCCACTAATCCTCGTTGGCCTCCCCTAATAAATTTATAGGTGGCCACAAGATCTCCCCTCAGCTGTCTCTTGTGAAGGCTGAAGAGATTTAGTTCTCTCAGCCTCCCCTTGTAGGGTCTATCACAAAAGCCACTAATCATGCAAGTGGCCCTCCTCTGGACCCTCATGAGATTCCCCGCATCTCTCTTGAAGTATGGCACCCAAAACTGGGCACAGTACTCCAACTGCAGCCTGACCAGTGCCTCATAGAGGGGGAGCATCACCTCTTTTGTTCTATTAGTCATGCACCTGCTAATGCACAACAAGGTGCGATTGGCCTTGTTGATGGCCTCGTTACACTGCCAGCTCATGTTCATCTTGGAGTCAATTATGACTCCAAGATCCCTTTCTGCCTCCGAGCTGCGGAGAAGGACACTTTCCAACCTATAGATGTGCTGGGGGTTCCTCCTTCCCAGGTGGAATACCGTACATTTATCTTTATTAAATTGCATCCTATTTCTCTCTGCCCGTTGATCCAACCTGTCCAGGTCAGCCTGAATCTGCTCCCTGCCCTCCGGTGTACTAACTTTGCCCCATAACTTGGTATCATCAGCGAACTTGGAGAGGGTGCTCTCCACGCCCTCGTCCAAATCGCTGATGAAGATATTAAATAATATCGGTCGGAGGACCAAACCCTGCAGGACCCCACTGCCCACCTCCCTCCAGGCTGAGAAAGAACCATCCACCACCACTCTCTGAGTGCGGTCCCTAAGCCAGTTGGCCACCCACCTGACCGTGTAGGCATCCACTCCACAGTCTGCTAACTTCCCAATGAGGATAGGGTACAAAACTGTGTCGAAGGCCTTCCTAAAGTCCAGGAAGGTGACATCAGTCTCAGCTCCTGTGTCCAGGCAGTGTGTGACCTGGTCATAGCATTAATGTGGCATCCGGTGGAATTGTTGCTACCATGCTTACGGGAGGCAGGACTGTGCACTCAAGGTTCAAGGTACCTCTGAATGTGTTGAAAACCAGCACCTGAAGCATATTAACACAGTCTGATCTTGCTGCGCTGATTCGAGAAGCAGCTATCATCATCTGGGATGAAGCACCAATGGCTCTTTGGTACATGCTGGAGGCTGTAGAATAGACGCTGCAAGATTTACTGCAGAGAAATTTATGTTTTGGTGGCAAGATGATAGTGCTTGGGGGTGATTTTTGGCAAATCCTGCCTGTTGTGAAAAATGACTCATGGCCACAAATAGTAGAGGCGTGCTTGAAGTGATCTGAGGTGCGGAACCACTTCCAGATTTTCCAACTTTGTGAGAACATGTGAATACATAAAGGAGGTTTTGATGCACGAAGTGCAAAATACGCTCAATGAATTTGGATATGGGAAATGGCCAAGTTTCAAATATTGATGAAATCATTACCCTGCCTCCTGAGCTCTGCATGCCTCTGGATCTCTCAGCAATAATAGAATGGACATTTCCAAATCTATTGGATAATTATTAAAATCCAGGATGGACGTCTGAGAGAGCTACTTTGGCACCACATTACTCCATTGTACAGGAGATCAACAATGCTATTGTAGTAAAATTTCCAGGCCAAGAATGGATTTGTATGCTCTTTCAGAGGATGAAAGTGTTATGGCTGTGCCAAATGAGTACCTGCATTCCATGAAGGTGTCAGGTTTGCCTCCACATCAGCTCCACCTTAAGCCTGGGATGCGCATCATGTTTCTGTGAAACCTTGCCCCAAGGATGGTTTGTGCAATGGAACATGGCTATTGGTGCAATCCGTCATCAACAGCAAACTACTTGAGGCAAAAATTGTTGGATTAGAAAGAACAATACTAATTCCTCGGATGGCACTGAAGCCATCTGATGACACATTTCCATTGACATGGACATGTCAACAGCTCCCTTTGAAGGTGGCATTCAGCATCACCATCAATAAAGACCAGGGGCAAACATTAAAAAGAGTAGAAGTGTTCCTTCACGATCCTGTCTTCACCCATGGACAACTATATGTGGCTGCTTCCAGAATCTCCTACCCAGAAAATATCCAATTCGCAGTGACTGCTGACTTGAGTAAAAAAAACAGGAATGTTATGTATATGGAAGTGTTGTAAAGTTCTTACAGTAAGAAAGTGTGATATGTTTCAGGATGTTGTGTATGCGGAAGTGTTGTGAAGCTGTTGAAGTGCAATAAAATGTGATCTCAAGCAAAAATTGGCTCACTGGATTTTCATGCAAGTAATGGTGCACGGGGCATCTAGTAGATATATAGAGATATAGATATAGATACGTATATAGATATACAGTGTGTGTGTGTGTGTGTGTGTGTAAGTGGTGTTTCATTTTACTCATGAAAAATGTGGATTTTGGATTACTTTTTTAAATCAGAAAATTTGGGATTTTTTTTAATCGGAGAAAACCAGGATCCCTGGAGATCAGTGTGGCAGGGCACCTTTGATGCCCACCACTTTAAGGGGCTTGAGCAGGCTGTGGAGCAGCCAGCAGGTGTAATTAGCCCCAATTAGGCAGTCATATGACTAAAAGAGGGCCCCAGATTGGAGGAGGGCTGGGCAAACTCAGTATAAGCCCAGGCCGTCTGATGCCCCGTCGTGGAGTAGGACTTGAGTTGGGTGGCCTGAAGGTCTGCAAGGGGTTGGGAACAAGAGTGCAAGAGATGAAGCTTGAAAGGCTGTATAGAGTAGGGAGCCCAAGTGGTCCTGAAGGGCTATATAGAGTAGGGCGATGTGACTGAAGTATAATGAGGGGCAGTGTGACAGGCCCAAGAAAGGGGCAGAGTGACTGTGGCCCAGTTAGGGGTACTATGAGAGAGGCTTATCATAAGACTGAGTCTGGCCTGGTTAGGGGCCAAGAGAATGGTCACCAGTATATGATGCCATCTGCAAGGAATGGGACATTGTGTAAGGGAAGGTTTGGAGCTGTGTATTTTGCCCTTAGCATCGAGGCAATAAAATAGACAGCCTCCTGCATTTTCCATCTATTTTGATACATCAGGTTGTGGCAGGCAAGGCAAAGCTGACCTAGACAAGTGAGCAATGTCATAACTGGCCCTGAGACAGTCCCCTGTCTCAACCAGCCACTGAAAGTGTATAGCTGCAGAGCGCTTTAATAAGTACCCAATTGCATGACAAATGAACCCCCATTTAATTAAAGTTCAGATGAAGGTATTTCAAAGCCAAACACCTTATTAACTTCTGTTAGTGTGACCTGGGAGCAGGTCTTGGCCCCATCTCCAGTGCCAGCCTCATCCGCAGTGCTGTCTTCAGGATGGGAGGGGGAGAAGGCAGCAGAGGGAGGTCCATTCTGGATGGGAGGGCAGGTGGATTGGAGCCCCCCTGATGTGTGGGGCTCCAATTGACCTGCCCCCAGCCAACTCCAGTGCAGGCTGGGAAAACCCCAGAATGGACCTCTCTGTCCTGCCTTCTCTCCTTCCCATCCTGAGATGGCACTGGAGCTGGGAGGTAGGCATGAGGCTAGGGGAGAGAGGTTGCAGACATGTAGCCTCTCTCACCTGGATTGGCTCCAAAGTAGAGTTTGATCAGCACCCCTTCCAAACAGCTACTGCCTGTTAGGTCAGGGAGTTCACTGTAACTCATGGCACCTTCTATGAAGTGCCATGAGTTAAACTGGGGAGCTGCATGTCTGTCAGTGCCCTGGGTCATGCTACCTATCTCGTGTTACAGTAACCTTACTCTGCTACACAGAGATAAAATGAGCAAATTTCAGTCCTCCAATCTCCCAGGATGCACCACTCTCAGTCCTGCTTCCCTCCTCCCCACCCCCATCACCCAGAGCAAGTATAGAGCCCAGGTGTCCTGGCTCTTAGCCACACCCCTGCTCCCCAGCCATCTAGGGACAAGTAACAGCTATGCAGGCAAGAAATGGTATTAACCCTTAACCCATGACTGCTCGCAGGATGTTCACACTTTAACACTGCTTAACCTTCCACAGATTTAATATGGTCTAAGTGAAACATGTAAGTTCACCCTTATGCTGTTACCTATTGCTACTCTGAATTCCAAACCTTGAAAGGCAATAAAAATCATACAACCAGCTGTCTAAGTGTGGCGTGTCTGCTTTCAGTGAACCTCCAGAAAAAAGAGCCTATTATTGCATCAATAGAGGTAATTTCCTTTAACCCAAATAGTGAATAAAAATTTCAGAAACGATCATGGGACAAATCCAAGCAAGGACTAAAATATCTAAAGCTGGAGTTCAATGGAATTTAGACATCTAGACATCTAAGTCAAAAACTGTAATTTTGAAAACTCTCATTCAGCTCCTACCTAATCCTAAAGGCACCTTTATCTCCAGTTTTCTACCTATACAGAATTACAATATGTCACTTCTGAACCACCCAATACACCTCAAAGTACACATAAAAGAGACAGCTTTTAGCACATGAGCTGTAGGTTTATGCTTTATTGAACTAAAATGACATTATTTGATTTACAACAAACATACTTTAAGCCAAGTGCCTGTTAAAAAGTGCTGGTGCCCAAGAACACTAAAAAGCAGAATTCAAGATGGCCAAAGTTGTTCAGAATTCACTACTACAAGTTTCTGCATATTCTGCCCCCCCCCCCCCCCCGACCTCCTGTAGCTGTCAATAGTTCTGTGCACAGACTAGAAAATTTGCTCAGCCCACAGATCAAAAACAGTATTTTTTCCTCAGGATTTTATTTTCTAATTGTTCTTGAAAAGCGAAATATAAAAATGGTTATTTCTCTGTCAGGGCTGAGCTGCAGGAATTAAATTCACTTGAAGCCAAATTTAAAGATGTCTTAAAAATACCGATATACTGGAGCAGTTTCTTAGAGCTTACAGCTATCTTGTTATTTTTTGGTTTACTTCTTTCTGTTTCATTGCTACTGCCTGACCTAACTCTGTTCTTACTCCTTTCATATTTTTTCACCTCTTCTTCTGATTTTGATCTTTACTCTCCCTTTGGTCTGTGCTGACTTGCCTGTAATTGATAGATTTGTGGCTGGATGTACAGGATAGCTTCTGAGTTACTGGAAACACAACTTATCTTGGGCAGAGAAGTTAAAGGATATTTGATACCTTTAATTCAAAGCATACCTATTGAAAGAGGTCATTTGCACCCAAAGGAATTTAGCAGCATTTATCTGGGGTAGTCTTTTAAGCCCAAATAATTTTTGTCTCACTAGTTTTACAAGCTGAAAAGTATATTTTGTGAGTGTGTAGGATGCCATGATATTTCTCTGGGATTCTGTGTAAGGACACATAGGATTCTGTATTAATCTTCGTGTCTAGCTTGCTTGCTTATTTACTTTTGCTGCTGCCAGAGTTTAAAACATGGGTTTTTTTCCTTTGTGGTTCTTCTCATGCAAGACTAAAACACAAGCCTTACAAGAAGACTACAAAGGCAACAGAAATTGGGAGTTTCTTCTGCACTGCTTAAAACCATGTCTTGTTATCTCTACCCTTTCCCCAAGATGATGATAGGCAGTAGGGGCAGATCTGTGTCCTGGATCAAAACCATCCAGACCAGGGGGTAGGGGCGGGGTCTGCAAAAAACTCTTGCAGGGGAGGGTCTGCAAAAAAAATTGGGCCACCCATCATGATTCCCTAATAAAATCAGAGAGTTAACCCCCCTCCCCCCTCATGTTATGATTTTTCAAATTATACAAAGGGGCTTTCACCTCTTATGGGGAGGGCTCAGCCCCCCGAGCTCCCTCATAATTCGAACCCTGAGCCAGAAGATCATCACAAAAGCAGCAGTGCTCTCAACCTGCGTAAGTGGCTGTGGTCATTGCTGATCTTCAGATCCAGGGAGCTTAATTTTTCCAGTTTGCAAAGCCCATATGTACAGAGATCAAGTTTTGGCCTACATCTTCAAAAGAAACTCTTTTTCTTCCTAACTTCTTCTCTATTTACACTAAGCTAAAACCTCTTGCCTTTCTTTAAGAAGAGGGGGAAAAATCTAACAAGCCTCTCTTTTTAATGTCATTGCAACATCACAGTTGGATAGCTGGAAAATAAATTCAAGTCAAATTTCTCAAGGGCTATAAAGACTAGCACCTATCCTAAACTTGTTATAGCTAAAGCAACTGGAAACTGCAAGAGATCATACTAATCCAAGGTCTGGTGTGTCACTTCTGATTACTCTAAGTTTCATAAAAATGGGCCAGTGTATGAATACCAGTAGCTGCAGGATCCACCTTGCTAAAGAGCTTGACGCTTTCCCCCTCTGCTGGTAGTCAGGTGTACCTAATGCAAAGTGCCAGGAGGCCCACTATGCCTAGTACACATGGTTTCTGCAATACTGTTTGGTGACAATGAAATGGAGGGGGAAAAAGGAGAGGCTAACGTATGGAATGAACTCCCATGCCAAGGCTGGCTGCATCTGGAGCTTGTCTAAATGGGTCAGCAAAATTCTTTCATCAGTGAGCAGTACTGTCATCTCTATCAAGTGAATTGCACCACTGTCCCTATTCAGGGTCTTCACATGTGCATCAGGCCTCATCTCAGCCATGACCTTTTCAACATGCCCAGTCAAGAGCCAGAGCCTGTGGGAGTTTCCCTGTGCCAGCTTGCATGTTCAGTAAGAGCCAGCATCTTCACAAAAAAAAAAAAAAAAAAAGGTGGGGGGGGAGGTTACCTACTCATTACTCAAAAGATATAAAGTATTTGGAGGTCAAATATAAAAAAACAAAGGCCTATAAATATGGGTGTTACACCTTTCTAAATACCTGCAGGACAGCTAGATTAGTATTTATCAAGGCAAAGCAGTCCATCTTTCAGGTTTTAGGTTCTCCTTTAACCTCAGGTTTAGCCTGAATGAACTCAGCATCCCCCAAGCAGATGGTCCATCCATTGATATCTTAATCTCTTTGAAACAGTATACTTGGGGATCTCTGATGAGAGAAAACTGGATAGGCAGTAGTACAGCCAAAAGGGATCCAGGGGCAGTAGAGTCAATGGTGTGATGCTGTCCACAGAGGACACATCGAGATGAGCACACATGTGCAGTTTGCGGCACCTCTGACTTGTCTGAGGCATTGCAAACCATATGCAGCACATATGCAACCATTCACTGTGCTGCTAACTTGCAGTGCAGTGCCAAAATCTGACACTGGGAGATCCTGGTGTCAATAAAAGCCGCCACAAAATAAAGTGGCACAGCACACGAGCAGCAGTGTGTTGCCAGAAACGAAGTCTAGCTGTCCAAAGCCATGCTCTGGCAGGCCCCGTGCAGCTGGACTGGAACTGCTTCTGCCCTGGGAGGCCCCCAGGACCTCAGGTAAGGTTGCTCTCCTCCCCCACCCAGGACAATTTGGCATGCACTGGAGCACACATGCAGGGGTGTGCCCCAGAACACAAAGCAGCAGTATCAATATGTACCACTGCTATTTGTACCACAGAAAATGTACACCCTTGCATGTGGGAACACCCATAGATGGAAAATGCAATTTTGGGTTAGATTAACAGAAACATTGTAAACAAGACCAGGGAAACAATAGTACTATTGTACTTCATGTTGGTTAGGCCTCAGCTGAAGTAACTGTGTCCATGTTTGGGCAATGAGCTTTAAGAAAGATTTAGAGAGACCAAAAGGATCTAGCAGCAAATTACAAATATAATAAAGGTCTTGAAAATCAAGCTATATGAGCTGAGGTTGAAGGAAATATATGGTTAGTTTGGAGAAAAGGAGACTAAGGAGGAATGCAAAAGTAGCTTTCAAACTTTTGAAGGCTTCCCTAAAAAGGAAAAAAAAATATTCTCCCTTGTCATAGAGGGTACATACAAGTGCTATATTTCAACCTGAGTTCCACCAGCTGAAATGCTCAGTGTATAAGTTCAACCAGATAAAAGATGGCTGACATGATGGAAAACTCCACCATATTGGATGAGGATGAACACAACTCTGTTTGTAGTTCATTCGGTTGAAGGAATGCTTATATACTTTCAAAGAGAGCAAGAGGCAATGGATTTAAACTATTGGAAAGCAGAGCTGGCATATATAACAGAAAAACCTTCCTAATTATAAGAACACACTGCCTGAGGAAACTGTGGCATCTCCTTCACAGAAGATTTTCAAGAAGAGATTGGATAGGCATTTGTCTGGCATGGTTTAGGGACCATGCCTGTGCAAGGTGTTTAAGCAGATGACCCTTGATGTCCCTACCTTCCATCCCAATGATTTTATGATTATCTGTGACATTGTTTTACCCTTCTTTTTCCATCATGGGTGACAGGTGCCTCCTGTCTGGAGGGGCACCTGCAGAAGCCGCCAGCTGTACCAGCGGCAGCAGCGGAGCTGGCGAGCACCTGCAGAAGTTGCCGGCAGTGGCAGTAGTGGGGACGGTCCTGCCAGGGGGGGCACATGCCCCTCCATGGCCCCCCTACCAGTCTCCTGTGTTTTCAATAACCCTTTCAAAGCCTCCTGGAATTTAACTCTATGCCTTCAGACAGGCAGTATTCAAAACTGGACAAGGAAAACAAGTTAAAGATAAAACTTCCATACAACCAGTTTGTCACAAGCATTGCTTGGATCTTGTTTTCCTTGCCTTCTGTGTTTCAAAAGAGTCAGTGTACATAGGTGTCCCACAATCCATATTTATTACCACTCCTGAGTAAGAAAACCAATACGAAACTTAAGTTGAGGGGGAAAGCTGGGTGGAAATGTAGACCACAGGGTCAGACCACAGCATTTCTTCCAGTTCAAAAACTAGCAGCTATCTGAAGCAGTTAATGACTTGTCAACAAAGGCAAATTTGTTTGATACAGTCCTTGTCCACCCAAATCGGCCACTGCCTTTTGGATAAGCATGGAATATGGGACCTCACACATTTTTAACAGATTAATCACTTCCACTTTATTATACATACTAAGATATAAAATAATGCATGAACACAGATGGAAGGAGAGAGAGCTTGGCAGAGGTGCCAGTCACTGGCTTTTTACTGAAGGCATTTTCACAACATATCAGAACTGAATACTATCACTCTTCAATCCTGTGCTGAAATAGGAGTTAGACTGTGGCTGTGTGGCACAGATTCACAGAAGTTTAGGGCCGGAAGGGACCTCGTGAGGTCATTGGGTCCAGCCCCCCTGCTCTGGGCAGGAAAGACTACTGGGGTCAAATAACACCAGCAACGTGTGCGTCCAGTCTGCGTCCAATCTGCATCCTGACTCTTTTGGCCTAGGAGTGTGGCTGAGAACTATAAGCCTCACACACTTGAACCTATTCTGTGCATTCCTGAGCCTGCAGATTAGGCAGCCTAGGTGGTAATACTTGAGCAACTTAGATCAAGCATATCTCAGCACTGTGCTCAGACCGTCTGGATATGAAGGGGACGTATGTTCAGGACTACTCTGGCATGCTCTTGCACTATTGATGCAGCCTATTTTGTGGCCTAGGCATGGAGCAAATTGAGTTCATCTTGCAGCAGCACACCTGGGCTTGCTCCAGAGGACTTAAATCTAGATGTGATTTAATGGTCTGCCAATAAGATTCTTTGTGGAATGCTACACCAGAATGATTCATTTCCCCATTTATTTCCTCAGAGGCCTTGCTGTGCATCTTTGTCCATAAGGTAAGATAGGAAATAGTCACTAATGCAGACCCTCAGCATTTTAATTGTAATACATTAGGAAATAATCTTCCCGAGTAGTTTCAAACTACCAACACTAGATCTCAATTGTTGCAATGCAAGACTGGCACGCTATGTTTTAAGAGAAGCGTCACCTCTCCAGATAATTAAAAAAAACCCCTGAAAGTCTAGTTCTGCCACCTTTTCAGTTGCACTTAAAGATTCCTTACACACTCCTCTAGGCCACTCCCAGTTGTGATAATCTACACAATAGAATAATTCGCTTACCTCCCCCTATCCTGAGTTACAGGACACCAGGACCTTTCTCACAGTACACTTTGGTGTCTGTTCAGTATAAGGAACTTTTTTTAAAGTCAGCTGTATCCATAGTAGATAAAGTGAGGACAGGATATGTTATGTAAAATTGCCCTCCCCTGACAGCTTATAGAAAATAAATCAGTAAATATGGATGCTGAATAACTTCAAAATCGAGATTCATGGAGATTTCAGTGTCTTCACAAATTCTGATACTTCAGCATGCTTTGGAATACAATCAGGTCAGCCCCCTTGCTGGACTCCATAGATGAAATTATTCTTCCCCTCCACTTCTCTTCCAACCACTTTCTAAAGGTTATTCCTTTGACCAATTCATTACGAAATAAAGCTAGGAAAAGCTCCTCCCCCTGACTTCACCCTCAGGCACACACTGGTCCTTTAATAGTCTGTATCTGAGCTACAAATGTGTGCTTAAGTTTTGATTTCTCCCAGATGGATCCAGTATGTGGTGCACAGGATTCCCATCCATTTCCTACTAACCAACAAATGGTTATTTTCTTTCTGCCATAGTTAATGGTGATGACAAGCAGGTACCACTGTCCTTTTTAGTTGTTTGCTGACATTCTAGCACTTTTCTGTCTCCTTGATAGAGTTTTCCAAAGCAGCAGTACTTTCACTGATTAAAAAATTCTCCCTGTTGTTTCTCTTCAGAGTTACCTCTACCCTGCAGTAGAAAAACCAGGGCCAGCTTGAAGCACCACATTGCCCGGCAACACACCAGCATCTAGCCTCTCTCTCTAACTCAGCTCTTGGGTCACTGATTCAACGCAGCCCTGATGATCTGTGCCTCACTTCCCCTTCTTTAAAAAGTTGAGAGTATTGCTAGCTCATTTTTAAAGTAGTTTTAACTCCTCAGAGGCAAAATGCAATGCGTGCTCAAAAATATTAAAGTAAAGGAGAATGATTTGGCCTTTCTCCTCTTCAATATTACTACAGACTTCACTGTTTAATGTTCAGGAAATATGATTTACTCATATGGCTGTAGCTGCTTTATAGAGAGAGGTACATAAGAGCCTGATTTTCTACTCCTCACTTAGTCAAAACTCTTATTGACCAATCAAACTGATTGCTTAAACGTACCAATCCTGACACTGGCCACAAAAAGGCCACTGGTTATTATGGATTTGCATAAAATAAGCATTCTTATTCTTTTGGGAAATTCAGAGGAAATGAATTTATTTAACTAAGACAGAATTGCTCCCATAAACAACTGTTTTCCTAGTTTAAATTAAAACTGCTTTTTAGTTTTATGCACAGGAGTGAAAATGAATCCAAAAGCCAACAAATGCCCAACTTTTTGCATTCACATATAAATTGTTTGAAATTAGTCAATCTGGCTGCTTGAGGGAGAAAAAAAAATTATGCTGAGCTAAAACTTATGTGCCAAGTTACAGAGCAGAGTGAGTTTTTATTGCTAAAACAGAGGTTTATAATGGAAACTGCAACTCATCCTTAACTATGCCAATGTGAACATGCAGTCTAATATGTATGGCAAAAAGTTATAAAATGACAAGACTGCAAAGTTTACTGCAGCAACTGCATTAACAGACGATAAAGCACATATCATTTATAGTAAAATCAGGCAGTTATAAATTTCAACACTTACTGCTATTTTATAGCACCTATAATGAACATGAAACTGTGATTTGCATTCAGATTATGCATATAGAGAGCAATTCAGGGAGCTGTACAATTTTCATGAGCACAGTGCATTGTTTTCTGTTCGCTGTTGTTTAAAAATTCCACACAGTGATAATATTTTGGGGTCTTTTCCTTCCTCCTGGTTACACACAACACTTTTCTCAGTTAATGGGATGCAGAGCATGTCTTCATGTTTTTAACAGCAACAGCAGGGACAGCTCATTTTTCCTGAGATGCAAGACGGTGCAAATGAATACACAACTCCAGAACTGCTAATGTAACACTGGGCACACAAACAAGTTACCACAAGGTAAGTTCAAGTATCAATTTACAGAGCATCGCTTACTCCATAGCAACTGCCCATTGCACATTCGTTGCCCATAGTAAATGGAAAGTAGTTGACCTCTCAGATAACATGGGGTTATCTAACATTTACCATAGGGTAATTATGTGTACAAATGGAATTACTGTATTTACCTGAATCTGAGATGTTTTTTAATTAAAGACAACCCCCCAATAATTAGATTCTAGACTTGGAAAATTATACATTTGGTAAAATTTTCTGTCTAAAATCAAATTATGGAGGGGTCACTTTAAATTTTTCCTCCCCACCACTGTGACAGGAAAAGCAGTGACAGGGGCAGGAAGGCTGTCCCCTGTCCCTTATCCTCCCCCACCTGCAACTAGACCACTTCTGCATTCCTAGTGCCTGCACCCCACTGCACCTACCCCCTACCAGCAATCCCCCCCTGCCTCTTGCCACCCACACTGTATCCCCCACACTGCAAGTTTTCCCCTGTGCTCCCCCCCTGCAGAGCATTCTCCCCCACACGACCCCCTGCACAGTGTTCATCCCCATAGTCCCCCCACCCTGAGTGATGGTCTCCCCACCATTCACCCCCGCAATAGAAACACATCATACAGTCTCCCCAGAGTTGGGGCCAGAGCTGCAGCTGTGCTCGGCCCAGGTGGTACTTGAATCCAAGATGAGGTTCTTTTTCTTCATGCTGAATGGGACAAAAAATCCCTTGTCTTAGTTTCAATATACTAACATGGAATAGCCAATGAGCTATAAAATCATATTCAGCTTATCTTGTAACTTCTCTGCGCCTATAACCTACAGAAGGTTTCAAATGTCTCTCTGCACACCATGGGTCAATTCTTCAATTCTTTTCCTTTGCCCCTTTATAAACTCTGAATTTAGCCCTTGATTACCAAGTGACTCAATCCCATCTAATTCATCATATAATAGAGGAACAAGTAGAAATTAAGGAATCTTCAGGAAAAAATAAAGTGGTGTCTTTGCACTGAATCAGTTTCTATAAGAGTTATTGCCAATCAGTAATGACTAGAATTTCCCACTATGATTCTGCATCTATCAGTATCTCATTCTCAAGTCCTTACAGCATTTTGAGTTTGATTCTCCTCTCCTTTACATTCTCATAAATAAGAGAAATTATAGACATTAGATCAATAATTCTCAACAAGGGTGTGTTGGCATGTTGGCATCCTTTTAAGGGTATCGCGCAATAATAGTACTGTTATATGTGCAAGTATGAATCACAAGGTAAACCTGGAGATTAAAAATGGGTATCCAAGCCATAATGTCAAAAACATTCTGACCTATTCTGGTTATTCTTAGTTCGTTGCTACAGAAGAATTGCTCTGTTATTTTTCTGTAGTCAAGAAACAAGTAACAGCTAATGCCTGGCATTTTCTGAGCAGCGCTTTGTCTAATAGGGGTGTTTTGAGTCTTACAAAGTTCACTGCATTGGGTAAATGATTAATCCAGTTAAAAAAATCTCAACAGTTGCCACATTTACTAAACACACACACACACAATCTTGCAGACAATATAAGGTACCTCCTGATTGTTCAGCTTGGCTGAGTGTTATTAGATGATGGACAACCAGGAGGAAAAGTATTACATAATGCTAATTAAAGAGCTGGGGGCTCTTGAAATACGTAATTCCACTTTACAGGTCTGTCCTACAAAGATCACATACCAAAAGGGGCCATTCCACCATTAGACTGGGGCCTGTTTGGGTAGAAAAGGAAGACACAGTTGGAGAAAAAGCCTGAAGGTTAAAAATACCTTAGACAGGCAGACAACAAGGTTTGGCTCCAAACATTTTGCTTACAGAATAAGAGTCACTACTAGCTGCATCCAGCCGAGCACAGCCGTGTAGTATGTGGTGCTGGAGATCTGTCTGCAGGTTGACCCTGAGAGATCCTGGGGTCAAAAAAAACCCATGCAGAAAAAAAGCAAGGCGATGCACATGGTGGCATCAGGCGGTGCACATGGCAGCAGCGCGCATCTGCCAAAACCAGAGCCTGGCCAGCCAGATCCACACTCCAGCTGCCAGCCAGGCTCCCAGCTGGAGGAGCACTGTGGCTGCAGCTTCCTGGCCCCCAGAACCCCAGATAAGGCTGCTGGGGCCAGCATAGTTGCTGACCCCCATCTCCCCTACCCCACCCAGGGTAACCTGCCGTGTGCCAGAGGGCATGTGGCACAGGTGTTCCCAGAGGACAAGTAACAGTGGCACGCTTTTTCCCAGGAAAACAGATGTCTGCGTTCACATGGATGCAGCCACTCTGCCCCACCAGGTCTGTCATTTAGTCACAGTATGAGGCCTTAGTTCTGCAATAAAGACCCATACTGCCACAACCTGGCACCTACACAGAGCCCCAGAGACTTCATTTGAAGTCTGTGCAAGGGACATATGTCTTATTTCAGCTTCAAGGTCTTAGATAAGGTGGAGAAGAGGAGGAATTGTTATTAAGCATCATATCAATACTGGGTACATATCTGTGCTTTCATTTTAATAAAGACTGATGGCAAGTCCCCACTGTCTCACTATCATACCAGGAGTGCCTATGGGAGGCACTCCACATACACTACCTTCCAAAATGGAGGTAATAATAGCTCCCTTAGTGCCCAGCAACATACATGCCCAACTCTGAGACACAGCTTAGGGCACTGGGAACACACCCATAAGGCAGCCACATTACTTCTGTTTGAAGAGGTAATGCAGCAGAAGAGATAAGCGTACCTCCTGGTGATACCCGCTGGCACTATACGGAGGCAGTGGAGACCTGCCCCAGGGCTCTGCCTACCTCAGCATTTTGAACTAGTTGTTCTCATTTCTTTTTAAATGGTTCAAGCCAGTGCAAGCCTATAGGCACACGTTTATTCTGGTTTATTTTAAACTGATCTTAATCAATTTTTAAAAAATGAAAGTCTACATTTCTTATCCAAAGAAATAATTTTGGCAAGTGTTGGCTCCCATTTTATAAATGGTATATAAAAGAAATCTCACCTTAGAGTTAAACAGGTAGAGCTTTCTCATGTAATAATAGAAAGAATAGGAAGCCCAGGGACTAAAAGACAAGCATCTATGAAACAGCATACATTTTGATTTTTCTATGCAATTGTTAATTGCTCAAGGTTTCCCTCCCACACACAACTCTCTTTCATTAAGGTCTCTATAGGCTTACTCTAATAAACACAGTGCTATGAAGCATAATCATATTTAAAAAACCAAATAGGGGGAAAAAGTCTACGCAATAACTTCATTTTTTCCATAAACAAAATTAGTTTTTCTCTGTAAAAGTGTATAATGGGCAGCATGGATGACCTACTGCTGTCTTACAAATAACACTACTCCTGTTACTAGAATTAAAATGGACTTTCTAAATGATTTGATGCTTTTCCCTGCAGAACACAGGTCACTGCGACATCACACATCATTGTGCGACTGTGATGTATCATCATTTGCAATGATTCCAACATTTGAAATAAATATTACCAACTGTTCAACTTCCTGAGGTCACAGTTACATGCCATAACAAGTCCCTGTCTGCTTATCACAGTTGCTAGTTAAACCACACAGTTAGTATCAGTGAGATAATTCAGGACAGCCTGCTCCAGGCTGTCCCATAACACTTGACCTAAAAGGAGTATGTGCAGAAATAATGGCAGTACTAGAGCACTTAGATTTTTGGGCCAGTCACTAGGGCCTAGGCCAAATGCAGAAATGCCTATGAAAATACTGAGAACAGGAAGCCACACTTAGAATCAAATTTCTGAGCTTTCTATGTGTGTCTACATGACACGTTTATGGCAGAGTAGACTAATTAGCTCCACAGTAACTGTAGTGTGTCTACATGTGCACCCCAATTAAGCTGGAGTAAACTAATTAACTCTACAGCAGGATAATACTTGTAAATACAAGTACTATCCTGCAGTGGAATATTTTACTCTGCAGAAGTGCATATGTAGACACTGCCCCAGGTGGTTGGGGCAGGAGGGTGCTTCAGTGCGTGGGCTGCCTGTTGGCTAGCCCCACACTGGAGCACCCCTGCGCCCCAGTAGCCTCTCCACAACACTTTGAGCTAGGGGGAGCAGCCCCAGGCTAGCTGACCCCCCAGGCTCCCCGCCAGCTCAAGTGTGCTCAACATGCTGTGGTCCCAGGCACATGTTCAAATGGCATGCCCAGGAGCAATACATTTTGAGGCAATAAGCTCCAAAGTTTATTGCTTCACATTAATTGCACATATAGATGTGCCCCTAGAAGCATTCATGGATACAGCTCAATTTCCCAACCTGCCTGCCACAACCCATTGCTCCTGCAATAGGTCTGGGTCCTCTTGCCCAAAGCCACTCCATTGGACCTGCACTACAGGAACTCCCAGGTCAGTTTTTGTTTCCTGAGCCCCCTAAAAGAGGGATGGGTTCCCAGACAAAGGGAAAATAAAGTGAGATTCCCTTGTGGGGAATCTCTGCAATTTTGGCAATGACTTTTACACAATTACAACTGAAAATGGGAATTTAGAGAATGGCTATCCTTGGGATTTGGCTAAAGAGAACAAGACATTGCCACAGGGAAAGCAATTCCTCCAAGTGAGACAAAGGACACTGATAAAGGGACAAGGGAGGAGTGCCCTTTTCTCTGTCAAGTGGAGAATAGTTCTTTTCCTAGCATCATCCAATCATATTAACAAATTACATCTCTAACCTTACAGTGACAGAACAATAGTAATGCTCTGTCTCCCCTGCTTTTACCTACTGCTTGGAGTTCCTAGCTCTACATGTTGTGGCTTTGCCTGAGTGTTTGCTGTGGGAATTTTGGAGATACCTTTGTGAAGGGTTACCTGATTGTAAATACTTTGACTAGACTTGATACCCTAGGAGGCCTCTGTAGTGACAGAAGTTATAATTTATAGACATTTTCCTAATTTATAGACACAGAAATTGGGAATTGGGAGATACTTAGGATAGTTTGTCAAAGAGAGAGATACCAAACTCTGCAGAGGTTGCCTACTACTCTACAATAGAGTCCATTGTTTAATTCTTTTAATTTATGTATGCCTGTGTTTACTGAACCCAGTAACCACTGTGATCACTGACAGACATGCAGTTCCCTGCTGCTGTAACTCATGGCACTTCACAGAAATCACCATGAGTTACAGTGTCCCCTTCTCTCCCCCCACCCTGACACAACAGATGTTCACTGTTTGATCAGGAGGCAGGTAGGGGGGGAATCGAGCTCCACTTTGGAGCCAATCCAGCAGAAAGAAGCTTCCTGTCTGCAACCTAGTCCCCTCCCTCCCCCCCCCCCCCAGCTCCAATGCTGTCTGCAGGATGGGAGAAGAAGGGAGATAAGGGAGGGGAAGGAGCTTGAGGCTGGGATTTGCCTGCCTGAGCTGGATGGGGAGGGGGCTGGGAGGGGGCCACAAGGTGGGGGTGGAGGGCTCCAGACCAGCCCCAATCACATACAGGGACTAACAGAAGTTAATGAATGTGATCCACATTGGAGCACCTTCATCTGAGCCCTTATTAGATGAGGGTTAATTCATGTGATCAGGCACTTTTAAAGTGCTCTGCAGTCAGGCACTCCTGTCAGGGCATGGCTGTAGAGAGCTTTCAGGGAACTGATTGCATGACAAATTTCACTTCTGTCAGCATTCTATATGGCATCAGAAGTGACCAATGAGAAAGAACTTGAAAGAATTTATGTTCCACGTTGAAAAAAAGAAGTGGGAAACTAAGAGCAAGTGGAGCAATGCAGCCATGTGGAAGAACAAAAGATTCTGTAAGTGATCTTCCTCCACAGTTATAGTCCAAGTAAAAGGACAGTTAGGGCATGTCTACACATGCATTTACTCCAGCCTAAATTTACTGTGCAGTAAGCTACTGCACACTGGATGTGTCTATATGTGCCACTATGGAACCATTGTTACTGCACCATCATTTAGTAGTTTCCTTTCTGAAAGGAAAGTACTAAATGATGGTGCAGTAACAGCCCACATTGCACCGTGCGCACCGTGTATAGTTATGTTTAGGTACTATGATAAGGGGGAAGCATATCACTACAGTGATGTAGCTGTGGCATCATGGGTTTTGCCCACAGATGCTATGTTGCCATAACAGATTGCTACGTTGATATTGTGTCACATATTGACACACCCAATAAGGATTTTTGGGTAGGTGTCTACACATGCAAAGATTATGGAGAAAATTGGCTGCCAGGTCCTTGCAGGCTTGAAATGCACCCCTGCCATCACCAGGGGGAACTCTAGGCTCTGGCTGCAGCTGCTAGCACCTGGCAGTCAGCTTAAGAAGCCAGCTATACTCTCTGCTCTCTGGGTAGCCCCTTTCCTGGCCAGGAGCATTGTACCCACTGCAGAGGCAGTACGCCTCCTTGCCCACTCTGACTCCCCATGCCATGGCTGCTCCAGTCCCTCTGGCAGCGATGACCAGTGCCCTACTACTCCAGCACCTGCCTCTGGCAATGACAACCAGTACCCCATGCGTCTGCTGGCCATGCTGCTGGCCCCAGCAGCACCCCCTTCCTGGGCCTCAGGAGAGCCACACATCCACCAGGAGGGGTCAGGGTACTGGTTGCAGAAGGCCCTGGCTGACCACATCCTCCTGCACTCCCCACTCTAACCCACTTGTACCAGTGCCCATGGACTGCCCCCCCATGCCCACCCCCTACACCACACTCACTGCAGACATGTCAGAGGAGAACAAGTCTTTATTTTCCTCACATACAACAGACCCCCCTTCCTCCCCAAAACATAGAGCCCCTCCACCACCCATCCCACCCTCCAACAATAAAAAACCCCTCTTTCATAGATGCTAGATGCTAGGGTCGGAAGGGACCTCAATAGATCATTGAGTCCGACCCCCTGCATAGGCAGGATTTTTCCTGTGGAAACTATGTATAAGGTGTGTTTTTGTGGAGTCCCAGAGTTGGGGGCCATGGGATGGGAGTGCCTAGGAGGCATAGCCCAGGAATAGGCAGCCAGCACCCTGACCTCTGGCCATTCCCACACGGGTTTGCACACTGCAGCAACTGCAACAGGTGGGGGCTCACCCAGGGACAATGGCACCAGTGCTTCTTCAGTGTGGGCAGCTCCCCCTCCAGCTGGTGAAGTCCAGGTCCAGTGGGACTGATGCCCAGTCCTAGCACTGTTCCAAGCAGCTCTGGCTCCACTTGGGCATGGAGACAGACTGACTGGCAGGCCTGGGCCCAGGTGCGTGGTAACAGACCTGGGGTGGGGAGCCAGGCCAGGAGCTCCTGCCAGTGGGAAGTGGGAAATTACCTTCTCTTAGGCCCAGGTTGGGGCCTGATACAGGGTAATGGGCAGCTGCCAGGGGGCCTCTGGGGCTAGGGCCTGGGGCTGGGCAGTGGTGGGCACAAAGGAGACTGCCAGGCCTGGGACAGTGTCCAGGGACTAACCGTCATTGTATGTGGCCTGCACAGCCTGGCCCAGGATGGTATTTGGGTCCCACAGGACCTGAATCCACTTCTGCTCCATGGCCAGGAGCTCAGCCTGGTACACTTCCTCCCAGGCAATGTCCTCCCTCCACCTCTAGTCCTCCTCCCACCACCTCTCCTCCAGGGTCAAGTTCACCTCCCACTGGGCCCATGCAGTCTCCTCCCACTTCTTGGCCACCGCTTCCAGCCAGTGGAGGAGGAAGGTGTGATAGAATCAAGCAAAATCAATTAGAAGGACTGCATTTTGACAGTGGCAGTGCCAGGAACAATGGTTTCATTTAGAGCTCAGGTTAAAAATTTACCAGAGCATGAATACAGAAAATTGAAATTGAGACCAGAAGTGAGCTGAATAAACATCAGACTACTGGCTATTCCAAACGAAATATACCAGTGAAAGGAGATGCTCTACTAGCATCTAATATAAATGTTGAGCAGGCCCCATATTGCCTTTGAGAGCTTAACATACAGCCCCTGGGCTCCCACCTGGCCACCACTACACCTTGCTCTGGTTGCAGCAGTAGCCAGGGTCTTGCAGTACCAGAAGATACAACATTCTTGCCTCTCAATGCTATCAGGCCTGAATCTGGACAGTTTTCTTAGGAAAAAATTAATTGTTCCAGAATATAAGCAGAAACTATGCCCTTATGGGAAGAAATGTACCTAGCACACAAATGCAAATGCTACTATCCAGAAAGAGTAAATAAGCCACAGCAGATGGTAGCTAATGAACTTTGTGCTATGCGCAGAAGAACAGCTGCTAAAAGTGCAAGTCAGTAGGATCTCAGTATGCTTGTGTTTATTGAACCTGATGATCACTACAGCCTTTTCCAGTTCTATGAAGATAGCAAGTGTAAGATAAGAACTAAGAGCTCAGTCCAGGATTGCCAACTGTCTGTAAATGTACTGACAGTCCTTTAAAAAAAAAAACGCTAAAAAAGCCTGTCCAAAAAGTCTGCAAAAAAGAAAATGGAGCTGTACATAAAAAAGGGCAGACAGAGCAAAACAGCATCCCCCTGGTGTCTGAGCGGTACCACAGCACCCTTCAGGGCTTCACGGCCCATAGGAGCTTGGTAGCTCCCTCCCCTCTCCCAGCCATATGCTGCTGCTGCATCCAATCACCTGTCTGTAACACTGCTTGCTTCACATGTAGGCACACAGTAGCCCTTCTTTAGGGTCTGTTCCAGAATGAGAGGAGCAGGCAATCAGGTCGGGGGTGAGCTGAGGGGGCAGTATTGTGTGGGGTGTCAGTAAAAAGTTTGCAGATAATCAATAGAAAAAAATGTGTTGGGTTGGCAACCCTGGTTGGGTCTTAGAATGTAGAATTGCAGCACATATTTACATTACCATCACCACAGAGGACACTATTATGTATGTACATGCATACGTGCACACATGCACATTTTTAAAAGGTTTGGCATTTTTTCTATATCTAACAAAAGACATCTGAGATTTAATAGACTTGCTGCATCATTTGCTTTCTTACAAAACATGTTTTTCAGTTAACATGATATAAAACCACTGTTCTCTAGCTGTAACAATATAAGAGTTATGCAAATTATAGAGATGTATGTTTCCAGGAAAAGCAACCTTGTTCCTTATATAATTCACAAACTGTTCTTATTATTATACAGTGAGATTGTGATATATATTAATGGGAATTTGGAAATAGTCTTGAAGTCTCATTCTTTTTTAACATATTGAAATATGTCTTGCCATATTTTACTAGCATATGGCAATGTCACTTTCCATCAGGTGAAGCAGCAGCAGCAGAGGGGAAGACACAATGCTTCTAGAAGCGTTGCAGTAACAACAACTAAAATTAGAATAAGAGACATTATTAAAAATCTAACCAGACCTCTTTATGACAATTTGATTTGCTACAGAATCACTGTAAAGAAGTCAGATATTCATTTTTTAAGTAAAAATTATGCACTGAACTCTGTATGTGCTTTATTTCCAGCACTACATATTGCTAAAATTGCCCTGAAGGTTATACTAGGGTACACAATAAAACCCTTTCTCCATGCTGCTTAATGACTTGTTTAGATATTTTTCTCCCCACCCAGAGCCACTGGCCTTTAGGATGAATTTAATATTTATATCTCATTAAAAAAATCTGTTGCCTATAACCAAGGTGGACTGATTCAAGTCAAACTAATTTAAATTACAAAATTTAATCTTGATTTAAATCAAGTAGGAAACCATGATTTAGATGATTTTCATGCTGTCTTTATTTTGCTTAGATTTGCCTAAAGAAGCTTGACCCTCCTTAATGCACATATATTTGCATTGAAGTCTAATCTTTACAGTGCTTTTTGCTGACTAAGATGATGCATTACACGTACTATATATAGATTTGCTTGAATGATCATATAGCTTAAATATTTATTCTTTTATATATATATTTCTCTATTTAAAAATAGTGAACATTCCCTTCCTTATTACTACATGATAATATTTTAATTAGAAGTGATATAAGGCTGCATTTGGATAAAAACCGGAATTCAATTTTTAAAATCACATAGAAAAAATAGTATTTTTTTGTATCAGTTAAATAGAATTTATCTTTTCCCTTGAGTATCCAGGACGTTTTTAAAAAGGTATTTTTCATTTAAGATCCTTAACCTAGTCAACAACAGAAGTATTAATGACCTGTTGGATAAAAATTCAGGCCCATGCTGGCATGAAACAGAGGTATTTAGGGGCCTAAAAACACAAATATGTGTCAAGCAGGTTTTAAAGGAATTCTTTATCTATATTGTTAGGTGCCTGTATACTTTTGAATTCTGGTCCGATACCCTTCCAGTTTTTAGAATTAGCAGTTTTCATCCTTTCCCCTCTGGTGTTTTTTCCCATTTCCAATCAGTGGAGCAAAGACCAGAGAAGAGCACAAATATAACCATATATCAGCTTTGTGATTTGATAGTTAGCACTTCTGAAGTAATTAGAAACCTCCCTGCTAAGTGATGAATTAAGCACAACACTCTTTTAAATGTGACATGACATGATATAAAAAAGGCAACAATTTCTTTGGGTGGTATCTTTTAATGGAATAACTGCCTAGTTGGGATAGAATTAGACAAGCTTTTGAATGCAAGGCATTCTTCATCAGGTCTGACCAGTATAAGCCAAGTACAGCATAGTAAAAACAGTTGTAGACAGGAAGAGAGAGGAATTGCCAAAGGTAGCAGACAAACAATTGCAGAAGAAACAAAACTGATTAATGGGAGATCAAGGCCTATCCAAAGGGAGGAGGGTCATTCTGACCTTTCATATGTGAAAAAATTCAGAATTCAGGTAGATTATAACGTGACATAAAATCTTGGTTCTTAGTGTTCAGGCAGCTTATAAATTTTTGTTCTCAAGTTCGTATTATTAAAGGTATTTGGTAGATTTCTCTTGAGTATGAGGATAGTAAGGTCAACACGGCAATAGCTGTTCTGTGAGAAACATGCTCCTAATGGTGTATGTCTCTGTCCTTTATATTTTTTTCTGTGAGTTCATTCTAGTGCATACTTGTTTAGTTTCACTCAAGTAATTCCCATAAGGGCATCTGATGCATTGGATCAGGTATATTACATTTTTGGAAAGGCACGTGTAGGAACTGTGGCTTCTGATTATTTTGTTATGGGGAGCATTAAGTGTAATTGCAGTGGAGATGCGTTGATAGGTTAAGCACTTCTTACTAAGACAAGACTGTCCCACTTGATGTCTGTTAGGCAGTGAGGAGTTTGCTTGTGATGATAAATTGGGCAAGGTTAGGGGTTATTCAAAATCCAAGAGTAGAGTGGCTGGGAATATTTCTCTCGAAGTCTGATCTTTGTCAATTATAGGCTGTAGTTCATAGATGTTAGGGCTGAAAGGGACCTCTCGAGATCATCAGGTTTCTACCCCCCCTGGCCCCACCTCCACGCTTGGGCAGGAAAAACTGATGATTATTCTGATCAGTTCAAGTGTTGGTGTCCAGTTTCAGGGGCATTGCTTTTTGTATTGTAGCAGTGACAGTGGTGTATTTGGCCAGCTCTCTCAAATGTATAGTCTATTTCTCTATTGGAGCATTGTTGTAGATAAAGGCAGATTTTAGACTGGCCAGGTAGGCATTAAGTGTTCTCCTCAGAGCAGATGTGGTGGTTTCTGAAGGCCTGACTATATATTGCAATTTTTTGGTGCATTTGTGATGATTGCTGGTCTTGTGGACATAGTTATGTTGGTCTGTGTGTTTCCTGTATATAGTGATTTGTAGGGTGCCATCCTGGATATGGATCATGGTATCTAGAAAGTTGATATTACTACAGGAATATTCCAGAGTAAGTTTGATTACAGGGTGATAATTGTTAAACCTGTGGTGGAGCTTATGCATTTCTGATTCACTTAGTCCAGGAGTTGGCAACCAGGGGTATGTGTATCCCTGGGAGTATTTGGGAAGGCCCTAGGGGGTACACATGGGCAAGCAGGGATGGAGCACTGCCACCCACCACTCTGTACCACTGCCTCCCAGAAGCAGGGCCACGGCCGGGGGCGGGGGGGGGATGGGAGGGGAGGTGGAGGGCAGCAGTACCCCTCTGCGGGCCACATTGACACCAGCTGACTAGACACGGAGGAAGCTCGCATACAGCTGCCACCCCCCCACACCCCACCCCCCCGTGCTGCTGCCATTCCATGTCCGGTACACTTATTAAAAAAGGGTGAAAACCCCTGACTTAGTCTATAACAATGAGTGCTTTGGGCAGGCATGGCATGCCACAAATTAGCCTTGCACCCTCCCTACACTGACCTTAGATACTGAGCATTTAGTTTAGTACATCCTTAATAAAGTATTAACTAAATGTACGTTACCTAGAGTTACTGCACAGTAGTGCCAGCGCAGTTATTTAGTGATGCTTACTGTGCATTAGCCTAATAACACCACACAGTAGACTAGTAGCATGGTTGCTGTGACACACTACTGCGCAGTATTATTAGGCTAATGCATAGTAAGTGTCTTGCGTAGACTCATCCTATTTCCAGTGTCCTGTCCTGTGCTCCCTGCCTGATCAGCTGCTCTTCTTTCTGCTTCCTGCTCTGTTGCCACTATGCTGTGTGCCCCATCCCCAGTCTGCTACATGCCACACACAGAAGCTGCCCATGACACTTGTGGCATCCATGCTGCAGGTTGGCAACTCCTGGTCATCTATAAAGGTGCATCTCTACCATCTTATGTATAACATATGACACACTTGCTATCAGTAAAACTTTGTCATTCTTTTACATGTCATTTTCTATCAGTTCATACACCCCTTTAAAGTGAACTGTAGATCTTGGCATTCCTTGCTTGTATAACTGTCCTCACCTTTTCACCCAAATTCTCCCAAATGGATAATAGAGGCCGCTTACATTATAAGTTTAAGCAAAGCTGTGTTATACTTTCCATCCATCCGAATGCTTCAGTGATCTCCTAAAGCCATGTGTCCAATTAAGGCACCAGCTTTAAAGCACAACATGTAGTTTAAAATTCAACTTTTAGCACAATGTGAGTTAAATATGTATTTTTTTTACAAAAATGTTGGAATGTGAGGTATGTGAGATTAGGCAAGTAGGGATAAAACCCCTCATTGCTTTAAGACACAAGCTAATCTGCAATAATGGGATGTAGGATAAAATCCATATATTTTCATTATGAAGATTTTATATCACATTTGTCAACATAGCTTCTGAATGTTTTCCAGTAAGTCTCATTTTTAACACACATGAACACTTGTCACATGCTATTGGTTATCTCATTCTAAACATAAATGTAATGGTGCCGTTTGGCAGATGTGCTACAAATTAGCCCCACATCCTCCCTGAGCACAACTCTATTCTCTTTCCCCTGCCCAATTTGCTGCTGTGTTTTTGGCTTCTTGTTCTGGGGAGAAACATCTATTGTGGAGTGTCATATTTGGTAGGAATTTAGGGAGGGGGTTGTAGGGTGGACAGTAAAACAAGCATGTTGTATAGTTCTGTCTGGAAAAAAAGTCTACTAAATGCACCTTAAACTTGGAGAAACAGTTGATGAGGTTGGTGATGGTTTTTGGTTCCTGGGACAGTTCATTGCAGCCTCAGACCAGCTCCAAGACAGTTCTGCTTCCCCTTGCAGACACGCATCCTCCTTGCTATGGAGAATTCCACAGCATCAGAGGGATGGAGTAATTGACTCATTTTCACATCTGGACTTTAGATGGTCTTTTCGATATCCTGGACCCAGATCGTGTAGTGCCTTGAAGATGAATAAAACTGGATTGAAAATTTATATTCATAGAGTATAGAGCAGAAGATTTGCTCGTGGTAGTATACCTTGCTGAGAAGACACGCACTAGTATTTTGTATTGGCTGAAGCACTGGGTTGAAGGCTGCATAACCAGATATAGGGTACAGGCAAACAGACAGTATGGACAGGTGAAAAGGATACTTTGAGGCAAGTTAGAGTATGAATTTGCAGCATGTTGAGTATGCTGTGGTAAGTGCCAATGTGCATGCTTCTAGCCCACAACAAATGTCATGGTGAAACAAGCTCTCTTATGTTTCCCAGAGGGTAAGTAGGTGTACATGGGCAACTACCACATAGTAATTATGTGTTTCAAGTTTACGTCCTAATTTACCATGTGATAGCTTGTGCATGTGACAATCCCAATATTATATTGTTGTAACCGAGCTGAAAAATAACACACCCAACAGGTTGACAGATTTGCCTGGCCAAAGATGAAGGAAAATGTTACCACAGAAAGATAGTTTAAATTGAACAAGGCACCCTAGAGTGCTTCTCAGTCACAGCTTGCATTGACTGACTGTGGATCTGCGCCTTCAACAATCTTGTTCAGGTTCAGCTTCAACAAGCTATTCTCCATGCCTGAGGTGACCTTGTTCAAGCACAGCACTACCTTGGTGGTAGTAACATGGTCACTGTAGAAAGTCTTCTTTATGTGTAAAGCTATATGTGGGGAGGGGGGGAATTAAGGTCTCATTCCTCTCTTTCTTTCCCAGGAACACTACATTGGGGCATGGGGAGAGATGAGGGAGTGAGAAGGAGTGCATATGTGTTACAGGATAGGGAATGGAAAGCCATATAATGTAGGAACCAGGCATCTATATGGCTCTGCATCATTTAACTTCCTCATGAAGCACTGCCACTCAGGAGACCCTTAGTAAGCTTGCTGTTCCCCATTTATCATTACTTGACCAGGGAGCATGAGACTGGGACCTGTAAGCAAATCTGGGATTCCCTACCGACAGAGCCTTCTATGAGAATGACTATTATGTTTTAAAATACCAGGATTTACAAACATTTAGGGGTCAAGGAAGAGGGATGACTCTTTCCTTTGAATAAAATATTGAATAGTTTTCCCTGAAATCAAGTAACAGCCTGAATATCCTTTTTTTTAATTCCCCATACAAATTATATTGAAACAACTGCTCATAAAGTGATCAACCAGTCAACCTCAGGTTGAAACAATGTACTTACAAGACTGACTAATCATTAATGGGACAAGCAACCTTGCTCAGTAAAGTTGCTCATGTTGTGTAAAAGTCTTGGTGTCTGATATTTGATAGTCTCTTAAAATATTCCATAAAAACTTAAAGCCAATTACACCTTCAAGTAGTGTTCCCACAGGCCTCATAGTACCAAGAGAACTGGAACAACACAGCTATATTAAAACATAATTTTTTGACATACTTTCAAACAACACCATTACATTTACATTTCAGATCTCTCTTTCTACAGGATTCCTCCAGTAACCCAAACACATGCAGTTATTACAGAGATTTGTTGGAGTCCATTTTTGAAGATTAATGCACCTCCAAACCCACCATTTCTGGGGTATTGTTCCTAAAAACTGAGTTCAACACACCAAATTTGTATGTGTACTTGAGATAGCAACAAGATCAGCAAATTATACCAGTTAAAGGCAAAAGGTAGCTAGCCTTTAAAAAGGAGGCAGACTCAGCTTTCTGAGATTAACAATTCCCTTTTCCCAACTAACCTTAGTCTTTTAAAGGAACTGGCAGAGGAGATCCCTTGGCAATGATACCCATGAAGTCATGGGACATGAGTCAGGTACCAAAGAACTGGAAAAGGGCCAACATAGTGCGCCTCTTTAAAAAAGGAAAAAATGAAAAAGACATTAGGTGCAAGATACAGGAGGGGATTATGCCTCTCTACTTGGCACTGGTTAAGCTTCATCTGGAGTATGCATGCAGTTCTGGGCTCCGCATTTTAAAAAGGATGTGAAGAAGTTAGAGAGGGTCCAGAAGTGGGCAACAAAGATAATTAAGGGCTTGGAAAGTGAATCATATGATGAGAGGCTGAAAGAGTTACGCATGTTCAGCTTGCAGAAAAGACACTTAAGAGGGGACACAATAGCAGTCTTCAAATACTTAGAGGGCTGCCATATAGAAAAAGGAAAGCACCTTTTCTGTCTAACTGCACACAAGAGGATATGGAACAATGGACTGAAGTTGCAACAAAGTAAGTTTAGGTTGGCTATCTGGAAAAACTTCTTCACTGTAACAGTGAGGCAGTGGAATAGTCTGTCTAGAGAAGTTATGGACTGCCTATTATTGGAGATGCAAAAAGAGCTTGGCTAGCTACTGGTTTGGGATGAACTAGGCACAGCTATGTCCATGTTCTACTCTGGGTATTTCCTATGTTTCTTGGCTTTGCTGGGTGCCCCCACCCCTCTTTCTGTTACATGTGTCAGGATGTTTTTAAGCCTTCCCAGAGGCATTGGGTGTTGGCTACAGCCAAGGCTGGGGACTTTGACTGGGATGTGCTAGTGCTCAAGCTGGGACCAAGCCTGGAGGTTCTTGGATAGAGGGCCTTGCCCCTCTGCTCTGGTCCAGACTGATTACCATTATTTGGGGTCAGGAAAGAGTTTTACCATATGGTCAGACTGGTAAGAACTGCAGGCATTTTTCTCTTCCTCCACCCAGGATCTCTTGACCATATATTGACAACAATTCATAGAAGCAGAACATTGACTGCTGTCGTTCCCCTGCTTTACCTGTGGCAGGTTAGGGTGTTAGGTCTGTGTTGTGTCAGGGTTGATGGTTGTCTTACACAGAGTTTAGATTATGGATTGTATAGGGTGGTTTGAGACAATCCTGCCTCAGGCAGGGGGTTGAACTAGATCACCTCTGAAAGTCCCTTCCAGCCCTACTTTTCTATCATTCTGGTTTAGATTAATTAGCAGGCAGCTGTGTGGCACTGGAGGCTTCCATACTAGAAGCTGAAAAGTTACGTGATCCTATGATTCAGTGCTCTGAAGAAGAATGGAAAATTGAGAAGGAATCAAGATGTTAGCTCTGGATTCAGGGCCCAGCTGCCTTGTTTCAGGGGAAACCGACCACAAGCTTTCCATTTAATAATAGGCACATTTATTGATGCACAGTGTATATCGATGTGCCTTGTTGTATTAGGCAACTTGTCTGCTTCCAGGGCTGGATAAAACTATGTATGTGAGACCCAAGCTTTTAAAAATCAATTAACCCCTGCTGCTCATTCTGAACCATTCTATCATACATATACATACATATCTATATAGCTATATGTATATATATATATATATATATGTGTGTGTGTGTGTGTGTGTGTGTGTGTGTATATATGTATTTATGTATGTATATGTATATGTATTTATACATGCACACACACACACACACACACATATATGTATATACAGAGAGAGAGAGAGAGAGAGTCAGGCCTCGATTTACACAGTGGTTACATTCTTGAAAAAAACACTGGGCAAATAGAAATAGCATAAAAATTGACCAAGGGTCTATGGCAAATAAGGGTTTGGGTTCCAGATGTGGCTGATATGGGCAATAAATGCCCATGCGTGTGCACAGCCACAGCGCAGCACACAGGCAGCAAGGTAAGTCTGCTGGGGGAGGGAAGGGGGCAGACCAACACCCCCACAGTGAGGGAGGAGTGGAGCACATGCAGACGTTGCCCTGCCAGGGTGGGGCAGTCACTGGACAGAGCCACGGCTTCTGTGGGGAGCACAGGGGAGGGACAGCTCCTGCTGCTGTGCACACCCTGGGAAGGCAGCTCCTGTTGCTGCATGCACCCTGGGAGTGCAATGGGGGCAGGAGGCATGTGCCGCTGGATCTATGTGGGGCAGAGCAGGCCGGCTGCAGTTGTGGACTGGAGCCAGGGCTGCGCCAGGCTTCCCTTGGCAGAGGCTGGGCTCAGGGCAGATGGCGGTGGTGCTTGCTGGGATGGGACTATGGGGGGGAGGCTGCAGCCACCCCAAATTCCACCATAGCACCCCCCCATAGCCCACTGCCAGTGCTGCCGATGCCAAGCCTGAGCCCAGCCCGACTCAGCCCCCACCAAAAAGAGCCCCACACAGCCCCAGCTCCAGCCTGCAGCTGCATCCCACCCTGCCCCATATTGATCCAGGGGGCACATGCCCCCCCCTGTGCCCTCTCTCGCTGTACACCCAAGATGAGCTGCAGCTTTGTCCCACATCTGCCCCACCCCAGCTGGGCAGCACCTGACCCATTCCCTGCCCCACTCCCTCCCCCACCATGGAGGGCTTTGATAAGCCCCCCACAGGCCCCTTCCCTCCTCCCTCCCCTTCCACCATAACACAACACACTTACCAGCTACACTAGGAGCAGCAGAATGGAGATGGGGCAGGAAGTGACCAGCTGATTCTAGATGCATCTGTGTGTCTTAGCAACTGCGCTGCACCATGTAAAAGTGAATCCATACTGTGTACAAAAATAAAGGGTCACAGTTAATTGACCATGCACAACTGACACCATGCAAAAAAATACTATGTAAAAATCGAGGCCCAACTGTATATATACGCCAATTCTCAAAAAAGCAAACCTTTAAATACCATTCTCTAAGCCAACAAAGAGAGACTGAAGAGTTCAAGTTTCTGAGGCAGAACATGGCTTTTATCTTCAGCTGAATACTGAGGGGTAACAAGGAAGCCCTGAAGCCAGAGGCTTTAGAACAAATGTGCAGAGTGGGTAGGACATGGTCATCATTAGACTTGAAAATGCTCAGTCATTGTCTGTCTGACAGAAGTGGAATTGTAATGTAATTCACTTCTCAAGTTACACTCATGAATGGTTACTAATGTTAGCTATCATGCCATGGTGTCATGGGAGCTCTGAAATGATGGATGTATCAGAGAAGGATACATTTAAAGCAAAGCCTCTAGAAAGAAAGGGATATCAGTATCTAGATCTCAGCCGTTTCCTGATTGAAGGAAAGGGTTCATAAGAAATTTGAACCCTGTGAAGATGACAGTGGTGTTCCAGGAGAGATTTATTTCACCTAATCAGTGCTCCTGTTGCTTCTGGTGTGGGAGTGCCAACTCCTCCTCTGGGCACTCACACCCACAATATCAACAGGCTTGCATATTAAAGAATCCATGCATATTTCCAATTGATTTCAGCACAGTGGGGCTTTTGGTAGTGGTTCAATTCTCCTAAACACAGGCAGTCATTATCAGCACTGTAATGGCCA